>NC_133559.1:12427943-12730973 GCF_048773025.1 Camelus bactrianus
ATGAATGAATAGGCAGAGCACTGAGGATGTGTAGGGCAGTGAAAATACTCTGTATGACATCATGATGATGGGTACCTGTCACTACACATTTGTTCAGACTCATAGAATATATAACACCAAGAAAGTACCCTAATGTAAACTACTGACTTTGGGTGATTACGATGTGTCAGTGTAGGATTTTGTTTGTTTGCTTGTTCTGTGGAGAAGGAGGTAATTAGGTTTATTTATTTATTTCAGTGGAGGTACTGGGGATTGAACCCAGGACCTCGTGCATGCTAAGCATGCACTCTACCACTTGGCTATACTCTCCCCACAGTGTAGGTTTATTAGCTGTAACAAATGTACCAACTCTGGTGGGGGATGTCATTGAGGGATTCTGTGCATATGTTAGGTCAGGAGGATATGGGAACTCTCTGTACCTTTTGATAAAGATGTCTCCATTTTGCTGTGAATCTAAAACTATTGTAAAAAATAGTCTATAAACATGAAACACACACACACACACATCTGAACTGAGGGATGCCATATAAAGAATAAAGAACCTTTTGTCTAAGCCCAGCATAAGGCTAATAAAAAAATTCACAGGATAAAAAGAAGAAAGTCTCAATAAATAGAATATTACTCAATTTATTAAAAGTTCAAAAGTGAAAAATTATTACGTCTATAAAATAAAGGGAGTGATAAATACAAGATCAGAATCGTGGTTGATTATCATGAGGAAGGAAGGAAGCAGATATAATCAGAAGGGACCCAGATGGTACTTCAGGGCAAATGGTAACATTCTATTTCCTCAACTGGGTGAGATTACAAAAGTCTGCATTGCACCATCATTCTTTATACCTTCACATCTTTTATGAATATTTTTTTATCCACTCAAAAATAAAGAAAAGTGTCAGCCCACTTGTGATAAGCCAGGAGCAGCTTGGGAAGATATCAAAGGCCTAACTGGTATTGGGATGGGATGAGGGTGAGGACTTACTCCATCTCCCTGTGAGAGCTCTGGGGTGATCTGGATGGTGCAACTAATTCAAGGAACGGAGGTCAGTCTCCACAAGCACATAGCAGGCCTAGTGTTGCTCTTTTCCCAGTGAATTACACCTGTTCTAAGTAGTTCATGGATCAGGTTTCAAGTGAGTAAGAGTTCCCAGAAGCTTAGATGAAATTTAAGTGTAAAGAATATGATAGCTTCACTTCATATCTTCAGAAGCCTTTTTGCTTTCTATATTGAGAATGGGATCCTGTGAGAGTTGACGCAGATGGTATGTACAGATGCGGGTCTCCATCCAGGTGCAATAGGACAGCAAGGGCAGTAAAGGGGAAGGGGTGGCATGAAAAGGGAAAGATTTGAGGTGTTAGTTTAGAAGCCCCTTAAAGTTCTGTCTAACACTGAGATTCTATATTTTAGAGAGTGTTAGGGACAGAGGGAGGTCCTTCTAAACACATTTCACTTTCTTAATTTTCTTTAGGGCTGGCCTCAACTTTTCTTCCTCTTCTGAGGCTGCTGGTTCTTTCACATCATATCACCTGCAAGGCTTACTGCCTCACTGCCTCTGCTCCACCCATATTAACCCCCTATTCCCACTGGATTCCTTGGGGCCACCTGCACAAGAATATTTGTCTCTCAGATAATGGAAAATTTATTTTAAATGCTTATTTTTAGATTGAGAAATATCCGCTCTCTCATGTCTCTGCTGCTAATATGTCTGTTCTAACCTGTGGCTTTTTGCACAGTTGAAGGGTCATGTTGGCCCTCCTCTGCCTTCATGCAGGACTGACTTCCCCCATTTCTGATGGCTCATTTCAACTCCAAGTAACCAACTGAGGGCCTGGTGGGTGTCCTAATGGGGAGGGGAGAGAATTGTGGCCCCTGTGAAAAGAGGCATGGGCTCTGCCACTGAGGAGACCTCAATCAAACAGCCACCATCTAGAGGCAGGGACAGTGGTCCCCATAAGTTCCCCTGGAGCTGAAGAGAGATGTTGTGGCTTCCATATCGCCCCTATTCCTGAGTCTCCTCAGGTTTCTCAAGCTATCGAATGCCTCCTGTCTCTAATTTCTTCAGGATCAGTGGCTTGAGCTTTGGCCATGAGCCTGAGCCCTGGTCTTACTTTTGGGTCCTCTGGAAATCGACTTTCTTTTTCCCCCCCCTCTGCCCTTTCCCAAGGGACTCTCTCTGCCTTTTTCTCAGATTTCCACTGAGACTGAATAGCCTTAGTCATGCAGCAGAGGCAGAGAGTTGAGACATGGGTGTAGAGAAATTTATGTAAAAACTTGGGTGGGCTTTGGATGGTAAGAGCCTACCAGGGGACTAATCTGATACCTAATTTGGTGTCATTACCAATTTTCTTTCCACTTCTGTCTGGCTCCAGCATACTAGAAACCTGTAAACCTTGGAACGGGACAGGGCAGGACACCTGAATTCTCATCATTGCTCTCACGGTGATTTTCTTTGTAGCCTTCAAGCAGTTTCCTGCCTCCTGTCCCCAGTTGTTTCACCAGTGAAGTGGATGATTGTTGCACTGACCATTTCCAGAGTGTGAAGGCTAGTGGGATATCAGACAATTACATGCTTTGGAAGGGCTCTGAGCTTTATAGGGGAATTCTTGAACAACTGAGAGGGTTATCACTTCATCCATAGCCCTGAGGGTACTGATGATGCTGGGACCAACCTGGCCAATCTGAATGATAAAAGCTGATCACAAAGTTGAAAATAGGGTCCAGATGTGGGGAGATCAGACAGTTAGATTTACTTCCTCTTTTCTAATTTGAGAGGTTTCATGCTAAAGAAAATCAGTGTGTTAGAAGCTGGAGACCTAAACACAGTCACCATGAAGCTCGGCTGCGTCCTCACGGCTGGGGCCTTCTGCTTCTCTCCTGCAATGCTCTGGGCAGCCCAGATGCTACTGGGTAAGTAAAATGTTTGAATGTATGGAAATGGAGATATGCCTGACTTTGTGGAACGGTTCCAAAGGAAAGAAGCATGGAGTAACTTCAGCCCTCCAGAGAAGCAGTGTTCAGGTGGGATAGGAAGGACTGATATAAAGAGAGTTTGGTGTACAGGACTGAATGACTCATTCTGAATATAAAAATCTACAAACTTTTTCCATCCTGAAAGTCTCCTTGACTGTAATGCCTTCTTTAAATACAATCTCAACTCTTTTCTTCCTTTTCTCAGATAGATCTCTTAAAAGAGTAGTCTTCACTTACTATCTCCACTTCCTCACTTTTCACTCACTCCTCCACTCTCACAGTCTGGCTTCCACTGCAATTAGTTTTGACCAGGGTGCAATGACCATTACAGTGGTGTTGCACACTTTCAAATTCTTATCCTGCTAGACTACTCTGCTGCATTGCGCACAATGATCACTTAATCTTCCTCAGCATCTCTACTCCCCTGGCTTCCATGTACCATTTTCTCATTGTACTCCACATATTTCTCTTGGTCCCTTTGGTAGCTTCTCTTCTCTTCCCCTTAAGAACTGGTGTTTTCTACAGTTGCATCTTTGCTTCTCTACTTTTCTTTATATTCAAAATCTTCTTAGTGAGTTTATTTGTCTTTATAATTTTTACCACTGCAACTCTATAACAAAGAGTTCTAAATCATATCTCCAACCCTGATCATGCTTTTGAGATGCACAATCAAACATCAAGCTTTGCACAAGACTTGCATGTTTCACAGGTATCTCAGTACAAGGTGACTAAAGCTGAACTCATCTGTCCTCTTGGCCCCTTCCTCTCCTAATTTCATCGTTTACTATTTCTGATCTTGGTTAATGATATCCTCCCAGACATCCAGGCCAAAAACTTGGGAGAGACAACCTAGATTCTTCCCTCTCCTTCAACCTCTACACATGATCACTTACCAAGTTTGGCAAAGTTTACCTTCTAAATTGGTCTTAGAGCTAGTCTTTTCCCTGAAACATAAGTAATGGTATCCCAGGACAAGCCCTCATCAATTCTGACTTGCGCTAGTCTAATAACTTCCTAATTAATCTCCATGTCTCAGCCTTGTGTCCTTGAAATAAATTCTGCACTCTGCAGCCAGAGTGATTTATAAAATTTAAGTCTGCCAGCCTAAGCTCCTTATCGTGGCACTCAAGCCCCACCCCCTCATAACTTGACCCCTATTTAACCTCTTCAGCCTATTCTTTTACCCTTTGAGTCTTGAAATTTATGCTCCAATAAATCCCAACCTGCTTATATTTACACATTCACACACCAGACTCTTACCTGTCTCTGAAGCTTTGCTCATACTGCTACCTTTACTTGAAATAAGCTCTCTCCATTGCCCTCTATTCCTCTCTCACTTACAAACTTCTAAGCACCCCTAAAGACTCAGCTTAGGTGTCATCTTTACCAGGAAATCATCCTTGAGCCCTCCTCTCTGCTCTGATGGCTGCCTGTGATAATTCTTTCTTATTACTTTCTTCCTCATGCTGAAACAATCTCTTCATATGCCTGTGCCATCCACTGAACTGAGAGCTATTTGTAGGCAAGGACAATGCCTTTTTGTTTTTGTTTTTCACTTTATCTTCTTTATCTTTGAGTTCTCAGCCCCTGCACTTATGCCCGCACAATAGTTTTGTTGAATTGTTTTACTGAACTCACAGAAACAAGACTGGGTGACTGTATTAAGATACAGCAAAGGTCCTGTGGCAAGAACTCCAGACATGGAATCAGATGCTCTGGTTTCAAGCTCCTCTTTTGTTATTTATTAGCTCTCTGTCACTTTGGAAAAGTCACTTCATATCTCTGAATTCAATTTTCTTATTCATAAAATGAGAATAATAATACCTCCCACATTGTTGATTGAGTGAAAGTGCCTGGTAGCCCAACGACATTTTATTTCACAAAAGGAAAGGAGGCTGAGTCCAGTCGAGTGACAGTGGAGGAACTGAAAAGGGGTAGCACAGTGATGAAGGGAGCTGACAGAGGATCTAAAGAAAGCACCTGGTAATGATATAATGAAAATTCGGAAGTAGAGAGGGGCCTTGCTAAAGGAAGTTACAAGATCAAAGAAGCGTATTGGGCCTTTGGGAGTGGAAGGGAACAAAAGCAAGTGGCACAGGAAAGGACAGAGTGAAACACTGAGTATATGTGAATGGCCATGAGGCCAGAAGAAGGGGAGCGGCATTAAGAGGGACAAGAAGTAGTCATGGAGAGGGGAGAAATTTACCTTGCCTGAGTCAACAATGGAGGTAAGCGATAGATTGAGGAGATGTGGTGAGAAATCTGTAACTCTTAGTTTCAATCCCAAAGCAAAGAAAGAACTGCCCCATAATTACCAGTACACACTGGAAGTAGAGGGTCGGGGTAGAGAGAAGTACCATTGCCAGGGCAAAAGGGACAGAGGCCATCAAGGCAGACATAGCTGAAAAAGGAATGACCAAGGAAGAAGTTACTAAAAGCGATGTGATAGACAACATATTCAAGGATGAAGAGCCAAGTGAATTTTGGGAGAATGAAAGTATGGAAGAAAGTCCCCATGGAAGTTCTGAGGACTGAAGTACATCATGTCTACACAGTGAAGGGAGAAGAACACTGATTTTGTACTCAGACATACCTAATTTTATTCCTCTGCTCCCTACTTGCTTTTTAAATTTGGGGCATATTAATTGACTTTTCTAAGCCTGTTTATTTAAGATTTGTAAAATGGGGGTGAAATCACATACCTTGTGAAGATTTGTGTCATGAGATAAGGTGTGAAAGTGCCTGGCAGTGTCTGGCACAGGATAAACAGCAAATGTTACAATCTGATCACCTCCCTTTGCCTCCTGTCCTGTGTCTGCCGGCTCTGGGGTCCTCACTGTCTTTGGTCTCTGGTTTCCTGCAACTGCAGCTGGATGTCATGCTGGTGAGTTCACCATTCTCTTCCCCACGCCCCTTCCTCAATCCACAGTTGGTTCACTGACAGCACCTGGAAGCCAGAGAATCAAGTCAAAAGTACCCTTCTGAGAGACCCATATGGGTCTCTTGGAAAAAAGATTTTTGGTGTCTTCCTATTCTGCTCTAAAAAGCATGATTCCCTAAGGAGAGGGAGGAGCCCTTGTGGAGGGCAATTTCCTGTCCTCCTTCTCTAAGTCACAGCGTCATTTTCCGGTTCTTCTCGGACCATGCCCCCCTTCAGTGGCCAGTTTGGAGGCACTCCAGTGTGAAGGACCTGTCAGCACCCAGGAGAGCAGCTGCCACATGGATGATGACCTGCCGGGCCCAGGGGAAGTTGACTTCCAGGTCAAGGGCTACACTTTCAGTGAACCCTTCCATCTGGTTGTATCCTATGGTGAGGTCCTGGGAAGGACTGACCAGTGCAGGCCTGCTCTTTCTCCCATTTCCCAAAGCTCCCCTTTCAGCCCACGGCCCACAGGAAGGTACCCTCAGGAAACTGGCTATGGAATGAGATATCTTCTTTCCCATTTTCAGCCCACAGAAGCCAGGGTGCCCCCTGTCCTGGGCCTTAGAGAAGTTGCTCCATACTCCCAACCAGGGGTGAGAGTTACCTGGCCCCTCAGAGAAAGTTTAGCGGGGTCTGTGGTGGGCAGCTCTGGGGGAGCTCCCAAGAAGGCAGTGGGTCACACTCAGCTCTTGCTTTTGACCACAGACTGGCTGATCCTTCAAAGTCCAATCAGGCCCATATTTGAAGGAGACCCACTGGTTCTACGCTGCCAAGCCTGGCAAGACTGGCCACTGACCCAGGTTACCTTCTACCGGGACGGCTCAGCCCTGGGTTCCCCTGGACCCAAGAAAGAATTCTCCATCGCGGTGGTACAAAAGGCAGACAGCGGGCACTACCACTGCAGTGCTACCTTCAGTAGTCCTGGTCCTGGGAGCCCAGAAACAGCATCTCCTGTGGCTATCACAGTTCAAGGTAAGAGCTAGAGGCAGGTGGGGAGAGACAAAATGTCTTTCCCTGGAGATGGCAAGATCACTGAAGGTCTAAGGGACAGGCTGCTGGTAAATGTCCAAGGTGGGCTTCAGGAGGGGCAGTATCTCAGCATTGCCTTTTCAAATCATTCAGCTCCACTCCAAATTCAGCACGTTTTCTACTGCTTCATCCTACAGATCTATACTTCCCAATGTTTACTGGCTGGACATCTGGACTATTGTCAGATTTGCCCATCTTTGGATCTTTTCTAGTCCTGTCTGCTTGAAAAGAGAGAGGACCTGAAAGGTTCAAATGGAATTTTTCTAAGAGAACTCCTGTATGGAAATAGGAGAAACAAAGTGTGACTGGGGTTCTTTCTTTGTCATAGGTCCACCTGAATACAGGATGGCTGAGCTACTCTTTCTCACCTCTCTCTTCTCCAGAACTGTTTCCAGCCCCAGTTCTCAGAGCTACACCCTCAGCAGTGCCCCAAGAGGGAAGCCCAGTGACCCTGAGCTGTCAGACAGAGCTGCCCCTGCAGAGGTCAGCCGCCCGCCTCCTCTTCTCCTTCTACAAAGACAGCAGGACAGTGCGCAGCAGGGGCCCCTCCTCGGAATTCCAGATCCCCACAGCTTCAGAAGCCCACTCAGGGTCTTACTGGTGTGAAGCAGCCACTGAGGACAACCAAATTTGGAAGCAGAGCCCCAAGGTTGAGATCAGGGTTCAGGGTGAGTTAGTATGTATGTGTCTGTTCGGTGTGTGTGTAAAAAGGTGGGGAGGGAGAGATAGGATGATTGGATCGATGAGCTACGGCTCAGTGTAAGCAGGTTAAGAAAGGATACATAGGAGGCAGGAACAATAAGCCAGAGTCCCTGGTGATGGAAGAAAGCACAAACTGGGACCATGATGCATACCCCACCCAAGCAAGACCTGAGCCAGCTCTACAGCTGCTGCCCTGTAGATCATATACTCCCTGCAGGAACTCTGGGCATTTGTAGGAATATAGTATCTTGAGTGAGGGTAAAGTAGTCTGGAATTTATGCTCAATTCTGGGACCCCCATTAAGAGGGCTGCACTTGACTTGAAATATACCCAGAGCAGGTGTTCAGGGAAGTGAGGGGACTTGAGTCATGTCATAAGGAAAATAATGGAAGGGAGGGGAGATGCTCATCCTGAAGAGGAGGTGACTCAAGGGACCAGCAGAGGTGTCCTCAAAACACTGAAGGCTGACACAAGGACAAGGAATTACACTAATATCATACACAATAAGAGATTGACCTAGGACCAATTACCCCAGCATGCAGCAGGAATCTGATGCTGCCTTGAAAGAGGAGGAACTGGCTAATATCCATAGTCCTCTAATGATGAGGCCTCATTGATGAAGCTGTTCAAGCAGAGGTAACCAATCTTCAGATTCAAATTTGAACCTGGGCCCTGCCAGCCACTTTCAGAGAATAAGAAAGACAGAGCAGGAATATGAGTGTAGGGCTAGAGTAAGACTTCACTCTTATATGTGTTTCCTACCGCACAATCCAGGTCCTTCCAGCTCTGCTGCATCCCCCACCATGAAGCCAGCTCCTCAGAAACCAGCTGCTCCAGAAACTACTTCTACAGAGCCCCCTGGACCTCTGCCTCCACTGTCTACCCCTTCTTCTAAGGATAAAGGCTTCTCCTCTTGTCTGCAGGTGCCAGACCCCCATCTGTATCACCAGATGGGAGTTCTCCTCAAAGAAATGCAGGATTTGAGGGTTCTTCTTGGTCACCTGGTCATGGAGATGAGGAACTTGTCTGGCCACTTGAACCCTGAGACCACAAAGGGTCCTGCCAAATATGAATAAACAATTAACCTGCCATATTGTTCAGCTATTCCCAATAAATCCAAGTCTATTTTTCCTCTTTCTGCTTTATACTTTTGCAAAAATAGTTTTACAAAATGCACAATGTTTTGTTTGTAACAGAGATGGGTGAGTATAAATAAATTCGTACAGTTATAATTGGAAGTTAGCTATGACTGTGTATTCTCTCATAATGTGACAGCATAATCCTACTTTATCTAGACCAGGAATTGCCTTCTGTTGTCCAGACCAGAATCTGGTGTTTGAAAAATAGAGTTAACGTAGTAATCTCAACCAAGGGCAATCCTTCCCCATCCCAGGGGATATTTGGCAGTATCTGGAGACATTTTTGGTCGTCACACTGGGGTGAGCAGGACGTGTGTGCTACTGGTGTCTAGTGTGAGTAGAAGCCAAGGATGCTGCTAAACACTAAACATTCTATAATGCACAGAGCAGCCTCCCACAACAAAGGATTATCTGGTCCAAAATGTCAATAGTGCTGAGACTGGGAAACCCCAGCCTAAAAGAGGTGTCAGACTCTGGGGTGGACCTTTGCCTCTTCTACTTACTCTCCCCTCCTGGCCTCATTCAGCAAATATTAATTACATGCTGGTATTTTGTTGGCCTCTGCTGCATGCCCAAGTTGATGCTATGTTAAGTTTACATATACAGAATCTCTGTCTGTAGAGGGTTTACAATTTGGAATGAAGGGGCAGTAATGCTCCTGCCCATTAAACAATTAAAGCAGAGTATAAAAAATTCCCTGCAGGATCCTACTGGACTCAGAAATATGTGATTGAGTGTAACATTGCCAGAACAGCAATGATTTAATTCGGATCTGACATATTTTTCTTTAAAAACATACATAAATCTATTTTGGTATCATAATAATATCTTTTTCTGTGCTTGGAATACTGTTGTGCATCCCTAACCAATGAGAGCTAGCCTGCCAGATTCTACAGTAGCCTTTGGTCAGTGAGTTAGCACACCATTTTATGACCTCAGCCAATAAGTGTTCTACCATGTTATCCTAAATCACGTGGTATGAGGTTATCCACTATAATATTTCTTTGTGCTATTTATTCTGTGCATAGTTTTGACCCACAATGATTTACAGAAGATGTGTATATGATCGTTCCAGATATGCCACAAAGAAACAAAGGAATAGAATCATGCTGTATGTTAAAATCTGAGCTTTATTAAGGTTCCTATCACCCTCTAAAATGCAAGCTTTATGGTGGTTCCTAACACTTTCAAGGCGGATCAGGAGGCAATTGGGAATTGGTAAAAATCCATAAATATCACTGCAGCATGAGAGGATCAGTTAACAACTGTATGAATGGGAGTTGCAAGAAATGACCAGAGGTATCTCATTTGGTGCATTTGAAAAGTGAAAACTCAGTTGCCAGTGAACTATGCTGGATGTACCTCCAAAGACACTATGTAATAACCATTCTACATGGTACCATTTTCATGAATGCATTCTGTAAGCTCATGCTAAATAAGGAATTCATGTACAGATAACAGAGATCAAAGAAGGAAGAAATAGGTGCAGCTGGCTAAGTGTCACCCCTGTACTCCTCACCCATGTGTCTGTGTGGACCTCTGTCATCACACTGCATTTTAATTTTTACTGTCTTATTTCTATTCACTAGTTGGTGATCTCTCTGAACGCTCACATTGACTCAGTGGTGTCTAGTTTAATGAGGTATATTTAAACTTTCAGTAAATTTTATTTCCTTGAATTGAATTGGGTCAGTATAATAATGAAAGTCATCTTGAAAAAGATGAGAATTAAGCTGAACCTTAAAGAAGGAGTGGCATGTCTGGCATCAGCAAAATCTCCAGATTTTTCCCCCAAGGGATCTGGCTTAGGTCAAGGACTTGGGAGCCTCAGGGAGATTTCCTATCATCAGAGATGAGGAAGGCAAGAACAGAGCTGGAATAATGAGAGAGAAAAAGAGAGAAGGCTTTTACCTGTCTCCATCTGCCTGTCTAGCCTGGAGGTTGGGGAGGGGGTAGGAAAGAAGAATTGTTATACTGGGTTGGGTTTATGGCCTGCGCAGTTTAGGATTCTGTAACCCACAGAGGTCCTAATGCATATACACTGGATGTTAGAAATAAATGTTAGATCGCAAGCACATCTATTATCTTGTAAAACTGAATATGTGCGTGTCCAATAACCCAGAATTCCAAGTCTGGATATATATACTAAGAAATTTTAGTATATGGCTACCAGAAGACAAGTATAATAGCAATAACACTATTTGTAAAATAAAAACTCTGGAGTCAATTTTGTTGTCCACCAACAGAAAAATGGGTAAGCTGTGTTATTTTTACAGAATGGAATACTATACAGCAGTAGAATAATGAATCATAACTACAATGCAGCAACATAAAAGAATATCAGGAATAGAACATTCAGTGAAAAAAGCAAGTCCCAGAAGATACATATAGTGTGATGCCCTTTATAAAAAGGAATGTATTGTTTAGGCATCACTCATACAAATGATAAACCTTTTTAGAAAGGCATGAAAATGGAAACACCAAGGTCAGGATAGTAGCTACTTCTGAGGGGTTAGTGGAGAAGACCATAGAGGAGGAGCACATAGGTAGACATAAGTTATTAATTTCAGAGAAGAGGGTATAGCTCAGTGGTAGAGTACCTGCCTAGTAAGCACAAGGTCCTGGGGTCAATCCCCAGTACTTCCATTAAAAAAGATAAATAAATTAAAGAATCTAGTTAACCTCCCCCGCTAGAAATTTTTTTTTAAATTACTAATTTCAAAAACCTTCTCAGAGTAGGAATTTAAGCCTCCTTTAAATATATATATTTCTTTAAATCATCTTCAAATTCCTTTATGTTTTCTGCCTTTAACTTTTCTTAGAGATAATAAGAAACCAAATTTATTACCTACAATGTTAAATAGTTCTTTCCTTTACTGATCCCCAAGTAACAATACCAACCTACTAAAGACTGTCCCCATTATACTCTTAGTATTGCTGGCTTTGGAGAACCTTTGTTTGTTGACCTTAAAGTCATGACTGCAAGTGTTTTACACATTTTCCCAAGCTTTAATCAGGCCAGACAAGACAGCTAATTTTTTCCAGTACTGAAGCACCTTCACATTAATTTGATATTTATGTGCAAAGTACTGTGCAAGGTGCCATCAGAAAAAAAGATAAATTTAACATGATCCCTTTTCTCAACGGAGAGTTCATCTGAAGTTTATGAAGGAAATTTGGCCTTATACAGATCTGTGGTTAGAAAAGGGAAGAACATTTTAAGAGCTTTCTCATATAATTGTGGATATTTTTCTTTGATGCTACACGAAAACCTGACATGGGGTAGTTTCTTAAACGTGAGTTGCATTATCTGACACCATATCAACAAACATTTCTTACTCTATTACAAAAAATCCATTGGTCTTTCTTGCACTTTAAATGCATCTTTTACCCATGCGTTGATTAGTTGAAAAGATTGATTCATAGTTATGCAGATTTTTCAAATGTTGGTAGCATTTCATTATATACAATATTTTTAAAATCACATTTACTATCACCACCAATATCATCAGAAAAGTCTTTAATTACTAAAATCTGTCAAGCTCATGATAATGAATACAAGTTTTTCTAAAATTCTAATTTTCATTTGAAAGCTTGAATTTCATCATTGGCAATAAGTACTGTCAGATGTTTTCCTTGAAGTGACAGATTCACTTTGATCTCTTTTCAGAAAATGTCTGTGGAAAACCCAAGTCTGAATGACCATAGTGTTTCAGTCATTCTTTAAATTAAAAATAGTATTCCAAGAAAATAAGTGGCTGATTTAGCTCAGAACTCAATTGTGCAAGACCTGTCTCTGAAGACAGCCATGGTATTTCAGTATGGAGCAGAAGTGCATACTTCCCATTTCACTGCATAGAATATTAAAAAAAATGAGTCTCAATTTTAATAAAATTTATTTTTAAAATTATTTCATCAAGATTTTGTTTTTGTTTTCTTACTGTGAATGTATGATGATTAAAAATATAGTTTGCTGCCGCTACCTTAAATTGTGCTAAGAAAACAGTTTTATCCCCCATTTCTTTGTGCCATAAATGTAAGTGTCAACATAGTGAAAAAGACACATAACCTCTTAGTATTATTATATACACAGTTTTGACTTTGGAGATCCTCTGAAAGGGTCATAAGTACCCCCAGGTATCTTCAGACCAAACTGAGAATTACTGAACTAGATCATTCTTAAAGTGCAGCCTAACACTACCCTTAGAAATCCCAATATTTATGCATTTCTGAAGAGAAGAATCCATGTATCTTTCTATACCTAAATCAGTTCTCTAGATATAACAAAATAATTTTTGACCTCAACTTCAGGTCAATCATTTTAATATTTTTAATTGGATGCTTTTTTCTTTTTTTTTTTCTTTTTTCAGTTGAGGTATAGTTGACTTACAATACTGTGTTAGTTTCAGGTGTACAGCAAAGTGATTCAGTTTCACATGTATAATATTTTCCATTATAGGTTATTATAAGACACTGAATACAGTTCCCTGTGTTATACAGTAAATCCTTGTTGCTTACCTATTTTATATATAGAAGTGTGTATCTGTTAATCCCAAATTCCTATTTTATCCTGTTCCCTTTCCTCTTTGGTAACCATAAGTTTGTTTTCTATATCTGGGAGTCTGTTTCTGTTTGTATATAGATTCATTTGTATTATTTTTTTAGATTCCACATAGAAGTGATATCATATATTTGTCTTTCTCTGCCTGACTTACTTCACTTAGTATGATAATCTCTAGGTCCAAATTGGATCCTTCTTAAAAAGTCTAAGTTGATTATACTACATGTTCTTTTATTCATTTATACATCTGTGAGAAGAAGCAACAGCTTTTGCATAGCATAAGAAGCAATCAACAGAGTGAAAGGCAGCCTATAAAATGGGAGAAAATATTTGCAAACTCTATATGTGATAAGGGGTTAATAAAGAACTCATACAACTTGATAGCAAAAAACCAAATAACCCAATTTGAAAATGGGCGAAGAACCTGAGTAGACATGTCTCAGAAGAAGACACACAGGCACATGGAAATGTGCTCAAAGTGACTAATCTTCAGGGAGATGCAAATTAAAACCACAATGAGATATCACCTCACACCTGTCTGAACAGCTATTATTAAAAAGACAAAAAGAGAACAAGTATTGGCACAGCCATGGAGAAAAGGGAACGCTTATGCACTGTTGGTAGCAATGTAAATTGGTGTAGCCATTCCTGGTAAACAGTATGAAAGTTCCTCAAAAAATGAAAAATAGAACTAGCTAATGAACAGGAATCCCACTTCTGGATTTATATCTAAAGGAAATGAAATCAGTATCTCAAAGAGAGAATATACCTTCCCACGTTCACTGCAGCACTATGCACAATAGCTGAGAAATGAAAGCCACCTAAATGTCGACAAATGAATGGTGTAAATCCTGGTCTGAGGGCCGGAGAAGACGAGATGAGATATCTCGGCTCCAACATTGAGGCAGGAAAAAAGAGAGGTGAATTCTTCTTAACTTTGGCTTTTGTTATAAAAGAAAAAAAAAACCTAAAACACAATACTTTTATGTAAATTAATAATACTAAATATTCCTCAAGCATAAATATATACATGTATAAAGAAACATAGTAAACATTGAACAGTGGGTGCTCATGTGGAAGAGAGAATAGTAATGTGAATGAAGGTAAAAAAAAAAAAGAAAGAAAGAACTTGAAAATATTAGCTTGCTATAAGCATGAGACAGAAAGTAGATTTTGGAGTGAGACAGGCTTCTATTCAAATTTCAGTTCTAGGAGGGAGGGTATAGCTCAGTGGTAAAGTATATGCTTAGCATGCACGAGGTCCTGAGTTCAATATCCAATAGCTCTGTTTAAAAAAATTCAAATAAATAAATAAGTAAATCTAATTTAACCCCATCAAAAAACTTCAGTTCTATCACCACATATGTAAAATTGGGATAATAATAATAAAAGGGCCCTTGTGGGGACTAAATAAAGTAATATCTGTGCAGCACTTGGTATGGTGCTTGTCACACACTAGTGGCTGCAGCACTCACTGAAAGTAAGCTGGTGTCACTGTCAACAGCAACAGCAACGTTATTCCTTTATCATCATCCTCACGGAAAACATCTTGTTCATCAGAATCCTTATCAGATGATGGCACATCTTGTCTAGAAATTACATTGTGATAGGCTTCAAAGAATTGCTTGGGTGACATGTTAATTGCTAAATTTATCTGCATAGTAAAAGCATGAAGAATTAAAAATTCTACAGGGAAAAGTCCTGGATGGAGAAAGAGATCCAACTTGGGAAAAATGCAGAAGAAAGCCTAGAACAATGAAATATGGGGTGGTAGATTCTTCAAGCCAAAATTTGAACTCTGTATGATATCAACCCCGTGGGTGACTCTCGAGATTTTCAGGGAAGGCTCTGCACCTCATGAATTTTGAGTGTGATCAAGTTCCTTGCAAAACCTGGTGAAAAGGCTGAGATCTGTGTTCTGGGTGATAAGAAGCCAAAATAGAGTCAGCTTCTGTAGACTAAGGGGTCAGCTGATGGATGCATTACATCCTTATTGTAGAGTGGTGGCCTGATGCAGAAGTCAGATCTCAGGGGTGGGTTGTGGATGATGTGGGGAGGCCCATGCTAGCCCCAGATGTGGCATCAGATAGGACATGGGGAAGCTGGGAGCATCTAGCCTGGGCCCACCTAAAGCCAGCAATATATGATCTCTGTACTAGAACTCAGCATCCAGATCTCCCCTCCCCTACTCCTGAGCACCTTATTAATCACCTCCCTACTTTTTAGACCCATAGGACTCTCTCTCTCTTTTGTCAAAACCTGCTCTTAAAACAGGATCTGAAGTGGCCAGGATAATTTAAATGACCAATCACAATTCTCTAAGTGGTATTTACATTTTTACTAAGGAAGAGCATGTTAAGAGAAACAATACAGGAATTCCCAGAGTGGAGCTTTTTGGGCATCAGCAAGCAAAGCCGAAGAGACTATCTTAAAGGGGGTTGACAGTGTCTGATAATCAATCTCCATCCTGCCAGAGCTCCAAGTGAAGGAGGTGCCCCTGTACTAAAAAGACACAGATGAGGATAGAAGACCGTCCAAGGAGACATACTATCAGGTTGGAAAATTCATTAAGTATTTACATGAGAATTCAGGTTCCCGTCGCTCAGGTATGATCACACGGCTCGGAAAGCACAAGAAGTAGAGTTGGGAGGTTCGATCTGAGAAACTTCTGAGGGGCTGATGCAGTGACTTCTCTACTGCAGGTAAGGACCACTGGAACCAGGGCATGACTAGGGATGGATAAAAGGAAGGAAGGCACAACGGAGTGGAGATGCCATAGGGTGAGTTCATTGGGCTGGGTAGGAAAGGAGAAGTACCTAATTTCCTAACGGTTTATGTTTTCAGGAAGGAGAATGATAGGGGAAACATGTATTTCTATTCTTGTTTGGGACAGTGTAAAGCAGTGACACTGAAGGAGGTTGGTGAGTCATGCTTGTCTACTCATGCATAGGAGGATGTGAGCTCTGAGTGCACAGAGCCCAATGTCAACCTCACTGGGCCTCACACCAATGTCTGTCACCAGGAAGTGAGAAGAATAAAGGCCCTGGGTGGACCTTGAGGACATGAAGATGTGTCTTTCTCAGTTGAGGCTTATGGGATCAGCTGGAAGATGAGGAGGAGGTGGGATGGGAATGGGATATTGATGGGAGCTGAAGGAGGCAGGGTCAGCTGCCAGAGCCTGGGGTTCCATGTGGCTTCTTGGGCTATAGAGGGCACAGACTCTCCTCAGCAGGCCTTCTCTACAGGAGTTGGCGCTGGCCTGACATGTGAGGTGCCTTTATGGGTAGTAGGTGGGACAGTGCCTGATGCTTGGGACAACTGAAGGTGGACACACGTACAGCCTATCTCCTGCTCTCTCCAATTCACCATCTTCAGGAATTAGGAATGAGTGGGGGAAGCAGCAATGTCTCCCAGAACCCAGTGGTCTATATTGGCCGCTGTCTCGCTCTCTTCCCTCAGCCCATGCGAGCACATTTCTGTTGTTCTGCAGCTGTCGCAGGCAGATCCATCATGTGGGCACCGGCAGTTCTCTTGCTTCTGGGTGAGTACTCAATGAGGCAACAGCATAAGGGCTTCAGGCGTGGGGAAGAGTGGCAATCAAGTCGTGTGTGTGTGTATGGTGGGGGATATTCAGTCCTCCATTCCAAAGTTCATTATCTATTTTTAGAGAGGTAAAGA
Organism: Camelus bactrianus; assembly: GCF_048773025.1. NCBI lineage: Eukaryota > Metazoa > Chordata > Mammalia > Artiodactyla > Camelidae > Camelus > Camelus bactrianus. The sequence continues at coordinate 12,444,944 of NC_133559.1, forward strand.
AGAAAGGGCTTTCTCAGAGCTGAGGAAATTAAAGGAAGAATAAAAACAGGCTTTGAAATCAGTTGAGTCTTTCCTGTGGTAAAGACAGTCCCGTTCTCTCCTCTCATCACCAACATTCTCCTTCTTCTTCCTTCTTTATTTCTTGTTTTGCAGTTTCAAGCAGTGGGCAAGCTGGTGAGTCTTCCACATCCCACATCCCAATTTTCTACAGTGTCCACTCCAACCCTCTAAGTGACCTGCCAGGGTACTCCCCACTTCCTAGCTTTTCTGGGGTAGTGTCTCTTCCCATGCCTCCTCAATCCCTGTAACTTAGTTTGCTTGTAGGCACTGGCCCTTAGAAATAGGTGCACTTACAAATGGGTGCTGACCGAGGGACTGATAGTTCGTAACCCAATGTGGTCTTTCCTCCCACAGGGATGGGCTAGTCATGTGGGCTGGATACTGGAACTGGAGTTTTCTTAGATTTCCCAATCTCAGACCACATCTTTGAGCACATTGCCTTAATTCTTTGTTTTACATTGCCCCTTCCTATATATCCCCAGCTACTCTGGAGAAGCCCATATTGTCTCTACACCCACCCTGGACCACAATCTTCAAGGGGGAGCGGGTAACCTTGCGGTGTGATGGTTACCACCCTCTGCTCCTGGAACTCCGGCCCATCAGCACTCTCTGGTATTTGGGCCACCTACTCCTGCCCTCTCACAAGAAGAGCATTGAGGTGCAGACACCAGGCGTGTATAGATGCCAGACACGGGGCGCCCCTGTCAGTGACCCCATTCACCTTTCTGTATCCAATGGTGAGTGTTTGAGCATGGGGGAGGGACAGCACACATCTCCCCTGGTGATACTGGCCCTCCTATAGAAGGGGACACTGGGGCACTCCCACTGGGGCAGGAAGGAAGTGTGGTTATATTGAGTCTCTGGAGCAGGCAGAGGCCTGGTACTATGTAAGAGACTCAGTAAGGCCTACCTGGCTCCAAAGTTCCCCTCAGCCTCTGGCCACAGTGGACAACAGATAAACATTTCTGCCTGTGAGACTAGCTCAGAAGTGAAGAGGTTCTACTGAAGGGGTTGGGGGAGAGGTGGGCAGAGAGGGAAAGGCAGGAAAAGTGAGCTGGTTGCGTGCAGCTGGGGGAATTACTTTTGCTTGAACAGAGTGATGCCTCTCTGTGTCTTCCATTAGTAAAATAAGGACAATAATAGTATCTATCTCTTCGGTTTTTGTGAAGATTAAAAGTGAATTATGAGAGGGTGTCAAAGAAAAAAGCAGCAGATGAACAAAGCACCTCATCAAAATTTTATTACAGACATGTACACATGTGTACATGGGAGTCAATTAGCTGTACATCAGAAACTAATACAACATTGTAAATCAACTATACTTCATTTAGAAAAAAAAGATAAAAGAGAAACTAACTCCCAAGGGACATTAAAAAATTTCAAAACAGGATAAGCAACATAAAAGAAACTTGTTCATTAGGGCACAGGACTGACTACTTTGTAGGGAATGTCATTTTAGTCTGGTAGGCTATACTTCACATTCTGAATTTAAAGATCAGCACTCAACCTTCAGATTAGCACTTACACTTCATATCCATACTCTGTGGTTTCCTGTTTGGAAATTGATAGCAAGTACAGATAAGATACTGAATATGACAGATGGTAGTTAGACTGCTTGCAGAACTGAGAGTAACATAGAGATTGTGGCTATTACTTGTGGAATTCTTTTTCACTGTAAAACAACTAAAGGGGCATCTAGCACACACTAGGGCTATGTAAATGTCAGCTATGATGAGGATGGTGATCAGGTAAATAAAGGTGCTGTTTGGAGGTGCCTAAGGCAGACCTGGAAGGTCAGGTAAGTTTTCTGGAGGAGTTAAGATCTAAGCCCAGACCAGCAGGATAAGTAGGCCTCAACTAAAACAGGTGAAGGGGTGTTCTTGGCAGGTACAAAGACTCTGGGCTCAGAGCAGGGCCAGTTTGCCCAGCAGTCCAGTATGGCTGGACTTAGCCTGCATTAGGAGTAGAAGGTGGAGAAGGAAAAGGAGCCATGGGACAGGGGAGAATCCTAAGATGGTGTTGAAAAGGTAAGCAAGGGCCAGGCCAGGAAGGCCCTGATGCCATCCTGAAGAGTTTAAACTGGATTCTGATGGGCACTACTCTTTGAGCCTGGAACCAACACTCAGGCATCTTTGCCTTCTTAGCACCTGATAAATGACTGGCCTTCCCTTTCTCTCCCCTTCTGATGCTTCCTGTTCTAAGGCTTCTGGGGTGCCCAATAAGGGGGGAGGGAGTTGGTGGGGAGAAAGAGGAAGGAGAGCAGAGGGGGAGATGGGGGACAGGGAGGCAGAGAAGAATGGGAGACTCCCCAAGGCTGGACTTTCTCTTGGAAAGGCTGTCTGTGCTGACTGTCCTAGACTGGCTGATTCTGCAAGTGCCCTTTGCTGCGGTGTTCGAGGGCGAGCCGTTGGTCCTGCGCTGCCGTGGTTGGTATGACAAAGTCGTCTACAAACTTTACTACTACCACGATGGCCAACCCGTGCGCTACTTCCACTCCAGCGCCAACTATACCGTGCCTCAGGCGCGCGCCAGCGATAGTGGGCCCTACCAGTGCTCTGGGACCATGCGCATCCCTGTGGAGAGCACGCCCATGTTCTCCGCCAAGGTGGCTGTGACCGTGCAAGGTGGGGGAGACTCGGGACCGGGAAGGGAGGCAAATGAGCCCTGGGAAATTCTAGGACTGGAACTAGGTGGGGAAAGGAGGGGCAGAGTTTCCATTGCTGCCACGTGGTGGATTTCTTTGCCGGACCACGAACACTTTGTTCTTTCCCACTCCTCAGTAAAGGCACAGATGACCTGTGGGTTTCCCTTCCCCCCAACATACATCAGGCTTCTTACTCCAGGTGGGATCTCATATAGGAGGCAGCTCTGTCCGCAGCCCCAGCCAGAATGGCAGCAGCAGTGAATGCGATCACGGTGGGACTGGGGCAGGCAGGCGCATTGATCCCCCTCTAGGCTGGGGAACCAGAGTTGGATGTCAGTCGGGATGTGACGCGAAGCGTCTAGACTAGTCCTGCCTCCTCTCAAGATTTCCCTTTCCCTCGTAAACTCGTTTCCCACATTTCAAAAGACTCCTCCCTCCACGTGTTTTACACACGGCCTCCTCCCTTGCCGGCAAGGAGCCCCAGCAGGAAACCGGAAGAGGAGAGGGGTTGTGGGACCTTGGGCAAGTGAGACCTGGTTCCCGGGGACCCTTGCATTGGCCTATAGCGCATCCTTAGCCACTAGGACCCCTTCTCCGCAGAGCTATTCCAGACGCCAGTGCTGAGGGTAACGGGCCAGACGGAGGCTCGCGGCGCGGCCCTAGGCGGGGTGATGCTGCGCTGCGAGACGCTCTTGCACCCGCAGAAGCGCGACACGCCGCTACAGTTCGCCTTCTACAAGTACAGTCGCTCCGTGCGTCGCTTTGACTGGGGCGCCGAGTACACCGTCCCAGAGCCCGAGGTCGGGGAGCTGGAATCTTACTGGTGCGAGGCAGCTACTGCCACCCGCAGCGTCCGGAAACGCAGCCCGTGGCTGCAGCTCTCTGGGCGAGGTGAGTGAACGCACGCCCTTCCGGATGCCCACACGGGCTTGGCAGCCCCGCCTCCGCCTCTCCGCACCCGCGAGTCTCCCCAACACTCCCGCTCTGCTCTCCCGCCCCCGCCTTCCCATTTCCACCCACTCCGCATCACCACCCCACCGCACCCCACCCTCTGTCCCCTCCCTTCCCCTCTCTCTCCACCTCTATTCCAGCCCTCCTCACTCCCCTCACTCCCCTCCCCGGCCGGGCGCCTCCCTCCCAGCAGCCCAACCCCTCGCCCGCTCCTTCCACCGCAGGCGGTGGGAGGCTGATTTCGGCCGCCAGTATACTGAGTGTGTTACCTTCACAGGTTCTCCCCTGGACTTGGCGTCCACCACCGCCCCGGTCCCACAGGCCGCGGCCTTGGCGCCCGCTAGCAAGCCGCTTTCCTTCAGGAAGCCCCCGGTGTCCAGATCGGTCCCGTCGGTCACCTCTGTCCCGAACACCACTTCAGCAGGGCTGCAGTTCCCCGCCGGCAGAGCCCCCACTACTGGGCCGCCGGCCTGCGCTCCGCTGACGCCGTTGGAACAAACAGATGCAGCCCTGAAACCCGACGTGGACCTTCTGCTCCGAGAAATGCAGCTGCTCAAAGGTCTTCTCAGCCAGGTGGTCCTGGAATTAAAGGAGCCACAGGCCTTCCCGGAGCACAGGGAAACACTTGAGACCTCCTCTTCCCACTTTGCTGTGAGCCGGGGAACCCCGGAAACCACTACTGTGGAGAGCTGAGAGAGAGAGGTGGCTATTGTCCCCTCTCCAGGTGCATTCACCCCTGGACCCCCTGCTTCCCCTCACGGGCAGACCTTCCAAAGCCATCTGCATCTGTTGTCTTGATGTGGTTTCTAAAGAAGCGTGCATAAAGTATGGTGATTGTTATGTCACTCTCACCTAGCACATTTGAGCAGTTTGTAACCATAAGACCCTCCCTCTAATCTCCTCCTTCCCCTCAGATTTCAGTAAGGAAGTAGAAACCTGCTATTTACTACTTTGAGGTTTTTGTTTGGAAGTGAATTTAGTCATCCTCATCTTTTCATGTAAGCCCACCCAACACAGATTTTTAGCACAGGCAATTTTTCGGTACTTAAAGTCACTGAGGTAACTGAGTCCTTTGGAATATTTAAGGGTCTAGTTGTAATTATTTGTCATGAATTTAATGTTACCTTTAAAAAGACTTTCAGTTCTGCTTCTGATGAATTTATTCCCTTAAAGTCCTGGGTTCTAGTTTTAGGGGGAAATGGACTTGTGTGGGACTCCCATTCTAGGTTTCAAGGGTCAGGATTCCTGGTAAATTCACCCAGATGCACTTCCTGCACCGATGTAGCTAGACAGACTGATGGGCTCTGGTGACAGCAGGTAGACCATGCTTACTTCAGCCTAAATTAAACAAGTGGTACCATTTGCGTCAAGAAAGCTCTTTGGGTATGGTCTCTGTGGTGAAATGGGTTAGTGCACTTGGCTGATAACCAAAAGGTTGGTTGTTTAGTTCCACCCAGGGATGTTTATAACTTGCTTAAAAAGAAAGCTCTTTGAAGAAAGTTCAAGACAAATCCTCAAAATTGCCGAATTCTAGCTTTTAGCAGTTTTTTACTTCCCTAACAGCCATTCTAACACTAACACACCTAGAAACACATGTGCACAGATACCCCAGTCTGCAAGCAGACTTTACTGTCACCTGAAGGAAAAAAAGCAAGAAGGCATTTCAATTTCAATTTCAAGGGTGTGCTCCCTATAAATCCCATTTTTATGAGTCCCTCATCACCCTACTAAAGATACTAGTTCTCCGTAGGGCTCATGTGATTTGTTCCCAGGAGGTCTCATTCTCACTGGGTCCATACCCTTGATCAGCTAGGCTTCACTGTTAAGGTTCAGGACTGATAAGAACTTTACTTTCCTATCCTTTACTTCCATTTGATAGATATTCAGTCACAACCCAATTTCCCATCTCTTTTTGAGCAATTAACCAGAATAACATCAACATTCTTTATCCTTTTCTTCTTAGTATTATCTTCAGCAGATTATTATTGCAAAATCACTGAAATTACACAGAAAGAGAGGCAGGCATGTATGCACATATACTAAAATGCAATGTGGTAAGTGCTCTATGAAACACTGTGGGAATTCAGAGAAGGAAGCTGAATCTTGAAGGAAAAGCAACAAATCACCAGGTGGAGATGTGAAAAAGATCGAAGAGGGGGCATGCAGGCTGAGGAAAGGCATGGAGACATGAAAGACCTGGTATTTGTATTGCTGCAAATAATTGGGAGTGTTTGAAGAATTATGTGTGTTTATGTGTGTGGGGGAGGGGAAGGGGAGGGGAGTGTGTTTCAGGGAGAAAGTGGCAGGAGATGAACATGGGGAAGTAGAAAGGAATCAGAACATAAAACTCTTGTTAAGAGGTCCTTTAACCTATTGGATGTTTGGGATGGACATTTGGAAGCATTCCTTATTGAGGGCGTCGGTAAGCCTTACTAGAGGAGAAGCTAATTTAAAAGTAGGAAAGAACAATCAAATAAACTGATCTCAGTGGACACTTGCTTAGCCCTGAGAAGGCATGCCTAGGCCCCATAGTCCAGTACTGAGGCTCTGGTTTACAAGAGTCTTTGTGGCTCTGATTTCCTCCTTTCTAATGAAGACTCATCTCGCTTCTCAGAACTCTCTCCCACAAGCCCTTCCTGGCTAACCCCACTTAACTCCAATAGCCCCCTTCCGATTTTGTTCCCCTGAGGTGTCTGTCATCCTTGATCTAGATAGGAAGTGACTAGCTTTAGTGCCAAGAGGCTAGGTAATCAAAGCATCTCAAGTCATTAAAAAAAAAAATCAGTAGATCTATTTTTGTTTAAGAAGGTAGAAGAGTGAAATAGCCACTCAAAAGAGAACTTTATCTCTTCAGTATCTCCTTCATTCACATCTTGTTAGCAGTCATGATATCCTTCTTCCTGTTCTGCCACCTACCTCCATTTAGAGCTGGAAACGAACAAGAATTTAGCGGTGAGAATGATTATCATTCATGACTCAACTTTTCTGTGTGTGTTGGGGTGGGGAGGGGAATTGACTTTTATGTCCTCTAGTCTCCACTGTCTTTAAGCCCCTCGCTCTTGAAAATAAGCCCCTGCAATATCTGTTAATGATTTCCCAGGAAGACCTGCACTAAGGAAATAGCAGACAGACAACTTACTGGCCATTCTCCTCTGAAGGGAGAAAAAAAACCCTCATCCAGCTCTGTTTGTGGTTCTGACAGGCATTTAGGGAAGCAGAAGGCTGGCTAGCCCAGGATGCCTGAGGATCTCAAGCTCATTCCCAAGCAACAAGGATAGCAACAAAATGCTGGAGAAGCCTGAGGAGGAAGCTGCTTCTCTCTGGTTCTCTGATCACTTCTGTGATGGCCCCTCAGACCCTAAAGCCGGGGGTGTCCATACCCCACCAGAGAGCAGAAAGGGTGTGGCAAATTCCATTTGGATCTCAACCTTACTCTCTCACTCTGTGTCCTCTTATCTGTACTAAACCTAATGGAAAGAGGGAACTCTTTAGGATATGATTTTTCTCTTAAGGGAGTGAATCAAATCCTGTAGGTTAAAGTCCAAACTCCCTAAGGTGGCATGTAGAGTCTATACCTCAGTCACACTGACCACTTGCTCTTTCCCCTGTGTACCAGCCTCCTTCATGGCTCTATGCCTTTACGTGTAAGTTTGGCTACCTCTTTGGGGGCACTGCACAGGCCTTCTGAGCCCATTCCCCCTCATCTGTAAAAAGAGGGAAAGAAGAGTAACCTTACAGGAAGAGACAAATAAACAGATTTTTTTCATTGTTAGAGGTTTTAAGACAGGGGATGCCAAGATACTTAGAAGCACAGAGGAGGGGCACTAAGCTCACCAGGGATGTTCACAAATCACTTTCTGCAGAGATGACATCTGCCAGTCCCTATTGATGGATTATTGAATTGTTTCTAAACTTTTGTTGTTTTACATTACGCTGCAATGAATATTCTTACACCCATAAATTTATGCACATATTTGAATGTATCTGTAGGATAAATTCCTAGAATTAGAATTGCTGAATCAAAAACTGAGTCTTTTTAAAAATTTTAATAGATGTTGTCAAATTATCCCTCAAAGAGATGTAACGATTTGTATTTCGACCAATTAAGCATGAGAGAGCTTGTCTCTCTTATCCTAGTTAAGAAAGCACAGCATCATATTTATGTTTTTTAATTGGACCCAGAGGAACTCTTGACTCTTTATTTACTGTTAAATGCCTCTAGTTGGATCCTTATAACATTACTAACATTGTGTTATGCAATAGCCCAGCAGTACAGTCCTTCCAGAGTCAATGACCCTGTCTGTAATGTTAACCCATTCATCTGAATTCTTGTTTGCTGGTCCACAGTTAATTAAAGAAAATGCCCTTCTGACTACACTTCCTTATTAAAGGTGGACTTTCTGCTAAGCAGAGCTCTTATTCCAGGCTAGGTCTTCCTCATTCTTCACCAAATTTCCAGCAGGTACTACAGCTTGCCCATATTGGTTTAATTTATTCTCCAGTCACTACACCTGCAAAGATAGCTGGTTTCAGTGCTTGACATCCTAATTATAATAATAGGCCTCGTATAATTGTACATCCCTAATTCAGCTAATATCTGAGGCTAAAGAATTGGTACGATACTCTTTTTCAGTTCAAAGGAGCCAATCATATTACAGTGATGTGAGAGACCACTCTCCCATTTCTTTATAGAAAATATGCTCTTAATGCAGCAGGCTAAGTTGCTATAGCCAAGCTAATTAGCTTTGGTCCTGGAAGTGGCAGAGTATCGAGGTTAAGAACCCTGGCTCAGTGGTCAATAGACTTGGGTTCATGTTTACTACTTACCAGCTGTGTAGCCTTGGGCAAGATACTTTGTCTCTGGAGTTCTGTTTCCTCATCTGCAAAGCGTAACAATAGAATCTGCCTTACAAAATTGCCGGAAGGATTAAAAGAGATTATGCAAGAACATACCTAATACAGCAGAAGCAGTAAATTGTTATTATGACTAATTCACAGAATCTAAAATGATGTTGACTGTAAGAGGCACCATTAAAGAGAACACTACAAAAGGAAATCAGAGCTGAGTAGTCAAAATGTTTTTTTAGGCTTAAATAGAAATAGAAATTTTAAAAATCATAAATCACTCTTACGTATGCATAAAAGGACAATATGCAGAAATTAAATTGGGTAAGATATTCCTAAAACTATTTCACCTTCAGAGCCTGACTTTTCTGAATCACTCCTCAACTCATATTTATCAAAGTCTATGTTTTTCCTTTATTGTAACATATTCTTTCCTACGTAAATGAGCATTAGTAAAGCAGCATTTCTTAAAAGAAGTCATAACGAGAGTAACAGTCATCATTGCCAGAATTTTAGGCTGGTTTTGCAATTAGCTGGAGCCAGCTTACTTTTGACTTCTCTTTCAGGAGTGTTGCTGGACACGTCTGCTTTACTACCCACTTCGCTGCTCCACAACCTATGATTGTGTCACTGTCATCTCTAGAAATTTTTCCCAAGCTGCTCACACTCATTCTCAAATTATGATGCTGGTACTTTAATGGTCATGCTTACTTAAGCAATGAAAACTATGACAAGACAGAAGTTATAAGATGCATCATGGTTTTAGAGATGTTAAAATGTAGTTTAAAAAATTATGCCACAGAATTAATAAAATACAAAATGCACCCTAAAAGTAAATCTAGGAAAGCAAATTTCAAAATGTGAAGAAAAAAAAGTTACACATTACCCTTCATGTAGCCAGAGACTAAATAAAGGTGGACATCTTTTGAGTGAATTTAAAAATCTGGAAGGAATTTAAAGGCTATTTAGTTCAACCAAGAAACCACTTCTTGAGACCTGCTAGACTTCTCCTGCCACATGGCCGTGCAGCCATGCTTGACTTTTTGGGAGGATGTGGCCTTCATTACCTCCCAAGGACGGCCCACCCTATCTTTGTTTAGCTCTGGTAATTAGAAAGCTCGTCCTGTAGATAGTGAGCAAAATGATTTTGTTATAAATTCTACTCACTGTACTTCCCAGGGTTACACAGAACAGATCTGATTCCTGGTCCTCTTGTGAGCCCTTTAGATGTTTAAAAACACTGTTTAGGTCATACTTAGGTTTTTACAAAGATACACTCTTTTTTTAAAGACTTGGTTTTTTTTTCAGTGTTTTCAACTCTCCCTAATTTTGAGTTCCTTCTCCATTCTGGCTTTTTTGAGCACATCTCCAACTTCTCTATATTCAGCTTAAACTGGGGGGCCCACAATTGACTGCAGTTCCTCAAGTGGGTGTGTCCAGGGCAGGAAGGCAGAATTTTATTTTTATTTTTTACAATTAAGCAATTGCACTTGTGACAGGATGTCAAAAGTGATATTGCACGATACAACAGATGTGAAATCCTGAAGCCAGATCATCATATGCAGACTTTACAAAGGAAATATTTGAGGATCTGTTCTATGACTTTTGGACTCTGAAATCACATCAAGGAGATAAAAAAAGGGTCAGGGTATGGAGAGGAGGGAGGGTTCATGAAGAGATTTCTTTGCCATGTGAGTCTCCATCACAATTCTTACTCATAGTGGGGAGTTTGGGGAAGCTTACCCTCTACTCCCCAAGCCTAATGTGGGAGATGCCCGGGGACTCACCCAGAGAGGTCTGAAATGTGTTCCCTGTAGTTGGGAGACACAAGGAACTGGCCTGCCTCACTCCTAAGAAAGCTAAAGTGAGTTGTGACTGAAGGATGGAAGAGCCTGTTTTGGGATTCTGCACTACAGATATGCCAGGGCAAAGCCATGTGTGTATGTATTTCCCTGGTTCATGAAAGACAGAGAGCTGGCATGGGGTAGTCTTGGTTTCTATACCATAAGGCTACCAGGAGGGGTTGAAAAAAGCACCAGAAAGCTGAAGGTGAATCTGGATTCCTAGGTACTGAGGAAAGGGGTACAAGTGAACACCTGGAAGAGAGATGCACCTGTCTTGAGTACAGGACCAGACGGGAGCAGTCCCCTCAATAAACACCTCCAAAAAGTCCACAAAAGTATCCATGGAGAAAGAATTGGCTATAGTCGTGTCCAAGCCCAGAAAGCAGGAAGCTGCCCAGCCAGAGAAGAACTTTCTATTTCCTTAGCTATCCTCCCTTCTCTTTCCTCTCTTACTTTGGCCTAGGTGAGGTGAAAAGGAAACAGACACTAAGGAGCGGGGAGGAGATGTACAGAGAGAGAGAGAAACCAGTCAAGCTCCCTTCCCAAGCCAGGACCTAAGCTGAGTAAGTTGGACAAAGACTTATCTCTGAAGTAAGATTGGTTGTCTGATTAACCTCTAGGACTGGGCATTCTAATTCACAAAAGGAAACTATGCTTGTGACCTAAAGTCATTATAGGACTATCCATTACCAAGAGAAGCAGAAAAATCATGGATTGGCTCAAACTTTAATGTACACATGAAATACCTAGGGCCCTTCTGCAAATGCAGATTGTGATTCAGTGGGTCTCGGGTAGGACCCCAGAGTCTGCATTTCTAACAAGTTCCCTATTGATGCCAATGCTGCTGGTTCTTGGGCCACACTTTGAGTAGCAGGGTGCTGGGAGCAGTGGAAATTTACCCTACTGAACAAATTTTAAATGGATTATGAAAGATAAAAAAGATGCATTTTGATCATGCCATTAATTGTCCTTTCAACCTCCAAGTCACTGCCTTTATTTAATTTTTTAAACATAGCATTTTTAATGAATATAGTCTTCATTTGAAAAAAGTCATACTGTATAGAAAAACATTCAAGTCTGCTTTCAGATGCCACCTTCCCACTCCCTCAGTGACTACAGTGGTAATCACTGTGTAATAGCTTGGTGTGTGCTCTTCCAGGCTGCTTTTAAAAAGAACTTTCTAAGTACATTGTTGTATTGATCAGGATTCAATTTCAGAGAACAGGCCCACTCCAGCTGGATTGAGTGGAAAGGAATTCATTACAATATTTAGTAGCCTACAGAATAGTTGGGAGAAAGGAAGAAATACTCTAGTTTGAGTTTTCAGCCAAGTCTCCCACTATGGAACCACTATGGGAATTGCTGCCTCTTCCATGATCAGAAAACTGCCTGTCAAGGATCACACAGACAGTGCTGTGATTGAGAAAATAGCCATGATAAGAAAGAAGCTGCTACTTCTGGGGCATCAAGACCATACCCTGTCTGCTATGGTTCAAGAAGTGGATGCACAGGGCCCTGCCTCTTAGCATCACAGAGCTAGAGACTGGACACTGAGATTGCTGCTACTGCTGCTACAGAAAAACCAAGAGCCTCCTGAACCCACTTTCCAGAAGCAACGGAGAAGCTGCAGAAGTATAGCCTCTGCTTCACTCTCACATTCCGCATGTTGTCCAAGGGCTTCTGGGTAGCCAGACCTAAGTTACACCCAGCACCTAGCTGCAAGGGAGTCACAGTCCCTTTTAACTTTCCACGCTCTGCAATTTGGAAGGGCACTTGAGAAGGCAGTGAAGTGGATGCTGACCCCTCGTCCACAGACAATAAAGGGATGAGTCCTAGACTTTTACTTTGTAAAAGACCTTGAGGTTTAATCCAATTTGTTAATTTTAGAGATCAGGATATTGAGACCAAGAGACTAAAGGACTCATTAGCGGTGGGGTAAAAGCAGAACTCAGGTCTTCTGACACGGAGTTCAGTGTAGCTGAAAGGAGAGCCACTTGCCCAGGAGTCAAGTGATATTGCCCAGCCTCACTAAACTTGTTGCCTACAAACCTACCTAAGAGACTGTTTCCATCTAAGGCCTACTATTTGATTTCTAGTTTATACTTTTGTAGTTCACTCGAGGGACCAAAGTATAGAATCTTATACTTACCTTTTTTTGAATTTTGTCTTTGTTGGCTTAGTAAGACAATTTGGATCCCAGTGTAGTCCTTCTCAGCTGTAACACATGCAGAATAGATAAGCGTATCTTCTGTACCATAATCTAAATAACTTGGGAAAAAAAATTGAATAAAACAGATTAAAGAAATTTGGGTGATGGCTCTATCTCACTAGAAATCTCTCTCTTGATTGCCATTGATTCATTTTCTCCCTTTGGGTATGATTTTTTAAATAATTACCAACCTACTCAATTGCTTTAATATCCAGCCTGTATTTCTCACCCATATCCACAAGGAGTTCTGTCTAAAAGACTGGAGAAGTACAGATTCAGGGTGTGAGTACTCCCCACAATCGCCTGTATGGCCATTCTGTCAGAATTGGAACAGGTTATGGGGCAAGACTCTTCTGGGTAAGCTCATGCTGGCCCCTACTGGGTGCTGTTGCTGCTGCTCCGCTTCCTCCTTCCCCTTCTTCCTCTTCTTTAATTGAGGTAGCATAACTGACATATAACATTATATTAGTTTCAGGTCTACAATGTAATCATTCAATATTTGTACATATTGAAAAATGATCATCACAGTAAGTCAAGTTAACATCATTCACTACAGTTACACAATTTTTTGTGTGTGTGATGAGAACTTTTAAGATCTATTCTCAGCAATTTTCAAAGAGGCAGTACAGTATTATTAATTATAGTCATTCTGCTGTCTACAGTTAACAATATCAGAGTCAATATAACTGCTTCTTTTTATAAGTGTTTACAAGACATTCTTGCCATAACCTGCATCATTTTGGATTAGAGACAACCTTACTGATTCAATAACTTAAAGATATAGAAGCAGATGGGGCTTATCCACTTAGTACCCCACCATCCATTTTCCATGTAATGACCCCACTATGGAATTGTGAGATCTGCTGTGAAAGGGGCTGTGGAAACACAAGGCCTGTGAGGGACATGTGGGAGCCCCTTTCCTCCACAGGGACTGCAAGTCAGAATGGCTACTGGTAGGGCTGGATGTGGCCAGTGGGAATGAACACATGTCCCAGTGTTAAGCTTGTGAAGTCTCAAAACGAATCACCCATTTTTAAAAATTATGTCCTGGACATTTTGGGTATTATATTATGAAGCACTGGAACTTATTCAACTCTCATTTTGTTTTTGTTTTGTTTGGGTGGGGGGCATGATTAGGTTTATTTATTTATTTATTTATTTTTAATGAAGGTACTGGGGATTGAACCCAGGACTCTGTGCAGGCTAAGCATGGGCTCACCACTCAGCTACATATCCTCCCCGACAAATCATCCATTTCTTAAGACATACAGGGCACATTTAATGAAACATTCTAAAGTGTCAGCCCTCATGTCTCTGTGCCTTCATGCTCTCTGCTCTCTTGTCTTCCCAGCACCTTTTCAGCCCTTTCTCCCTCATCTCCTTCACCTATGGGAAAGACTCAAATTCCACCTTCTCAGAGAACTTCTCCCAGTTTCCTTCAGCCAAAATAAATTATTTTTTTTGTCTGAGCCCCCGAGCATTTTGTTTGTACTATCAGTTTCAGACATGGTTTGGGTAATTTGCACCCCTATCTACAGAGTGGAAACTTGACTCTAAGGTCTTCATCTTATTCCATGCTGTAGCCCCACTCTGGGGCTACTGAACATCCAAAACTAGTTTTTTTTCCTCTTTATTTGGGAAGTTTCCTCCTGCCAACTTGAATGTTTGTAAATGGCCTATGGGGATGAGTAAACTATTGGTAGGAATGGGCAAAGAAATACATTTTGGAAGAGATGAGATAGTGAATATGAAACATACTTTGAAGAAGCAGTAGCATATGTTTGGTAGTAAGGAGGGGCAAGGAACAGCATTTTAAAAGATTTAGAAATATTCTGTGGACTGACCAAAAGTTTACAGGATTTCTGATTTTTATAGTTTAAAATTATTTAGGGAATGTTAGAGCAGGCAGTAATAGCCTTGTTTTTTTTTGGTGGGGAACACTGAAATTCAGAGGGCTTAACTGGCTTGGCCAAGTTATACAACTAATACATGATGGAACCAAAACTTAAGTCTAGGACTTGTGCATACAAGTCCAGAGCTCTTTCCACTATCACACACTGGACTACATTTAGGTAGCAAGAGAGTTCCAAAGGTTGTGACATTGGGAAGGGGGAACTGTGACTATTCTCTGTATTTTGATTGCCTTGGGAAGAATGAAATGACAGAAGTTCTGCAAAATGTAACCCAGCAAACCCTGGTCATGGAACAGGGAACATCTGTGGTCTCTTTTGCTCTACTCATCAGGAACTGAGAACACGACCTAAATGTCACCAACCAGTTTCTGCCCCACAGTTTCTCAGATGGTTAGCCCCACAATGTGATGAGTTTGCAAAGGTTGTGGGTGGTTGGAGGGTGCAGCTGGAAGCAAGGCAGGAGGAGTTGTTGGGTCAATTGTCCAAGTTGTCCTTTTCACAATGAGGGTGCTTCAACTCCATTCAGTCACCTCTGGTCCCAGGGTTTGTGGAGTTGGAGATCCTTCCTTGGAATCCTGACAGTAGGTATACTTCAGGGAAGGAGAACACATCTTTACAAAGACACAGGCTCTGAATGAGTAAGTGGACTTTGGGATGTGGTTATAGCAATGTAGGTAGATAGGATCCCCTTTCCACTAATTCTCATGACCACTGAATTCCTGGACTGATCACACTCACTGATTCATCTCTGCTCAACAGCTTTCACAGGACAAGCCTCTGCAGCCATTTCTCCCTCACCGCAGCTCAGCCTCTCCTGCATTGCATCCTCTCTGAGCTGCTTCTCGTGGAACAGTTAAGTTTGGGATTTCTTTCGCCCACTGATGAGACATGTTGTAAGTTAATTCTTTTATTAACTCTGCAATATGATTATAAGTACTCCTATTTTGCAGATGAAGAAACTGAGGCTTAGAGAAATATAACTTTCTAAAGGCACATGATCACATATCTGTTGGGAATAGGACCAGATGCAGTTTGGTTTTCAGACTTAGGTTTTCTCTGGCTTCAGACTGTGCCCCTCAAAGACAGTACCTTAAAGTATATTTCATGTATATCTTCATAACTGTCCTAGATCTTGAGTCCCATTAAGAACATAATTGGCAAACAATTACTGATAACTCAATGAGTGTGGGGGGCTTGGGCAACATGCTGGGGATAGAAAAGGAAATTGTCTTTGGACCATGATGGGAAGGTAATGGGGCAGAAGAGGGGAAATTTCCCTGCTCATTGCTCAGCACAGATATGCACATACAGCAAATATTTTTAAAGATGAAAATGATAAATCATAGTTGTGACTAGAAGCCAAATTTTTTTTTAGAAACAACTAAAGAATGAGGAGGCTGGGTAATACGTATTTTCATATGAGTAGGTCATATGACATAAAATGGGTGGATGTCTTCTTAAAATGCAAGCCACGATATACTTGACCATCTTTTAGAATTTTTGCTTAATTTTTATCAACAACATTGTAGGCTTACTCGTGATAAAATGAACAAATTGTGCATGCATGTGTGCGTGAGTGTGTGTGAGGGCCTACCAATCCTAGGACATAGAGTCTCTTCTTCTCTCCTTGAGAGGGAGCAACCCAACTCCCTCTCTAAAGAAACATTTCCTTCCCTGAGCCTAACATCCAGCTTTTCTTTCAAGTTGCCGTATTCATTTTTGCCTACTTCAAACAGAAAATATATCTTGCCAAAGGGCACATGGTGCCACCTGGTGGCTAAGAGTACAAATACAGAAGTTGGTAAGTACACTTCTGCCTCAGGGATTGAGGCATTTTTATTCACCCAGGTACAAATATTCACTGAGCCAGGTTATGTGGGTATTCAATAACATTTCAGATGTGTCTCCTACTCCTACCCTTAAAGGAATTTATACTCATTTCAAGGATTTGAAGAAGAAAAGCTCATTTCCAACAGAAAACTAATATAACTGAGGGAATTACTGGATATCTTAATAAAATGTCCAGGAGATAAAACGTTTAATTTTCCCCCTTTTTCCAAAATGTATATATCTATGATTGTCAACATCACATAATTTTAATAACAATAGTTGAAAAAAACCTAAAATAATATAGAAAGAAGTATATAAAGCCTACCATGTAAGTCTCCTAATGACTATTAACAATTTGATATATATCTTTCAATGTTTTTCATACATTTATGTTCAGAAGTGCTTTCTATTTGCACACCAGCTTAAAAAAATTTACAATATAGCTAGCATCGATCACTTCGTTATCTTTTTAAAATAGTTGCCTATTATTTTATTAAATGGATAAAACAACTTATTTAGCTAATTCATTACTTGTAGTCTTTTTATATGTTTCTAGTTTTTCACTATTCTAGACAATGGATGTTGTATCAGGGCCACCAAGGCCCCCCTCACGCTCCACCAGATTTGCCAGTTCACTAGAAGGATTCACAGAATTCAGAAGAGCTGTTATACAAAGTTATGGTTTATTACTGTGAAAGGATATAGATTGAAATCGGTAAAGAAAAAAGGTGCAGGAGTGAAGTTCAGGAGAAACCACGTGCAAGCTTCCAGGTATTCCCCTCTAGTGGAGTCACACAGGGATGTGCTTAATCCGCCCAACAATGACGTGTGACAACACATGTGAACTGTAGCCAAACAAGAAGATCATCCAAGCTTAGTGTGTCCAGGGTTTTGTACTGGGGGCCAGTGCCATAGGCATGCAGCACCTGCATGGCTGACCTTGACTACTCATTCTCCAGCCTCCCAGAGGTCAAGCTGGTAGAGCATGGCCCAAGGCCTCAGGCATTTAAAAACACTTTTATCAGGCAGGATATTCTGAGGGCTCAGAGATCATCACCCAGGAACTGTTCAAGCACCAGTCCTCCTGAAGACAGACTTTTCTTTGGCATGTGCAGGACTTGAGCAAACAGAGCCTGCTGGGTTAACCCTTTACTGCACAGAAGCCTTTTAAATTTTTGATCTGAATGCTGATGAGGCTGATCAGACCCTTGGCTGCCTGATCTCCCACAGATCAGCTTCCATGTTCATTCTCCACTCTCATTGGCCAAATTTTCCTCTAACTGGCTATTCTTCTCAAACCTCTGTCTTCACTCTCAGCATACCTGTTCCTTTAATCTTATTTTTCTCTGGCAATCTCTCAATTCTTTTCTCATCTTTTCTTACACTGTCATCCTATGCAATCTCATCAGTTCTTGTCTACTCATAAGCTGATGATCAGATCTCTTTTCTGAGTGTTATATCCCAGCATCCAACCAGGCAATGGTCATCTTTAGTTGGGAATTGAAATGTCCCCAAATGGATTTATTTTAGTCCAAACTGATCCTCTTCCCTTATTCTCTAGTTTGGTGAATGAAACTATCATCCACTCAACCACCCAAACCAGAAACAAAGTTGTCTCTGATTCCTCCCCCTTTTGCCTGTCATATCCATTTAAATCTTAAAGCCTTCTCTCTTCCATGTTCTAAATTGCTCTTAAACACAGTCCCTTCCTCTCTGTTCCCTCAGCTAGTACCCTAGGTCCTTGTGCTCCCTGGACTCAATGATTGCTCTGATCTCTTAACTGGACTTTCTGCCTCTAGTGTTGTTCTTCTCAACTCACTCTCTCCACTGCATTCAGATGCTTTTATAAATACAAATCAAATTGCATTATTCTGCTGTTTAAACTTCTTTAATAGTTTGCATAATCTTTGAGAAAAAGTTAAAAATTTCTTAGCAAGGCTCATGTTGCCCTCATGATCTGGCCATGCCTATCTTTCCTGTATCCTGTAGACAACTGCAAGCAATTCCATCTCCATCCTCATTTCTTCCTTCCCCAACGACACATTTATGGGCTGGGCTTATTGGTGGGCTTTCTGGCTTTTGTGCCTTTGTAGATGTTGCTCCTTTTGCTTAGAACTTCTTTCCTCACCTTCTTCCATTTCACCTGACAAATTCCCACTCATCCTTCAAGATACAGATCAAGTACCACTCCTTTTGAGAAGCCATCCCTGATTATTCCTCTTCCATTAGGGTTAGGTGCCCCTGCCATGTACTCCCATAATTTGCTCTTGTCTCTATCATAACACTAATTAAGCTCTTTATATATTTTTCACTCCAGCTTTTTTCTAAGTTCCTTGAGGGCAAAGACTCATTCTTCTCGCAGCCTCAGCATCTACTGTAGTGTCTGACACAAAGCAGATGCTTCCAGGATTGTAAAGTGAGAAACACTGGGTTGATTCAACCAGGGCTCAGAAGACTGATTATATGACTCTTCAGGCGAAAACACTAAGTGAGCCTTTTAGGTAAAGCCTTTGGGGGAGGAAATGGCATTGAGAGGAAAGTGTATGATGTCTCTTCTGGCACTCCTTTTCCTTCCACTTCTAGCACTCACAAGATGGATTAACCACCAACATTAGCCCAGATTCTGTTGTGGATACAAAGATGAAAAAGTGAAGTCTTTACCCTCAAGGGGTTCACAGCCTGTGGTGGGAGTAGGGGAAGATATCACTCTTCCTCTGTCCTTACAAGCTGCCCCCTTCAAGGGGCTATGTTCCCAAGGAGAAGCGTTTGCTGCTTCTTCCATTTGACTTGGATAGAGCTCAAGTATCCCTGCCCTGAGTTTCAAACTCTTTGAAAATTATGAAGTTATATATGAGAAAGAGAAAAGCAGACCCTGGCATCCCGGAGCTGGCCTGGTACTATGAGGTAGGTCTTCCGTGGTGTTGCTCGAGCCGGCCAGGCACTCACAGTTAGGTGTTTTCACTTTCCTGTTGACATCAAAATCAGACAAGGCCACTCTCAGATCATGATCAGACAAAAGCAAGATCACTCAGTAATCATGTCTGAATACAGACAAAACATGAACATCATCCAACCACAAAATACCAAACATACCTCTATCTGAGCTATAATGACTAACGCTACTTTTTAAAAGTTATGGCCAAAAAATACATAAAATTTATCTTCCTAAATACTTTTTTTTTAATGGAGGTACTGGGGATTGAACCCAGCACCTCCTGCACGCTAAGCATATGCTTACCTAGATTTCCAGAAATTCTCTACAGTTCATGATTGAGTAATAAACCCAATTTGTTTAACTACAGGTGCATTCCTGGTGGTCTTTGGCTAGAGGGCACTGACACATAAAAACATGGCATTAATATTTTTAAATATATAGAACAGTATACATAAACAAGGAGTCACATAGCAATTAAAAAAAACTAGGCAAAAAGGAAAAATAGTCACAAGAGAACTATAAATAGCTTCCTAAGCTCTGACAAAATGTTTTACTTCAAATGCATACAATTATCCTGCTGATTCAGTTGGTGGGACCATCATTTCAATTTGGATCCGTTTTCTGTTCCTGCAGAAAGTCTAAAAAATCTCAACACTAAAAGCCTGAGAAGCCTTGTATTTGGGTATAGTTTATCCTATACCACCAAGTTGGGAGAGCCGGGTAGAGACACGGGGTAGAGAGAGAAGCTGTTCTGAATACGGCTTAGATCCACCCGCCTGCTGTAACGTCACCTTCCCCAGTTAAGGCCACATTCCCGCAGTCGATGTGGTCCTCCAAGGGATCCGAGGCGCAATTCAGGCCGGGTGGGCCCGGAGGAAGGACGTTCTAGCCGGCCACCTACTCAATGGTACGGCCCGCAACAGCCCGGCCCCTGGGCGCCGCCATGTTGGAGGCGCAGGGAGGGAGTCATGGCTGCGAACGCTCGAGCTGCATACAGAGCCGGGCCAGCTCCGCCGGGGAGATGCTGGAAGTGCGGCCGGGGCTGTTTCTAGGTGGCGCCGCGGCCATCGAGGAGCTGGACCACCTGAGGGAGGCGGGCATCACGGCCGTGCTGACGGTGGACTCGGAGGAGCCCGACATCAAGGCGAGGGCTGGGTTCGAGGGACTACGGAGTCTCTTCGTGCCAGCGCTGGACAAACCCGAGACCGACCTGCTCAGCCATCTGGACCGGTGCGTGGCTTTCATCTGCCAGGCCCGCGCCGAGGGCTGCGCGGTGTTGGTGCACTGGTGAGTGGTCCGGTCCGTGGGGAGAGCGACTCGCCTCGCTTCCAGCCTGCCCCCGCGTATCCTTTTCCTCCGAAACCCCCGAAGAGGACGAAGGGCCAGTCCGACTGCTAGAACCTCCTCCTACTTTCTCCCCGGTAGGCGTTTGTTGGAGAGAGAGGAGTGGGCAGGAGGCGGCCCCTAATGGCTCGTAGGCTTTCATCCGTTCTAGCTTGTGTTGGTTAATTTTGCAGTCTTCGAGTTTTGTTTGGGGGAGGAGGGGCAGGAGGAGTCTTCAGGTAAATGACAAAAGTCCCTGCACCTAAAGAGTTAAAGCTCTCAGGAGAAGCCGGACACAGACCCAGATTATTGTAATGCAGACTAGGATGCGAAGTGTGTAGTAAGAGGGAGAGTAACAAAGGTTAAAGTTACTCAAACTTCAAAGGAAGAGCAGATTATTTTCAGTGTTTTAGTTTAGGGAATGACTGATGTAGGGGAGAACTGGGGAGAGAAGAATTGGTTAGGACTTAAAAGATCCCTAAGCCATGCCTAGGGGAAAGATGGGGTTAGGTGGTAGCAATGGCAAAAAGATTGTAGTAACAATAGTTTAAATTATTAAGCCAGCACTTTTACTGTGTGCCAGCATTTGTTCCAAACAGTACATAAAGGATGGAAGATAGTTGATAAAATGAGGGAAAAAAGTCTGAGCCCAGATCTCCAGGGCCCTTAAAGCCAAGAGCAAAGGTTAGATTTGTTCCAAAGCCATTATAGAATTTAGAAAAATTAGTGTAATTGTTTTTGAATAGGTAATACATCCACATAGTTAAGAATTCAAAAGGAATAAGAAAGTAAAGGATTTAAATTCTTTTTTACAGTGGTAGTATTTCAGAGGCAAAAAAAAAAAGGTTTGAGTAGAAGAAGCAGACATAAAGTGGACTTGAACTTTACTATTAATAGGAGGCTGGGGCTTTTTGGTTTTTTAATTGTTGCTATTTGCTATTTTATTTTAAACTTCTTTTTCAGTCATGCAGGAGTCAGTCGAAGTGTGGCTGTAATGACTGCTTTTATGATGAAGACTGACCAGCTTACCTTTGAAAAAGCCTATGAAAACCTCCAGACTGTCAAACCAGAGGCTAAGTGAGTTCTTTGTTACAGTACTAATTCTGCTTTTGTGATGTGATTTTACTTATGTAAAGAAAACTTAACTTTATATTTGTTTGTCTTTACAGGATGAATGAGGGGTTTGAGTGGCAACTGAAATTATACCAGGCAATGGGATATGAGGTAGATACCTCTAGTGCAATTTATAAACAGTATCGTTTACAGAAGGTTACAGAAAAGTATCCAGGTAAGTAATAATTGGTAGTATGTATTGAGTTCTTTCTAGATGCTGTTTACTCTGACACCAAATGCTTCAGGTGCATTATCTCAGTTTTCCAGCAATCTCTTGAAACAGGTACTTTTATTTCCTTTTGAAGCTGTGGTTTTGGCTAGCTTGGATTTGAACTCAGGCAGTCTGTGCGCAGAACCCAAGCGCTTCATCACTTTGCTCTCCTACCTCATCCTGATTTCTCAACACTGGAGATATGTATATGTATATATATATATATACTGTTTTTAAATTTCTGCGGTTAACACTACTTGTCTCAGCTTGAGATTAACTGAATTTTGTCTGAAAATACAGAGGGTTGATTTTGACTAACACGTATGTTTTATGTCATGTAGAATTGCAGAACTTACCTCAAGAACTCTTTGCTGTTGACCCATCTGCCATTTCACAAGGATTGAAAGATGGGATTCTCTACAAATGTAGAAAGTGCAGGTAAAATATTTTGTATCCTCTGGAGATTTTAATCTTGTCTCAGTAGCTGAAAAGTACTGGAAGTTTCAGTTTCTTAAAATCTGTAGGAAGAGTCTGTCTAATTGAATAATATAGAAATTTGACATTCACACCTGATTTTAAGAACATGAATTCTTTTTTTTTAATTGATTTTTTTTGGGGGGGAGGTAATTAGGTTTACTTGATTATTTACGTTTTGGAGGAAGTACTGGGGATTGAACCCAGGACCTCGTGCATGCTAAGCATGTACTCTACCACTTAAGCTATATCCTCCCCCATTAAGAACATGAATTCTTAAAAATAAAAATAAAAGTAATCCATTAGCATGCACAAGGTCCTGGGTTCAATCCCTAGTACCTCCATCAAAAGTAAGTAAGTAAACCTAAATAAGTAAAACTCCCCCCACAAAAAGATCAAAATAAAAAAAAAAGTAATCTAGTTATTTGTAGAGTTATCAAAAATTAAAATAGTATAATCAGTGTTACAGTATTTTGCCCACTAAGAAATGCTGCACATTTAATATATTTTTTTCATCCTTGTGGAAGTCACAAATGTTTTCTTTTGTTTGGGGGTTGCAGGCGATCGTTATTTCGAAGTTCTAGCATTTTGGATCATAATGAAGGAAGTGGTCCTATAGCATTTGCCCACAAGAGAATGACACCATCTTTCATGCTTACCACAGGGAGTCAGGCTCAGTGTACATCTTATTTTATTGAACCTGTACAGTGGATGGAATCTACTTTGTTAGGAGTGATGGATGGACAGGTGAGAACATTTTATTTTCTATAGTTTTATCATATCATCTATATTTTCGTTCCTACTTTCATTTTGAACCATATTTTAACTAGTGTTTTATCTATTTTAACTACTTTCTAGTGTAGAAAAGAATTTATCAAAGATGAATTAAATAAAAACCAGCTGATCTAAAATAGTGAACCATTTTTTGTTGACAGCTGTTGGTCTAAATTAATTTCTTTTAACGCTATTGTTTATATTTTCATCACTTCCAAATAAACCTTATACAGCAGTCATTTCCCATTCTTGATAGTATTATTTGCAGCAGTAAAGTTGTTAATTTTGTTGTAGTCCACTTTATTTATTTATTTATTTTCTTTTGTGGCTTGTGCTTTGGCTTGCTGCTTTTATTTAACCTGGAAAACACACAAGTTTTATAAAGGCATTTTTTGAAACATACTAGACACATTTGTGCGTACTTCTTTGTACACTTATTTGAATTTTGTTATAGAATATATAACTAAAAGTGAAATTCCTGGTTTGAGTAGTGTGTCCATTTTAAATATTACTAATATTCCAGACTAACATTAAAAAGTGCCCATGCAGATTTGCCTTTCACTGATGTTGAATGCTTGTAGTCATTTCCTCATACCCCTGGCATAATGGATATTGTAAAACTGGTTAAGTTTTGTCAGTCAGTGAGATGAAAAATTTTATTTTAAATCCTAAAATGTGTTTTAATTTGAGTCTCCTTGACTACTACCAAGGACTGATATCTTTATATACTTAATAGCCATTTATAGTTTCTTTATAAATTTCCTTCATATCCTTGGCCCATTTTTCTGTGGGTTTTATCTTTCATTGATTTGTAGGAGCTCTTTATATAGTTGAGAGATAATGTTTTATTTAATATATTGCAGATACTGTCTTCAGTCTGTTGCTTATCTCAGCTTTATGGTATATACCTTTTTTTCAGTTTTATTGAGATGTAGTTGACATACAGCACTGAGTAAGTTGAAGGCTTACAGCATGACTTGACATACATAATATCATGAATGTGGGCTTTTAAAAATTGTAGTAAAATATTCATAACATTTTTACCATTTTGACTATTTTTAATTATATAATTCAGTGGCATTGAGTACACTCGCATTGTCGCGCAACCATCACTACAACCCATCTCCAGAACTTCATTTTCCCCAACTGAAATGCCATGCCAGTTTAATACTCCCTCCCCATTTCCTCACGACTCCTTCCCCACCAGCCCCTGGCAGCCACCATTCTACTTTCTGTTTATTTTTATTTATTTATTTATTTTATTGATGCATAGTCAGTTTACAATGTTGTATCAGTTTCTGGTGTACTTTCTGCTTTCTGTCTTGATGAATTTGACTACTCCAGTTACCTTATAAAGTGGAACTATACATCTACTTGTCCTTTCAGGACTGGCGTATTTCATTTGGCATAATATCCTTGAGGTTCATCCATGTTGTAGCATGTATCAGAATTTCCTTCCTTTTTAAGGCTGAATAATATTCCATTGTGTGTATATACTACATTTTGTTTATTCATTCATTTATCCATGGACACTTGGGTTGTTTCCCCCTTTTGGGTATTGTGAATAATGCTGCTATGAACATGGGTATACAAATATCTGTTTGAGTCCCTGCTTTTAATTCTTTTGGGTATATACCCAGAAGTGGAATTGCTGGATCATATAGTGACTCTCTGTTTTATTTTTTTGAGGGTTGTGGTATATTTTGTCATACTAAAATTTAAGATATTTATGTAATTAATTTTGGTTTCTGAATTTATGTCTAGACTTTCTGTAGCTCAATATTAGAAATAAAAATTGCTACCTCATACCATGCACAAGTTAAAGAGCTAAATGTAATAATGCTATAAGTACATTAGAAGGAAATGCAATATGCTTGTTAAACTTTTTTGGATTATTTATTTTACTGGAGTATCTGTTTTGAAATAGCCAGGAATCTGAGGCCTAACTTAACATGCTGTCAGTATCAGTAACAGAACATGAGAATGCTAACATACTTTCCTATCTTTTAGCCATGATGATTTTATTTTGAAATCTAAATTGTAAACTGATTTAAAAGTCAACACATATGTCACAGTAAGGAAACCTTCTATTTCACATCTCAAGCTTTACCTTTCTCCTCTCTTACTGGAATTAATCTATTCCTCCTCTAAACTTCCATGGTACATGCTTCTTACAGTGCTATTGTAGTCCGCCATCTGTTACAATAAATTGCCATTGCATTCTATCTCACTAATTAGATAATCAACTCTTTGTAGGTAGGAGCCATGTCTTACCTGTTTTTATATCCTATATTACCAAAGATAAATACTTATTTTGTATAAAATGAATAAATGAAGTAATGCATTTGTTTTATTTCAGCTTCTTTGCCCCAAATGCAATGCCAAGTTGGGTTCTTTCAACTGGTATGGTGAACAGTGCTCATGTGGTAGATGGATAACACCTGCTTTTCAAATACATAAGAATAGAGTGGATGAAATGAAAGTGCTGCCGGTTTTGGGATCACAAATAAGAAAAATATGAACTTGTGACATTTGATAACTTGGGAAGAAACTTGCTGATGATATGTGCTACCCTTGCTTATTGTCATTCATGGCAGAGTGCCTAATTTTAGGCCATCCACATTTCATTTGAAATGTGAGAAGATAAAATCACTTGCTGTGACTTGGAAGCTATGCTTTGTTGGATTCTTACACTATTTAAGTAGAATATATCATATGAAAATGAAAACTTTTTAATCATGTAAATTATACTTTATTTGATATTAAAATCTTCTGTAACCCAGATATTTTCTTTTTTTCACTTTTTTTTAAAGTTCTGATTTTTGGAATGTTTGCTAGGTAATCTTAAGTTCTGGATGGACAAAGTTATATACAAAAATTGGAAATTATGTTTAAATAGAGATTCTTTTATTTGTAGAAATGTAAAGCAGATTTATTTGGACATATTTTGACATTTATTTCTCTTTCTTTTAAGAGATATTAGTAAATCTACATATGTCTGGATTTTTCTTGGACATGCAGAAGGCAAGTCCATTAGTAAAATACTGACTAAAACGTGGTGGTCTTATTACTGTTCAGGAATCCCAATTATCTAAATTTTTAGAAAACTGTGTTTGAGATACTTTTTGAAGTGATCTACTTAAAGAAATGTATTAATGTTAGGTGTATTCTAATGGTAAAGAAAATAAATGTGCAGTAAACACGTATCAATCACCTTTTTGGCCCGATATGTTAGAGTATTGAAAAAGGTAGTATGTCCAGATTAGCTTTTGAAACTGGAATTTATTTTACTCTGGAAACTGGAATTTATTTTACTCATTACTAAGAGAATTGCACCTAATTAGAACATTTATGTGAAATCAGAATTAGCTAATAAAGAGAAATATAGTCCATGTTCCTAAGGCATTTAGTATATTTACACATGTGAGTCTATATGTACATAAGCACCAAAGTGAGAGTCATTTTAAATACAAAAAAAATGTGAATAATGATTCTCTTAAAAAGTGTAGGAGTGTTACAGATGATTCTTAAGAATATCTCAACATAGTATCTGAAGCCTTTGGCAGCTTTTAATAACTTTTTCTTAAGAGAAAAAATTTCTCCACTTCTGTCTTAGCTTTCACAGTATCTGTTTACTTCTTTATCATATTACACTCTAGAAAGTTTTAGAAAACAATTAGGTTGAACCATGTGAAGTTGCCCCTTTTGTAGGTAAAAAGTAGTTCAGTAGCAGCAGTTTCATATGGTTGAAGTTAATACCTATCCATTGCACACTGTGGCATCTAGTACAGAGAAAATGACATAGGTTTTATTTGAGTTTATAGTTGTCAATAAATATTTATTAAGCACTTATTATATGCACAATTCTAGGTGATACACTGAACAAACTAGATAAAGCCCCTGCCTTCTTGAAAGTTACATTCTAGTCAGGAGACAGAGAAAATAGCACCTTTTTTGAAAGATAATTGGTATTTGGCAGTGAGGAATGATTTTGGGAAACTTTATGAAAATTTTGAAGTTTTGTGAAACATCCACTAAGTAAAATTTTCAGATTTAAAATACTTTAATGTTTTACTTTTTGGAGGTAGAGAGAAATTCCATTATGCCTTTTTGTTAATAAAACAAACAAAAAACTCAGATGGAACCCTTTTGTTTTAATGTTTAGGAATATCAGTTGAGAACATTGGAATGTACACATTTGTTGAGAATGGCAATATTAACCTCATTTCAGAGGCAATGTTGTACAGCGAAAATAGCACTGAAGTAGAAGTTGAGAGTGGGCTCTAATAATTCTGGCTCCACTGATTACATCTTCCTGGAATTGAGCAGGTTTCTTGAAAATTGAGAGTCATTTTTCTTCTTCACAAAATGGATTAATATGTGCCCTGCCCTCCTGACAGCATTGTTTTGAAAATCATTTGCAATAGCCTTAATACCTTTTTATATAAAATAGAGATAACAGTATCCACATCTGGATTATTAAGAAGATTTTTGTGACATAATGCCGATAAAGAACTTTAGTATAGTGCTTAGCTAGTAGCATTTGGCATTCTTCCTAAAAATAGCTGCATTTTATCGAGCACTTAATGTTCCAGTCACTATCCTAAACACTTAATGTGTATTACCTAATTTAATCCTTGCAACAGCCCTGAGATAGATCTGTTCCTATTTTACAGGTGAAATTGAGGCTTAGAAAGATTAAGTCCCTTAAAGTTACACTGTTAACAAATGAACCTAGATTAGAAGCAAGATTTGGCTTTCTCCAAAATCTGAGTTTTAATCTTTGTATTCTAATGTTTGGATTCACTGTTCAGGATGATACATGTCTTAAAGATGTCATACTGAAAATACCAACCAGATTGTAAAGTCTAATAGTATCAATGAAATGCAATTTTTAACTAAGCTATAAATCTACTAGTCAGGCAAACCACCAACATTTAAATGCAGGGTTCAGACGAGTGCAGATCTAAACCTACATACTATTTGCCTAAATATTTAAAAAATTATAAATAAAGCTACCAAACTATTATGTAAAATGTTTCATTATCTTGACAAATATGTCTTCATAATGACCTGGAAGACAAGGTTTGAATTTAGAATTCTCTGACTTTGTGGAGTTTGATGACAAAGCATAGAAATGTGTCAAGAGTTGGCCCCTAACCCACAGACTGCCCCTTTTCCCCACCCCTGGATTTTTCTAGTGCATATGTTTATGTGGACTCCCCATCTGACATTTCTAAGCTCTTTTCTACCCCTCTGGCATACACCGTTGGCACAGTTCTCCCTTAGGAAGTCAGAGGCCTGAGCAAACCCTAGAAGCAGACTTGGAGCTATTTGGGTATCAGAAGCATGTCTAGAAGGGGACATGTGTTCTGGCTGGGCACATCACTTTGGCATTGTGGATTCTTAACCTGTGGGAAGAGACATTACCAGGTGCCAGAGTAGAGTCCTAAGTGTGAATCTAGGCAAGGGGCTAGTTTATGTCTCTAGGCTCTCAAAATTCATTTTTCTTCCAAGGGTTTAAGCTGAAAGCAAATGAGGAATAAATTTAAAAGTATTCAATAACATTCAACATTTATGACTTTAAAAGAAGCATGGTAACTTGAATGAAAGGAAGCTTCCTTTAACAATGTACATATAAAAAAATCTACAGACACAGCACATTTCTTAATGAAAATTGAAAATAAGTTTCCTTGTATTTAAAGAAAAAGTCTCCAGAAATAAATCCTGCAAAAACAAATGAGAAAACAAAATAAAAACCAGTCAAGCCTCTAGATTTTACAGTCAGCAGAATCACAAAGTGGGAAATTCTACTGGACAAATGACAGATTCTTGTCTCCTGTTTGAAATTTTCCATACTAAAGATGAATAAAGATTGTAATGTTAAATAAATAAAATGTATTTTAAAATGCTAGTGTTTGGATGCAGTATTTTTCTACACAGAAAATCCTAGAGAATTTACAGACAAATTATTAGAATCATGTAACTCAGCAAAGTTTTTGGATACAAGATTGCTGTATAGTAATCAAGAGTGTTACTATGTTTCAGCAATAACTAAATTAAAAGGATGTGTAAAATGAAGCTATGAAACCATGAAAAGAAAATTTTTAAAAATCTTAACCTCAGGAGATGGAAGGATTTGTTATGCAGTATCCAAGTAGCAGAGATCATAAACAAAAGATTGATCAATTTGACTGCATTGAAATTAAAGCCTAGAAGACAAAAACCCCATAAACAAAGATGTGTTAACATAGGAGAAGGTATTTACAACATACATGCCAGTTAAATTAATTGAATAGGCTATCTAAAGATGTGCACATCATTGAGAAAAAATCCAATAGCAAATTTTATAAAAAAGATAAGAATAGGCAATGCACAGAAGAGGAAATAAAGTTTAATAAGCATGAAAAGATGCACTACTTTAATTGTCAGGGAAATGTAAATTACAGTCACACCCTTCACAGGCAAAATAAATAAAAATCTGAGCACATCTAGTGTAGATGAGAATGTGAAGCAAAGAGTACTCATCACTGCTAACGAGTATGTAAATTGGTGTAATTTGGCAAATATTAATATTCCTACTTCATGACTCAGCATGTATCTTAAAGACATTCTTGCATCCATATATGCACAAAGAGATCTGTACAAGGATATATTTTATGTAACAGTAAACAATTGAAACAATCCAAATGTTCATCAGTAGGGCAATGAAAAAACTTACGTATACAAATAATATATAGTTAAATATATATAACATATAACATTTAAAACAGATCATCAAAAAGTAATTATTGAATGAGAAAAGTGATTTGGAGAACATTAGTATGATATGTTTATGTGAATTAAAAAAACCCCAAATTGACACTACCTGTGTCTCTACACATATTTAAATATACAAGTAAAAATAAAAATGGACTGTAATGATTCCCATAAAATAATAAATACAAGTTGCCTATGTGGAGGGAGGGAAATGAAGCAGAGGAAAATCAGTTCAAATTTACCTGCAATGTTTAATTTAAAAAAAATTTTTTTAAATTAAAAAAATTTTAATTACATATGTTTTTATTGAGGTATAGTCAGTTTACAATGTGTCAGTTTCTGGTGTACAGCATAATGTTTCAGTCATACATGAACATACATATATTTGTTATAATTTGTGAAAAACTGGCATGAAACAAAATGTTATTTGTTAATTCTTGGTGATAAGTACACATGTTTGTTTTGTAATTATTTGCACTTTTTGAATAAAAAAATAAACATTTTGAAAATTAAATGTAAACTTGCTGGAGTTCAGGCACGATGATCTTTTTTTTTTTTAAGACTAAGGTGTCTGGTGCCTACAAAGTAGAATACTCTTACTGGTTTTATTTTAATTTTTATGTAAATGTTTGAATTTCCCATTGGGTGGGAACAAAAATGTTATAAATTGCACCTGAAATTAAAATTGGTTATTTATCTGATGATATAAAGACTCACCTTTAATGTAAGGGGATTTGTGAAAATTTTTCCGGGTTGGATCCCAGGACTATTTTGTATGTTGTAGATTATGTAATCTGTAGTAATCATCCAGCCGGTAGAAGTTTGGAGGGTTGTGGGAAGCATTGTTTTGTTTAGCAACCAAAGGAAAGATTCCACTCGGTCCTAGAGGGATACATGTTCTTAAGGTATGTTAAATATTCACCACTGAAATGCTGTAAAAAATAAATTTCAGTAAGTATCATTCTTGAAAGTGTTATCCCAAACTGTTGAAAATTTGAACTCAGTTCAAATTTTAATTGGAGTTCATGATGTATGTGGATTTTTCTAAGCAAAACCGATTCTTAAGCTTTAGAAATAAAAAGATTGGAAGAGAAAGAAAAACACCATAGGAGATCGCTCATATGCGGAATCTAAAAAAAACAAACAAAACATAAATACAAAACAGAAACAGACTCATAGACATAGAATACAAACTTGTGGTTGCCAAGGAGGCGGGGGGTGGGAAGGGACAGACTGGGATTTCAAAATGTAGAATAGATAAACAAGATTGTACTGTAGAGCAGAGGGAAATATATACAAGATCTTATGGTAGCTCACAGAGAAAAAAAATGTGACAATGAATATATGTATGTTCATGTATAACTGAAAAATTGTGCTCTACACTGGAATTTGACACAACATTATAAAATGGTTATAACTCAATTAAAAATGTTAAAAATAAAAAAATTTAAAAAGGAAATAAAAAGATTGGGAATTTACATTATTGTAGGTTTTAGCGTAAATTCTCTTGGACTTTCGCTACTAAGTACTATGCTTTAGAAATAAATATTTAAGGAGATAAATTTGATCACGGGGAGTTTATTTTGTTTAAACTTGTCTGTTTTGTTTAAATTTGTTTAAATAAAACTAGGCTTTCTAGAAGTCCGATTCATAGTATTTTTGCTTATCTAAGACACTGTGCCTGTGGGGAGGCAGCTGTAACTAATGCGGCAAAATAATTGTATTTCTTTCACATACTTGTGTATATGGATAATTTTTATGTTGGCAGCGATTTATTCGTAAAAGTTAAAACCAAATTTACTTTCTTAGTCTCTATTTTTGTTCTGATATATCTATACTGTGGTATTAAGGATATTTGGGGGAAAGCCAGTATGTTCAGAAATTTTTTTTTTAATTTAATATTATTAATAGATTTTATTTACCGAAGTAGTGTTTACACGTCTTCTCCCCTGCTTTAAAACAGCGAGACAGAAAATGCCGAAAGCTCCAAAAGGGATCTATTTACTCAGAGATCTGTTTAAATTAGCTCAATCTCTGACGTCCCTCGTGTGGAAGCAGTTTGTCTTCATTCGGCCACCGTCTCGTCAGCGTTACGGAGTATTTTGTCCGCCTGCCGCCGCCGTCCCAGATACTAGTCACCGAGCTTCAGGGCAGCGGAAGGTGTGTTTCGGGAGAGCCGGCTGGCGTTGCCGGCACCATGGAGTCGCCTTTTAGTCCGGGACTTTCTCACCGGCCGGATGAAGAGTGGGGTGAGTGGAATCTGAGAATGTACCAGAGGTGGCTCCGGGTTTCTTCATCCCTACTTCCGCGCACTGGTGGTGGTGACAGGTGTGGACGAACCCTGCCGTGGAGCTAGGGCCACTCGTCGCTTCCGTCCGTGGTCCTGGTAGAGTCTAGCAGAACCGGTTGGGTTCTGACCTGGCCACAGCGAGCGTAAAATGTTGCCGGATTGGTATTACTATCGTTTTTCACTGTTTCCTCTGGGAAAGTACCAGGTGATGACTTTGTGGGGCCGAAAACGACGTCATTAGGGAGCTTAGAGCAGGATGGCTGTGACCACTAAACGGGCTGCAGTCTATTTCCCCAGAGTGTGGGATGCAGGCGATGCTTGCGTTGGAGTGTTTGTACGTGTACGTGTTTGATTTGTGTGAGAGTATGTGAATCCTCATCTCGAAGCTTCCACCGTTGACCTAGGCTGATGTCAATATTGGCAGAGAAGCTAAGTACCCTGGCACCTGACCTCGGGTCCCTGATTACCTAGACCTAACGCTTATAAACAGATATAATCCTGACTGCTCTCCAGATACAACTTTGAATTTTATTGTTACGGATATTTGGTTTGGCTTTGTGGTCAGGAAGCGTGGAATGGGGTGCAGTGGAAATGAGAGTGGAGAACCTTTATCATCTAAATGTTTAGAGGAAACTATTCCTCTCTTGTTTGCGAGACATAATACTAAAACTGTTTTTGGGCTTCAATGTAAATTTCGGATTGTATACGCCTTGGGTGGGTCATGTAATTAACCCATACCATTCACCAGCTTTAAAATTTGGGGGAACTCATACTGATCTTCATCCTTACCCCTTGGACCATCATTCTCAGTAGCAAGAGTGTAATCTCAACTCTGTTTGTTGAACTGAAGTCCTCACTTGATTTTCCAAGGGCAGAACTTCTCTTAAGTTATATGCTGTTAGAGATTTATTTCAACCTTTGGGTAGATTTTGTATGAGTTGCTGGAAAAACTTTAGACTATCTATTCCAAGTGTATTTTCCAATCTAAATATAGTAATAGTAATAGGAACAGTTACCATTTGTTTAGCACTTTGTGTCAGATGCCCTGCTAAGCTCCTACAAGCATTACCTTATTTAATGCCCCCAACAATCCAGTGAGGTATTGTTATTTTACAGTTGAGGAAATTGAGGCTGAGAGAGAATGAATGCTCAGTCTGAGTCAGCTATTGAGTGTCAGAAGCAGGATCAGAACCAGGTTTGTCTACCTCCAAAGCCTGTGCACTTAGTCACTATTCTATATTGCTTTCCTAAATTATTTCTACAGATTTGATTCTTACCAAGATCCCTCTCCCTACCTTCCTGGTTATTAATAAATCTACTTTAGTATATTGGGTAGTTATGATATGTTTTCTCATCTAGTTAACTATTATATTTTCATGGTATTTCTTAAATTATAATTGTGGGGCACTTCCTGATAGCATTATTATGTCTTCTGATACCCAGGCTGCATTTTCCTGACTAATCTGATCAGTTGACTTTAGTCTTAATGTTCTTTAATCAAGCATTCAGTTCTTTGTGATCAGTTCACTAACTCAACTCAGGTATCTTGCCCTGCTCCTACCTGAATATGCCCATTTCCTAATGTTTTCCAAACTTCTCTCTTCAAACTGTTAATAGTCTTCTCTTAGTTGAAAACTTTAATTCTGATTCCTCAAGTGTTCAATAAGTAGGATAGATTTCACAGTCACTGGAGTGAAACATTACTGTCTACTAGCATTTTTCAGTATATGGATTCTTTTTCTGGGAGTTGCCATTTTGGGTGTTCAAGTACTTCACTGATTTATTTGATTTTTTTTTCTGGATTAGAAGCTAGCCAGTTAAATTTTTAAAATCAGATTTTATGATTAGTACTTGTGACTCTAACAACTGTGAATAATTAAAAATGATTTACTCAGAACAGCCTATGATGGGATTTGCTTTTTCCCTTAAAGTTGGGTAATGAAATTTAGAACAGGGGTCTGTAAACAGTTTCTGTAAAGTTTCAGATAGTAAATATTTTAGGCTTTGTGGTCATGTGGTCTCTGTTGTAACTACTCAGCTTTGCCAGTTGTAGTACAAAAGTAGTATAAACTGAGCATGACTGTGTTGTATTCAACTTTATTTATGGGCACTGAAATGCCATTTCATGTAATTATTTTTAATACTTAGTAGAGTTTATTTTTAGTATAGTTTTATTTTCATAGAATAACTGAGCAGTTAGTAGAGTTCCATATACTCCTCCCCACCTTTCCCCTATTGGTACCATCTTGCCTTAGTGTAGTACACTTGTTATAATTGGTGAGCCAGTATTGGTACATTAAAGTCTGTAGTTTACATTAAGGTTCACTCTATTGTTCCCTCTGTGGGTTTTGACAAATGCATAATGTCGTGTATCTACCATGACAGTATCATATTGAGTAGTTTCACTGCCTTAAAAAGCCCCCTGCACTTCACCTAGTCATCTCTCCCTCCCTCCTTCTGAGCCCCCACCAACCACTGAGCTCTTCACTGTCTCCCAGTTTTGCCTTTTCCGGAATGTCATATTGTTGGAATGATACAGTATGGAGCATTTTTAGATTGGCTTCTTTCATTTAGCAATATGCATTTAAGGTCCCTCAGTGTCTTTCTATGGCCTGATAGTTCATTTCTTTTTAGCACTGAATAATATTCCATTGTATGGTTGTACCACAATGTCATTTGGGCTCGCATAACAAAATACCATAAACTGAGTATCTTAAACAACAGAAACTTATTTTCTGACAGTTCTGGAGGCTGGAAGTCCAAGTACAGGTGCCAGTATGGTTGAGTTCTGGTGAGACTACTCTTCCTGGCTTGCAAATGGCCATTTTTTTTACTGTGTCCTCATAAGGCAGAGAGGTGGAATGGGAAGGAGTGAGGCAAGGAGGAAGAGAATGAGATGCGGGGAGAGAGACAGGAGGAGATAGATATATCTCTTCTTCTTCTAAGGCGGCTCCAGTTCTGTTGGATTAGGGCCCCACCTTTGTAACCTCATTTAACCTTGATTACCTTCTAAAGATCACCCTACCTCTGGGTGCAGTCATATTGGGGTTTAGGGCTTCAGTATATAAATTTTGGAGGGACATTATTCAGTACATAGCACACAGTTTGTTTATCTGTTCACCTGTTGAAAAACACCTTGGTTGCTTTCAAGTGTTGGCAGTTGTATGTAAAGCTGCTATAGTCACATGCAGCTCTTTGTGTGGACGTAAGTTTTCATATCATTTGGATGAATACCAAAGAGCATGACTGCTGGATCATATGGTAAGAGTATGTTCAGTTTTGTAAGAAACTTTCAAACTGTCTTCCAAGTGGCTATACCCACCAGCATTCCCACCAGCAGTGAATGAATTTTCCTGTTGTACCAGTCCTTGCCAGCATTTGGTGTTGCTAGTATTTTGGATTTTAGCCATCTTAATAGGTGTGTAGTGATATCTTGTTTTAATTTGCAGTTCCCTGATAACATGATGGTGAGTATCTTTCCACATGCTTTGTCATTTGTATATCTTCCCTTCACTCTCTCCTTCCTTATCTTGCTCTCACCCTCCTTTTCTTTTTCTCGAATTTGTACAAAAGCCACTTTTTTTCTGCCACATGTAAAATATTTGTGCCAAGATCAGAAACTTCAATCTGCCACTGTGGTTTCTTTGATAACTTCAGTCTCTTCTGTAAAAGTTCTCTTTGCCTTCTTGCATTGGTCAAAACCTGACTCTACTGATGACAGTGTTTTCTCTTAAGTCCTGGTGAATGGTAGCTATTTTTATTCTCAAAGCCTTACCATTAGGGCCTCTGAAGTTGGGTGAGTTGTCTTCCTTGTCTTCATTGCTACTTTCAGATCATTCTCCTTCCATCCTTCCTAAAAACATCCAGGTTTAAATCTCACATTGTCACAATATGCTGTCCTCTTCGTCTCCAGGTTATATTCATCTGCTAATTCCTGGTTCACTCTACCTACTGTTTGAAAAAATTATTTCATGGCTTACCGTCTCATTCTTCAGCACTCCTTCCATCATGATTTATGGTTGATTTCAGTAATCTCAGAGAAGATCCTTCAAATACCCTGACCTCTCATTTCATGGACCTCTCCATCAGTGATCTTGTCTTATACCCTGTCTCAGCCATTTACTTCCCCAACCATAAGCCTAAACCTTGTCATTACTAATAATCTCAGTTTCAAACATTCCACTCTGACTAGCACCTTCTGTCTCACCAGCTCACTCCCTTCAGTATTGTAATTCCAGCAGTACTTCCCACCCTGCTGAGATTCTGCCATCTTTTCACTGTCCCTCATCTCCTTTATGATATCACTTTCCCCTTATTCGGTTTAAATTCCATGGACCATCACTGTAACCAGTCCCTCACACCCTCAATATCCTTATCTCTCTCTTGTTTTGTAGTTCTTTCTTTGATAAATGACAACCTTTGTTAAATCCAACTCTGCCTACTCCATGGCTGCATCATCATTTTCCTCCCTGCTAGATCATCTCTATCAGTCAACAAACATGTAGTTGCTTCTCCTATGTAGAGTGAAAAAAAAAAAAGAAAAAACCCCAAAACCCTCCTAGGATGTTACTTCCCTTCTAGCGGCTAGCCACATTTCTCTTCTTTATTTTACAGCAGAATTCTTTAAAAGAAGAAAAAAAGTCCATGTTCACTGACTCTACTTTTTCTTTTCTCGTTTTCTCTTGAACCCACTACAATCAGGCTCTACCACTCCACCCAAACTGATCTTTCTAAGGTCATTACTGATTTCTAGTGGCCATTTCTCATCTTATAAGAAGTAAATGAATAAATGAATGGTCAAGATAGTGGTCAGGTGGGACTGCTTGCTGAGCAAACTAAAACTTATAGCTACCATAGTTTACTACTGTTAGGAGAAATCTAAATAGTAGTGTGGGATTGGTGAAAAAGATACAGAAGTAGGGAATAGATTTTAGAGATACTTTATAGTGCCACTACTTTCTTATGGATCCTTCTGAGATATTGTATAGATATACAAATGTATTTATCAACTCACTCTCAGTTTTTTTTTAAAGTATTCACAAACCACAGAAAAATTAAAAGATTAGTACAGTGATAACCTCTTTTTCTCTTATCTAGATTTACCAACTGTTAACATCCTGCTGTACTGACTTTTTCTCTCAGTATTACCCCACTTCCCTCTTCTTTCACTGTCTGAAAGTAGGCTGCACATAATATGAAACTCCTACTAAACACTTCACCGTATATTTCCTAAGAACAAGGGAGTATGTATCTTTAAAAAGCATGAATTCGTACTAATACCTGCAGTTTAAAGCCAGTATCACAGGTTCTTTCTCACCTTCTTGTATTATATACTCTTATTTCTCTTTTCCTACTGTGAAAATCCTGATTCCCTATAACATCCCATGTTTTCAGAGGCTCACTCTAGCTGCTTTGTTGAAAACAGACTGAAAAGAAGGGTAAGGGCAGAAGTAGGGAGACTGGAGCAATCCAAGTGATTTATAATGGGAGCAGTGGAGGTAATAGAGTGGTTGGTTATGAGTATATACACATACATTCTCATAGGCATATGTATACACATGTTTGTTTTTATTCAAATTTTATTTAATTTTAAATTTTGAAATAGTTTCAAACCTACAGAATAGTTATAAGAACAGTACAAAGAACTGTTGCATGCCCGTCACATAGATTCCCTTAATTGTTACATTTTACTATATTTGCTCCATTTCACTCTCTTTTGAGAGAGAAAAAGAGAAAGAAATGTGTTGTTAACTCATTACTCTTTATTACAGTTTGTACCACCTCCCCACAAGACAAGGGTACTCTCCTATATTACTGCCATACATTCCTCCCACTCAGGAAATGAATGCTGGTACATTACCACCCAGTTCATAGACACTATTCAGTTTTTGCCTTATGTCTTAATAATGGCCTTTTTCCTTTCCAGTTTAGGACCCTACCTGCAAACACACCTTATGTCTCCTTAGTGTCCTTCAATCTGGAGTGAGTCCTTAGTCTTCTGTTTCTTGTATCTTCAGCAATCTTAAAGAGTATAGGTCTTTTATTCTGTAAGATGACCCTAAACCTAGGTCTGTCCCCTGTTTTCTCGTGACCAGAATCAGGCCGTGCATCTGTGGCAGGGATGCTAGAGAAATGATGCTCTGTTCTTCTCAGTGCATTACATTTGGAGGCACACTGTGTTGACCAAGGTGATGTTACCTAGATCATATGGTGAAGTTAGTATATGCCAGATTTCTCCGCTGTAGAATCACTATTTCCCCTTTTTCATTTGATTAGTATTTTGAAGGAGATAATCTGACATGCCACCGATATCCTATTCTTTGTTAAACCTCCACTCACCAGCCCTGGCCTCCATTAATAATGTCAACTATCACTCTAATGCCGAGTGGGTTCTTATCACTTAACATTCTGTCTGCATTTATAACTTGACCTTATACTGTAAGAAAGAGCTTTCTCAGTTTGTTTGTTTATTTCACTATGGTCTCATTAATTCTTATTTGATTTAGTGGGTTGTAATCCGGCTTTATTTTGATCCTCAGATTTTCCCAGAATTGACCAGTGGGTGTCCATTCATATCAGCTCCTTTGTTCTTTTGATATGTTTCCATCATTCTCTGAGAATTTCCTTATTTTCTGATGCAAAAAGACTTTCCCAGCCTGCTTTGCACTTTCCCTGCCTCAGCCCGGAAATCAGCCTTTTTTCTAAGGAGCCCTTTAGTGGACTTCCATTTAATAGAGGATGGTATTTAGTATCTAAGACCTGGACACATAGGATTTTCAGTGCTGCTGGGATATCATCCCTTTTAGGACCTTTTAGCAGACAGAACTAGGAAATACATGTATGTATATGTGTACACACATTTACAAGTATCTATAGTTCTTTCTGTGCATGTATGTTTTTTAAAATGTGTTCATGTTAATACTTCTAATTCCAATCCAATGTCTTAGAATTCTTTTATTCTCTTCCTTTTTCATGTTTGTAAATCCTTTCTCAGACAGTGAGGAACCTTGCTCCAATTATTTTAGATATAATTAATCATTTGCTCCATCAATTAATATATTTGGTATAATCACTTTCCTAACCACTCAGTCTGCTTCTTTCATCTGCCGCTTTGTTCCTCCTCCCACTGCCCATTTTCTTGGCAGCTGAGGCATGCTGCCACCTCCACTAGGCAACCCCCTCTCTTGCATCATCCCATTTCCTTGGATAGCATGCACATTGCCACAGATGATGACGCACAAAACCCTGTCACCCTCCTTGCTTTCCTGACATCTCTGTGTTGGGAGGAGTAGGGAAGGGAAGGAAAGATGGAAAGGGAAGGAAGAATAGGAAGGAAAGTAAGAAGCCAGATTATCGATATGTATTGTAAGGAGAGCTGACAGGATTTGCTGGTAGATTGAATACAGAGAGTAAGGAAGAGAAGGAAGCAGTAACTGTAGGATTTTTGGCCTGAATTACTGAGGGAGTTGAATTGTCATTAACTGAGATGAGGACAAAGCAGTAGGAAGTTTGGTGGGAGATGATCTGGAGCTCAGTTTTAGATGTGTTAAGTTTGAGATGCCTTTTAGACATCCAGGAGAAGGTGTGTACATTCATCTTGAACTGGAGGTGTGTGTTTGTGAATTCTTGGCATATAAATGCTATTTAAATCCATGAGCTCAGCAGAGATCACGATGGGAGAATAGATAATTTCATGTTAAGGAGATGAAGGAGGAACCAGGAAGGTAGTCAGCCAGTGAGGTGGGAGGAAAACCAAGTGACTATGGTAATTTGGAAGCCAAGTGAAGAAAATGCTTCAGTGAGTATGAAAGGATCAACTGTTTCAAATACTGCTGATAGTAAGATGAGGACCATAAATTTACTTTTGAATTTAGCAATGTAGAGGTCATTGTTTTTTTAACTTTTTTTTTTATTGAGTTATAGTCATTTTACAATGTTGCGTCAGATTCCAGTGTAGAGCACAATTTTTCAGTTATACATGAACATACATTCATTGTCACATTTTTTTTTCACTGTGAGCTACCGTAAGATCTTGTATGTATTCCCCTGTGCTATACAATATAATCTTGTTTATCTATTCTACATTTTGAAATCCCAATCTGTCCCTTCCCACCCCCTGCCCACTTGGCAACCACAAGTTTGTATTCTATGTCTATGAGTCTGTATCTGTTTTGTATTTATGTTTTTTTTTTTTTTTTTTCTTAGATTCTGCATATGAGCGATCTCATATGGTATTTTTTTTTCTCTTTCTGGCTTACTTCACTTAGAATGACATTCTCTAGGAACATCCATGTTGCTGCAAATGGCGCTGTGTTGTTGGTTTTTATGGCTGAATAGTATTCCGTTGTATAAATATACCACATCTTCTTTATCCAGTCATCTGTTGATGGACATTTAGGCTGTTTCCATGTCTTGGCTATTGTAAATAATGCTGCTATGAACATTGGGGTGCAGGTGTCATCCTGAAGTAGGGTTCCTTCTGGATATATGCCCAGGAGCAGGATTCCTGGGTCATATGGTAAGTCTATTCCTAGTCTTTTGAGGAATCTCCATGCCGTTTTCCACAGTGGCTACACCAAACTGCATTCCCAGCAGCAGTGTAGGAGGGTTCCCTTTTCTCCACAGCCTCTCCAGCATTGTCATTTGTGGACTTTTGAATGATGGCCATTCTGACTGGTGTGGGGTGATACCTCATTGTAGTTTTGATTTGCATTTCTCTGATAATTAGTGATATTGAGCATTTTTTCATGTGCCTGTTGATCATTTGCATTTCTTCCTTGGAAAATTGCTTGTTTAGTTCTTCTGCCCATTTTTGGATTGGATTGTTTTTTTTTTCTTATTAAGTCATATGAGCTGCTTATATATTCTGGAGATCAAGCCTTTGTCGGGTTCATTTGCAAAAATTTTCTCCCATTCCATAGGTTGTTGTTTTGTTTTACTTATGAGAGGTCATTGTTGATATTAGTAACTGGTGTGTATAGTGTGGAGTGGAGGCTTGACTGAAATAGGTTCGAGAATGAATGGGAGGAAAGACATGAGAGCAGCAGGTATAGAGAACTCTTTTAAGGAGTTTTAGCCTATGTACATACACGCACACAAAATTATGTACATAGCCACAGTCATGTACTTAACATGTTTTTGGGTTTTTTTTTGGGGGGGTGCTCTGCAGCTGAATTTCTGAGAGTTGTATGAATAACCTTTCGTTATTACTATGCACAAATTTTTTTGCTACATATTATTTTGTTTTAGGTTGATGAAATGTTACTACCATTGGCCAAGTCAGTGATAGACTGGCAGTGTAGTTCCAATATATGTGAAATGAGGAAATCAGCATAGCAGTTTCGGTGGCCTGATAATAGGGAGGACAGAGGCAGGTTTAGATTTGGAAAACTCTTCAAAGTGCTTGAAGTTCTGAAAGTGTTAGAGAAATTCACTCTTAACAGATTGTATGGTAATTAGCTTTCTTTGGCTTTGTCAGCACCTTGACTTTCTGTGTCCATATATTTCTTGGTTTACAGTGAAATCTTTTAAGGAAATTGGAACATAGTTAGATTTGTTGGAATAAGTCTAATGGTTTAGATGAGTGAGTTTTTTATTGTTTGGATAGAAAATTAGTTGTGTACTTAAGGCGTGGACGGCAGATACGTAGTTCAGGTGTTGCCATGTTCCCCTTCGGGCATCACTGTTGATCAAATGTTACTTTTTTGTGCTG
The DNA here is from genome assembly GCF_048773025.1 of Camelus bactrianus. NCBI lineage: Eukaryota > Metazoa > Chordata > Mammalia > Artiodactyla > Camelidae > Camelus > Camelus bactrianus. The sequence goes on from NC_133559.1 coordinate 12,486,831, forward strand.
AGCTGAGATGTAGCCTCTGAATTTGTGTTAGTAATGTTCCAGAAAGTCACTGTCAATTAGTCCTGACAGGATGTATATATATTTTTTTTAATCTCTGGTGTAACAATTTAGTGACAAGATAAAAATTATGTGGAAAACAATACATACTTCAGAAACTAGCTTTGAATTGGTTGTCATTCACAATTGCTAGAGTTTATCAATAATGGTAATGGCTAATGAGAAACCCCAATAGAGCTGACATAGGGATGTAGTGCTTATTCTTTTGTCCAAACATTGAATTGACAGTTAATATCTATTCTTTTCTTTTGTCTATAGATTCTACCCTGTTTGCTGAACTTGGCTACTTCACAGACACTGATGACTTGCAATTGGAGTCAACAAGTGAAATTTATGTAAGTATTTACTAGAGGAGAAATACTAAATAATGTGTTATTTAATCTTTAATTATTGCAGGAAGATTTCAGGATAACAGGTTTAGGCTAGTTATTTAAGTTTGAATAACTTTTAGCATTGAGTAGGAAAGGTAGTAACGATTTTGTATTCAGTGAACGTAGAAATTGCATTGGCCTTGGTGTGAGAAGCCTTGGTTTCGAAGTCAACCTTTGGCCCCAAGGGTAAGTAACCTTGGAAAAGTCACTTAACTGCCTGCTTCTTGGTTTTCACAGATATTTTGCTGCATAAGGGAAATGGTGTGATCTTAAAGGGGATATGTGAGTCATGGATCTAGTTAAGCAGAACTTACCAACTTCCTTTTTTAAAGTTATGTATCCTTAGTGCAGAAAGCTCTGAAACTTAAGAAATGTCCTTACTTTTTGCCTTTGAACAGTTAGAAGTCTGCATAAAAGCTGTAATTATTGCACTTTGAGTGCTCAAAAATATCTGAAATTTTTTTTTCCTGGATTAGTACATGTGAAGCTTATTGAACTCTTATTTTGCCTTATTCTTTAATGGATGAGGTGCTGTTTCAGCTGGAAGTTAATCAGATGAACAGAGTGATTTTATATGCACATCAATCAGGTTGAATGTTTATCATTTATTTTTTAAACCCTTATTAAAAATAAAGCTTGTTCAGTGATTTTTAAGACATTTCTCAAAGAATAATTTAATCGTAATTTTAACTATGAATCAATAGAAGGGAGTGAAGTACATGGTATTTTTAAAAATCAGTGCATGAGACTTTAATGGTTTCATTTACTCTGTGAGGTGCTTTACAATGTGGTCTGTTGATTAAATTGGCTTTTAATATTGGCTGCTTGCTTAAGCAACTGGTATTTTTTCATAACCTCTAGAGCCTAATATCATCAAGAAACAATATAGTAAATTTGAAAGATTTGAGGAAATATGGCCCTAATTTTATAACTAACCTTCTGTTACCTTAAACAAGTCACTCAGTCTTTCAGTTCCTTAATTTTTCTAGTATAAAATGAAGAAATTGGATTAAATGGTTTCAGAGAGCCCTTTCTAGCTTTAAAATCATCATTCTTCCCTATGGCAGTACCGTTTCCCATGAGAAGTCATTGAAGAACCAGATATATATCAGTATGTTTCACTTCACTTAAAAAGGGGCCAGAAAATTTCTAACCAGATAAAATTCTTATGCTGTAAAATGTATTTGACTTTTTGGCTAAAGATTGAGTGAGAAGCATCCCTGAAGTCATGCCACTGCTGAACATGTGAAAAAGTATTGCTGTCACTCAGGCAAGCATCATTGTTCAATTTGTTTAGAGAGTTTAAGGATTTTTTGGTTGCTGAAATATGAGGCTGCTTAATTTTTTGATATATAGATTCAAATAAGAGAAAAAACAAAGGAGATTGATTTAAAAGTTGATTCTTTTATAATTTAAATAGTTTTTCCTTTTTTTTAAATGTGAACTTTCACATATTCTTTTTATGTAACTCGCACTCATATTTACTTAGTTAAGGGCAATATGGTAAGAAAACAGTTTCCCTTCTCTCCTGTTAAACTCTCAATATACATAAACCACATAATAGACATTTTGAAATGATAATATTACTCTAGAAATTATTAACCAAATGGTTGTTAATAATTACTAGATTGATTTTTACTTTAGGCCTGAGCCTTTCTTTTGTTTGATTATCTGTCACATTAAGTTAATATTGACTGCCATTTGACTCTGTTGTACTGTTTATATGTTAATTTTACTTCTGTTCTTATCTTTGTAACCCCAGACTGTCATGATCTCAGACTCATAGGAGGCTTCTGAAATCATGTGGCAGTTCTTTATTAATATGTAGTATAAGATAATCATCTGGATAACCCAGAATATGCTTATATTTAAGTTAAAATAAGTCATCTAAATGAAAAGAAACTAAGAGACCCTCTAAGAAATTTACTGACCCCTGTTTGAGAACCTTAGTTTTATTTTCTAGTATTAAAAAAATTTTAGAAATTTAAAAACTGCAGAACAGTAAAAATAAAATATGTATAAAATTACCTATCCTACTATGGATCTCTTCTTTCTCCTATAGCCATTTTAATATTTGGAATATTTGAAGGTTCAGTTAAAGTCTCTTTATGACTCCTGAATGTCTTTTAGATATGTTTATATTCTTTCCATTGTTTGTAGAGAGGATATTGTAAATAGGCATTGTTTTGACTTTTTTCCTTAATGGCAATGGGAAAACTTATTTTGCTGGATCTCGCTTATGACAGAAGACATATTTTGTGACCCTTGTAATGGTCTATTTCCATTGAAAACAATGAGACCAACCAAATCTTTCAGCTGTTGAATCTGTTACCTCCTTCTTAGTTACTGCTGTGTTTAAAATAACTGAATTGATCTTTCTCTAAGCTATCCAGCATGTATTCTTAAGACAAACTAATAGACTTAGAAAATTATTTTTACCAAGTTGGATAATAGTAATTATATTATTTATGGCAAATTATGTCTGTTAGTTTTATTTCTAGGTGTATATATTTTATGACCATCTTTTTTTTTTTGAAATTGTTGGATTTCCCCCATTGTTGAATTTTAGGTTGCTTTATTCTTTTATTTTTTTTTAATTAAATTTTTGTTGTTTTTTTGATGGCAGCGGAGGTAATTAGGTTTATTTATTTATTTATCTTTTAATGGAGGTACTGGGGATTGAATCCAGGTCCTTGTGTTCTTTGTATATATTTCAATCTTGTAATATTATTTTGTTGATTTGAAACCTACAGGAAAATAATTTTGATAATCTTGATTTTGATTTGGATTTGATGCCTTGGGAGACGGGCATTTGGGACATCAACAACCAGTTCTGTACAGGTAATAATGTATTTCTTTGGGAAAACCTTAAATGGATCTGTATTATTTTGTAGTTTGGTAATAGTCAAAATTAGATGGAGTTATTGGGCTACTTTTATGGGTTAAAAAATTCCAGGGACTATATATTCTACTTCTGATGTGGCAATGCATACATAAGTTTCTTGCCAAAGTGAATATAAAGGATTTCATCGTTATGTCTTAGTCACATAATGAATAAAAATTTATGTCAGAAATATTGATTTTGAATTATATGTGATATCTCTGTAAGAGATTAATCTAACTGAGAATTAGAATTTAGGGAATCAAAGGGAAGAGGCTTGGGATTATCAGAACCTAATAACTTGCTGTAGGATTCCTGTGTGTGTATTACTGAGGAGGAGGCACTACCTTGCTGATGCTAGTATCTTTAAGGGGCCCAATGAGGTAGATTTTTTGTATGCTGAAAGAAGCTGGATCCTGAAGCAAACTGTCACTTCTGGGATGAAGCTGATAGGCTGCCCTTCTATCTGTCTATCATCCTTCTAGTATTCCCTATTGACATGACCTAAAAGGAAGCTAGCTGGGAGATATATCCATAATTTGCATCATAGACTATAGGAGGGGACTTAGAGCTGAGAGACACTGGGTAAATAACCAGCACATTTCCCTGTCTATATTGCAGTCCCCCTCACCCCTGCAATTTCCTGTTCCCCTTTATTTTATGTATTTGTATATCTTGCTCAGTTCCTGTCTTCCCTCATAGAACACAGGCTACACAAGGCCACTGTTCTGGTTACTATTGTTGTGTAACAAACTACTGTAAAACTTAGTGGCTTAAAACAGCAACTATTTTATTACGCTCTCAGAATCTATGGGTCCAGAAACATGAGGAATGACTTGTCTCTGCTCCATGTTGTCCAGACCTCAGCTAAGATTTGAAGGCTGGGGTACCTTGATATTTGGGGGCTAGAACTACCTTAAGGTTTTTTCATTCACATGTCTGATGCTTGGTCTGGAATGACTTGAAAACTAGGATTGCTGACTAGAGTGCCTACCTATGGTCTTTCTATATGGCCTGACTTCCTCACTGCCTGTTGGTCTCGTGGCAGTCAGACTTCAAAGGCTCAAATGTGAGGGTTTCAGCACACAAAGTAGAAGCTGCATTGCCTGATGTAACCCAGTCTTGGAATTCACATAGCATTACTTCTATACTCTATTGATTGAATGAGTCATAAATCCACCTAAATTGAAACAGAGGGGAAGTAGTTGCTACTTCTTTTCTTTTCTTTTCTTTTTCTTTTCTTTTTTTTTTTTTAGTAGTTGCTACTTCTTGATGGGGAAGTAGCAAGATCACATAGGTCACGAGAGATGGTAGATGTTTTGCACATAACTTTGGAGAACAGTCTACCACACAGATTCTTCCCTCCTCCCTTCCTACCTTATGATAAATTTGATACCTAGAAACACTCCCTAGTTTATAGTGGCTCAATAAAATTTTAGAATAATAGTTCAAAAGATAGGAACATTTTTGTGAGTTTTAGTTGTGTTGTCAAAAATGCTTTGCAAAGTAAATCTTTCCTATTTTGTGTGTTTTAAAATTATTTTGGGGAAGTCTATAATTTTTTTCCTATAGTATAATATTCAAAAGGTGCAAAAAATCTGTAGAATTGAAAAATGTCTCTTATGGCTCTTGTTCCTTAGCCAACAAGTTCTGCTCCCAGAGACAACCACTGTTACCAATTTCTTACGTTTATCTTTCCAGAGAATTAGTGCAGATGCTAGTAGATATATATGTATACACAAACATAATTTATTACAAAAATGAAAGCATACTAGATACACTATTTTCTGCATCTTGAATTTTCACTCGGTGATATATTTTGATGACCTTAGCTTCCAAATGATTGAATTTTAAGAGTAGATTTTACCTTCTTTCTTATTCATTTTATTTTGACTTTGTATTGTCCATTGAGTGTATATTGTCCAGTGGGAAAACTTTTGCTTTGTTTTTTTCAGTTAAAGATATTAAGGCAGAACCTCAGCCACTTTCTCCAGCCTCCTCAAGTTGTTCAGTCTCATCTCCTCAGTCAGTGGACTCTTGTTCTTCAACTCAGCATGTTCCTGTAAGTAGCCAATCTTTTGCAGTGATTTTCGTTGTAATGATATCTGGAAAATATGTATATGCAGGAGGCACTTAACATTTATTAAGTGCTACTATAAGCCTTATTATCTCATTTAATCCAGAGGAAGCTGAGTCTCCAGGAAGGGTCCTGGGGAAGTTACAAAGTTGTTAGTCTCTGGTTTTGCCCTCCTTCCCTTACATTCTTATCTTTATAATTTCACTGTTTCATTTGTTTCATTGCACTTTACCAGTATTTTCCAATATTATTTGTTTATCGGCTTATTGTTTTTCCCCCGCCACTCTTTCTTCTTCCTATTAGAATGTATGTTCTTTGAGGACACGGAAGACTGTAAGATCATCTGTTTTCGTAACTCCTTAGCCATACAGCCTAGAGTGGTCTCTTTAGTTCAGGAATGCCTAGCACTACTGTTTGAATGGGATAATAAGGTTTTTCACAAAAGTTTGGTAGCTTCTTGAAAATGCTTCTGTTCTTCATCCAGACAAAAGCTCTGAGGCCAAGAAAAGGAAGTATCAAAGGATTTAGATGTTTTTTGGAAGGGAGAAGAGCAAAATAGAAGAAAAATTCAAATTAATGTTTCAGTTAATTATATCTGCTATAAATTCAGATATCTTCCTTCTGGCAGGATTTACCTCTAGTCAGTTACTAAATCCTGATGATTCTGTCTACTTAGTATCTCTGGGATTCATTTTCTCTGCCCCTGCCGGGCCATCATCACCTCATCTGGATTAAGGCAATAGATTTTAACTGGTCTCTCTGCCTAATTCCCCAAATCTTTCTTAGCAGAGGAATCTTCAAAAATAAATCTTTCAGAATCACAAATTTGATGGTGTCAGTTTTTTGCTTAAAATCTTTTCATGACTTCCCAACCCTTACAAGGACAAAATTCAAATTCCCAGTGTCTAGGTGCTCTGTGATCTGGCTGCTGCTTACCTTTCTAGTCTTGTTTCTCACTGTCTCTTCCTACCTTCACACTCCCCTTAGCTTTAACCCAGAGAGCTCCTGTGTGCTCCACTCATTCAGCAACTGGGCCAGGAACTGTTCTCAACACCGGCAGTGAACAAGATCAGTGGGATCTCTGCTTCTACCTTGTAGGTTTTTGCACACGTTCTTCTTTTTGCCTGGAATAGCCTCATTTTGTTTTTTCCTTTGTTTGGAAAACTATTCATCCATAAGTCCCAGTTCAAAAATTACTTCCTCCTTGAAGCTTTTCTCTGATTGCTGCTATTGGAAGTTCTCTGTGGTTGCACAATTTCGCTAAATGATTTAATTTTTCAAATTTAATTTACTTTTAAAGTCAGAAGTGTATAACACAGTATATTCACAGAAGCCTAATTACTGTCCTTTCCTTTCCATCCTTCCTTACACAAAAGGTAGGATCTATATACCCTGTTTTGCACCTTACTTATTTAACTTAGTGGCATATCCTGGAGGTAATTCCTATTTCAGGGTATAGGATCTTTCTCATTTCTTTTAATGACTGCTTAGTGTTCCATTGTGTGGATATATCATACTTTATTCAGTGACTTCTTTATTGATGAACATTTGAGTTTTCAGTCTTTTCTGGACTCAAGACAATGCTGTTATAAATAATTTTGTACATCAGTCCCTTCACATTTTTGTCAGGATATCTTTGGGATATACTCCTAGAAGTGAGATTGCTGAGATAAGGGTGAATAAACTTGTGATGTTACTGGTTATTGCCAGACTTCCCTCCAGGGCTGTTCAATTGTGTATTCTGACCAGCAGTATGTAAGACGGCCAATCATCCCATCGTCACTACACAGCATGTTTTATTTTCTACTTTTTTAAAATTGTAAGTGTGGTTGAACGTCTTTTCGTATATCTCATATATATAAGGCCTATTTGCATTTCTTTTTATGAACTGTCAGTTCAAATTTTTGTTCACTTTTCTATTGGACTGTGTTGGTCTTTTTCTCTTCAATTTTTAAAGTGTTTTTTTATCTGAATTTATTCGAAAAAAATTACTCCACTTACAGTTTTCTCAAATTTCACAGGTTTAAACCACTGTTCAGTGATTTATTTTTCTCTTTTTAAATGACATATAGTTGGTTTAGAATGTTGTATTAATTTCTAGTGTACAGCATAGTGATTCAGTTATATATAGAAATTACTTTTCATATTCTTTTTCTTTGTAGGCAATTACAAGGTATTGAATATAGTTCTAAAGTGTTTTTATTACATATGGAATTTATTAGTACTTAGTTTGTGAAATAATTTACAAATATTTTTTCTCCAATCTGTCATTTGTTTTTAAGCTTTATTTATGGTGTTTATTTTCTCCATAGCTGAATTGCTTTGTTGTTGTTGTTACTCAAAGGAAGATTTTCACCACTCAGTGGTTATAATATTTTTGTTGTTTTCTCACTTACATAGATTTTTTTGCTTGGAACAGCCTCAGATTTACAGAAATGTTACCAGTACCTTACAAACAACTTTTTTTTTTCTGAACCATTTGAGAATAAGTTGCCAACCTGATGCCCTGTCACCTCCAAATACCTTAGTGTCTGTTTTCTACAAGCAAGGATATGTCTTAATTGCCACAATATAGCCATTAAAATCAGGAAATAAACATTTATACCTTACTATCATCTAATCCTCAACTCCCATTTAGATTGTGCCAGTTGTCTCAAAGATGTCCTTTAGACAGCAGGAGGATCTAGTTGTCTTGTCTCTTAATCTCCTTCAACTGAAACAGTTTATTCTTCCCTGACTTTCATGACCTTGTCACTTTTGGAGATTAAAGACTAGTTATTTTGTAGAATGTCCCTCAGTTGGGTTTGTCTGATGTTTCTTCAGGATAAGATTCAGGTTTTGTATCCATGGCAGGAATACCACAGAAGTGATGCTATGTTTGTCTCATTTACTTTTGATGAGGTGGCACACAATTTCAATTTGTGCTATTACTGATGAGATTCACTTTGTTCATTTGATTAAGGTGGTGTCTGCCAGGCTGTTCCACTGTGAAGTTGCTCTTTCTCCCTTTTCTGTAGATAAGTATTTTATGAGGAGGTACTTTAAAACTATGTAAAAATATCCTGTTTCTCATCAAAATTTGTTCGTTCATATGTTTATATCAGTATGGACTCATGGTTTCCTATTTTATTCAACAGATTATGACCCATTACTATAATTATTTATTCCAATTCTTACTCTGTTCTGGATTTGGTCAGTGCAGATCCCTTCACATTGACTCCTATGTTTCCCCTGGGTTTTGACATCCTTCATCAGGCTGACCCAGTGTGGATGCCCTTACTACCCTGCCCTGACTCCCATGCTGCGCTGCCTGCCCTTAACCTCCTCACATTGGAATCCGACACTCCACCAGGCTGCCCCTCTGCATGGATGCTGGTCTCGGCGCTGCCCCATCTTGTGGCTTTAGGATCAAATTATTCTGAAAGAAATAGTTTCTAATATTTTTCATAAGATTTTATTTTTAATATTTAGATCTCCCATCCATTTGGAGTTATCTTGGTTTATGATGGTATAAATCCAATTTTTTTATTTTCCCAAATGACTGTCAAAAGGATTGTTCCAGTACCATTTATTAAAAAGTTCATCTTTTTCTCACTGATTTCCATTTTGTGTATGTATTTTAAATTTATATAAGTGGCATTGTATTAGATCTCTTTGTTTCTTACTTTTAAAAATCAGCACAGTGTTTTTAAGATCAATTCATGTTGCTCTGGAAGCATTATGCTGTGCATCAGAAATTGACACAACATTGTAAACTGACTATACTTCAATAAAAATATATGTACAAAAAAAATTCATTGTGCCCGTCTACATTAGTCTGTTGCATGTAACTGCAGAACACTTCGAGTATATGTTTGCTATGTTCTGCCTACACTGCAGTGAACATTATCCAAAATGTCCCCTGTAGGCCCATGAGTTTACCTTAGTATGTGTTAGGTATGAATCTAGTTTTAATTTTCTCTATATAAGTAAACCAATTTACCCAATTGTATCACTTTTATTATCATTGTATTAAGAATATTGTATATTCTTACATATTATAATACTATATATAATTATTACTTATAATATTATAGTATAATATATTATTATATCTCTTTACTCAGATTTTCTTTTATGCCTCTCAGTTAAGTTTTCTAGTTTTCTTCATATAGGTCCTGCACATTCCTTAGAAGATTAATTCCTAGGAATTTTATAATTGCTATTAGTATTGTGAGTGAACTATTTTTTATTATATTTTCTAAGTGATTATTAATACAATATTTTCATAATGAAGTTTTTTTTAGTTGGCTCTTACATGTGTTCCAAGTATACAGTATATCACCTCACAAAATAAGACATTTCTGTCTCTTCTATTTTAATATTTATTCTTTGTATTTCATTTTCTAGTATAATTATTTTTGCTAGAATTACAAAAAAAGCAATTTGTTACAATTTATTTATTTCTTGTCCTGACTTTAATGGTAATGTATTTAGTATTTTACCATTAAGTATGACTTTGACTATACGGTTATGCATAGCTTTTTTTTTTTTAATGTTAAGAAAGCATACCTTCAATCCTTATTTTCTAGGATTTATATGAGGAATATTTGCTGAATTTTTTCAAATACCCTTTAAGCATCTAAGGCCATAAAGATAATCATTTCCTCCTGTATTATCTCTTGCTTTTTTTTTTTCTGAAATATAATATACTCTGTAAGGTTCATATAGCCCAGCTTAAGGCTACATGCTAAATAGGTGTTAAGGATGAATGAATGAAGCAGTTCTCGTTCTCACCAGCATGACTGAGAGTGATTTTTTGACTTGAGGGAGCCTATATCATGCTGAGAGTAAACAAATATCCTCTTAACTTTTCTTTCAATAATCTTACAGATTCTTTTGAAGATGTATGATGTATGCATGTATATATGTATGCCCATTCTGTTATTGATATAACATCTTTTTCTCTTAGAATTGAAATACTACTTTTATCCTATGTTAAGTTTCTTTATTTTAACAAAGAGCCACTGAATATTAAAAGACTTTTGGAAAAGATTAATGTTAACTTTATGTATCTCTTTATTATCAATCCATCCATTAAATAAAATAGCCCTACCCCTTTCAGTGTTTTTCTTTCAAAACATTTGCGACAGTGTTAATAAATAGAAAAGGATAAAAATAGTAAGAATAATTTGCTTTTGAGATTCCTGTAGGACTGAATACAAGTTGGTGGGGAAAGGATATTAGGGTTTTAACTGTAACCTCATAATGATACTAGTATTTGACTAGGAACCAAGTAAGACATAAAGTTTGTGGGAGAAAATGTAGAAGCAGATCAGATCAGTGATTCATATCTTTAATATAAAAGGATAAAATAAACATACTCTGCATTTTTGGTTATTTTCTCTCTAGTATTAATGGTTAATGTTGATTTGTTCATAGTCTCTTAGTACTTTACATATAGTTATATTTCTGATATATTATACTTTTGCCTTGAAGTTGTCTTGAAGTATTTTCTCTGTTTACATATGAATCTTGCCTCTCTTTCTAAGCGATTTTCTGCCCAAGGAGAGTATTCTCCTGCTGAATTTGTTTGTGATTTATTTTGCTACAGGAGGAGTTGGATTTGTCTTCTACTTCCCAGATGTCTCCCCTTTCCTTATATGGTGAAAGCTCTAATAGCCCCTCGTCATCAGAGCCACTGAAGGAAGATAAGCCCATCATTGGTCCTAGGAGCAAAACTGGTATTACTCCATCTCCTAGCCTCTGTTATTTCTATTTATACTGAGCTTAGGCTTCATTTCTTAAAAGAAAATGTAGGATTAAGTGTATGTTTATTAAGCTGGCTTTCTGTTTTAAAATTAGTAGACCTCTTTTGTTTATTGTGGATGATTAATGTGGGGAGGAAAGGGAAGAAATCATCTTCTTTGGTTGTCTTTGTCTTTATAGATGAATGATACTTTAGAGTTAGGGCCCTGTCATCTTCAGGAGACATTTCAAAGTTTCAGTTAGAGATTGAATATTAGGGCTATTTGGCTGTTACATTTGTTACCTCATTCTCTCTAGGCTTTACTCAGTGATTTTAGCTATTCTCCTTTACTCGTTCATGTGTCCCTTTCCCAGAGCTGCAGCTTGGTCAAAAAGAAAGACCTCAGATTGAGGACTTTTCTTCAGTCCATTAAGATAGAGTAGCTATGCTTAAACTTCAGTTAAGGATAGTCAGAGGTCAAGATAATGCGTAGGGAAAGGTGTATAATAGAATCTGTTTTCTAGGATTTGCTTAATTGCCCTTAAATTGATTTGTGGTTTGTTTGGTTTTTCTCCAGAAAATGGACTGACTCCAAAGAAAAAAATTCAGATGAGTACAAAACCTTCAATTCAGCCCAAGCCTTTATTACTTCCAGCAGCACCCAAGACTCAAACAAACTCCAGTGTTCCAGCAAAAACTATCATTATTCAGACACTACCAACACTTATGCCGTTGGCAAAGCAACAACCAATTATCAGTATACATCCTACACCCACTAAAGGTACCTGAATGGAATTTGAGCATGCGTGTATTTAATTGGAGGGCACTAAGGCTTGTGTCATGATTTGTTTTAATTCAGGTTATAATTTCTGAACACATGCTGTGTTTCAGGAATTGTCCTTGGTTGTGAGGATGTTTTAGAGAGACTAATATGTGGTTCCTGTTTTAACAAGGAAGATAGCTATCCAGATCCATTACATCTGATACTTCTTTTTTCTCACAGTTTTAATTGTGAAAACACTTGTCTCTAAGGCTTGTAGTTTTATATAACCGCTTGTAACAAAGAAGAAAATCTGGGAAGCTTTCTTGGTGCCATTTTATTCTGAGATTTTTGTGTCCATGAGCTTTTTTGTCTTTAAGGAGAAGTCAGTGTTTAAAATAATATGATTCATTTCAGGTCTGATAGGTGTGTTTTGGCAGTAGAATCAGGCTCTTAATCTCTGAGGAGGCAGCATTGTTTAGTAAACATGATCTTGTACGAGGCATTAAGAGACCTGAAAGTCTGTCTTCAAATAGTTAAAAATGTGTGTTTCTATATTTTGTCCACCAGATGGCCTCACATAGTTGATTCTACAAGGAGTTGAAGTCTGTATGGAAAGATGTTCAAGTGTGAGGATTTGGTACTATTCAGACATAGGAATCATTTGCACATAGAGATCTCATCATTGTGCTTATACTGATATGTGTACACATGACTAAAGGAAAACCTGTGCAGCATTCTTTCCTGTATTGAGCTTGTTGTTACCATGTAGGACTAGGTGTCAGTAGGTTGTAAATAAACACCCGTGTTACATTTATGGCTGTATTTCCAGCTGTGGATCTCATTTCTTTGGAGCGTGGCTTTAACGAGGGCAAAGTCATAAATTTGATTTCCATGTGCTCTGTGAGCTTTGTTCTATTCCATGGTCATTGACAATGTGACATTGATAAAAAGAACTGGTTGAGAGACTAGATGGATCAGTGAAAAGCCATCAATCAATTCCTACCAAAAAAACCCAAAAAAAATTCCTACCAAAAAATACCTGCTCTCTCAATAGAGAGTTAAAAATGCTGCATTTTTCTTGTGAAAAATAGCAGTCCTGTAGAATGGTATTCTTGTTGTCTGTGGATGGATGTTAAGTGTGCATGAACTCCCTGATATAAAATGCAAGATATAGTGAGTGTTATTTGTGGATTTTTCCTGGAATAGTCTCCAAACTTTCATCGGAATCTCAAAAGGGTCTGTGTCTTTCCAAAGGCAAAATTTTAAACTTGTGAAGATCTTCATTATAGTTCCCATAAGCTATTAAAACACATATATAAAAAGTAGAAGTTTGACATTAAAATGACTAGTATGAAAAGCAAAGAGTATTCCTAAGAATTTAATCTTAGCAGACTATTGATTATGTTTGATGATAGAAGGTCTTACCTATAGCAAGAAGAAAAACTTCTTTTCTGAACAGTTTATCAGTTTCAGAAACCTGACTCATACATTATCCTGAACTTCATTGCTTTCCCATTATCTGAAGATAGTATGTATTTGGGGGAACATATGCTAATATAGGGTACTTGTCTGTTTTTATAGTATAATTAGAGAGATGATATTAATATAATGTACAGATTTATGTATATGTCTTTCATTTATTTGAAAACGGGGAGGGAAGAAGAAGGCAAGTGTAGGAGATGCATTTTACAGTTAATCAATATCAGTATCTGTAGTAAATATTTTCCCACTAAAAAAGAGGTAATTCTTACCAGATTAAGTTCAAATTCTCTAGCTTGGAATGTAAAACTCATCATGGTTTGGCTCCAATTTAGTTTTTCTAACTTTACATCATAATAAACCCTTTCTGTAAACCCTTTAGTCCAACTGGTCTGGCCATCGTCCCTTGAATTTTTTTGTTTTTTCTTGTTTCTTAACATGCCACTCTGTCTGCCTGAAACAGCTTCTGCCTACTTCTGTATCTGAGTCCTATACATCCATCAAGACTCTTATGAGTAGTGCAGGTGAGAGATAATGGAAGTCCGGAATATCAGTCAAAATGAAGAGCCAGCGGAGGCAGTAGAGATGTTAAAAAATATAGAATCACAGGGCTCAGTAATCAGATGATGTGAAAGGGGGATGGAGGATAGAGAGGAAGGTTTCCTGTCTTGGGCTTTTTGGGTAGATTATAGGGCAAATTGCTGAAATGGAGGATAGAGGTAAAATAACTTGCCCCAAGTTAATCTGCTAGTGAGAGAGAGAGTCAGAACTTGAGCCCGGGTGGTCTGGCTCAGAGTCTACATAATTAATCACTGTACTATATTGCCTCTAAAAGAATGCGGAGATGTGATCCTTGATCTCAAGAATTCTACTATGTAATTGGGGAGCCAACACATTTACACTTGGGTAAATAACAGTATCTATGAGAACTAATGAATTAATAATACGTGAGATGCCCTTATAGAAGGAATTATTATACATAAAAGTAGATAAATAGTAGTAGTGGTAGTAGTAATAATAATGGCTAACACTTAAGACTCTTACTGTGTGCCAGATAGTGTTCTAAGTGTTTAAGTGCATTATCTTATTTAATCCTTAACATCAACTCTGTGAGGATAGGTGCTATTATTATCGCCATTTTATAGATGAGAAAATTAATACACAGAGAAATTATTTGCTCAGTCACACAGCTGTACTATTTTAGGCAAAGGAAGCATTCAATCAATGTTTGATACAAAATTTGAAATCTTTGAAAATAACTGAATAGGAAGAAACTGACTATCACAATCAGTGAGTCATACATAGTCGAAGGTGTCCAGCATTGAATCCAGCCATGGTTCATTATGGGGGATTTGTGTGTAATGCCAGAGAGGATTTTGAGCATGCTGACATGGATAAACAGCCTTTTGTTATGTCCATTTTAATTGTTTCCGCACTAGAAACTGTAGTAACTATGTTCAGCTGCTAACTACTTAAGAACTGAAACAGTTCTTTGCATTGCATTTTGTGATCTGATGAGCATCTTCTAGCAGGTCAGGTTTAGCAAGTCAACAGGAGACATTGTAATAGAAATTAGTTGTTTCTCCTCATTCTGCCTTAAACCCAAACATGCCTAGGATATTTCAATCCTTGATTTAGATGCTGGATAATTCGAGCATATCCAGGGATGAAAGGGCTTGATGTGCATTATGGAAGAAAAAGGAGGCATCAGTGGCCTGGTAGGATCCGAAGTCACGTTTGGCATACAGACCTTACCTTGGTATTGCTCCGTCTCCCTCACTCCGTGCTGCAGGTCTCTCAGCAAGGATATGGTGATAACTAGACAACAGACAGTACAGACTTGGATTATTTTTCTTAATTCGTTTTAAGAAATATTGCAAAGCCAACTGCATGTGTTGCCTGCCAACACTTTAGATCTGTAGCTGGAGCTAGAGGTAGGATCCTTTCTTTGAAATGACTTAATTCTTTATGTTTAACAGCTCCTCCGTTCTTTGGAATGATCCAAAAATTCATTCAACAGTGTTTAGCTTTCTTAAACTCAGAAGATGTGAAACACTGCTTCTGATAATGCTCTTCTCAAAGTATTGGTTTAAATCAGTGGCTCTCAACCTGTAAACTGTGGGCCCTGGGATTTGGATGGTGGGAGGAGTAGTAGCCTTTGGTAAGGGCATCTGCAAATCCATGTTGTGTCAAGCATTTTCTGTAGACTGAATAAATAATTTGTTTCATATATCTTTGTACTGCTATTTTTCAGATTTTTGTGGCTATACTTCTGATTTGTAAACTCCAAATTTATATCATTAATAAATTCTTAATAGCCTTTTCTCATCACATATTCTCTCAGTGCACAGAAACTGAAAGGAAACCATGATCATCTTGGGTGACCATGATATTTTTTGATGTTAAGGAGGGGTATTTATATTCAGAGTGGGAACCCTTGGTTTAACACCGGATTGACTGTGATATCTTCGTATATTTGAAAACCTAACACTTTGTCATATGCTGTTTATTTTATTTATTAATTTTTATTTGAATATTTGGCATAAACAAATTTGTATCTGCTTATGAGTCATTTCCTTATTTTATATGTTTTTATTTTATAAAATGAATTATTTCAAAGGAAAATTAGAAGAGCAAAACATTTAGTGATCATTTATGCCCATGTAAATTGTATATATTACAAATCTATGCAATTATTTTTAGACCTTTCTTACTAGTTTGCTAACTTACTTGGGATAAAATGCTATTAATTAAATTCTACTTTTAGTATTTTTTTTGAGGCCATCTGAAACATAAAGACTTTGATTTTATGGAACTGAATTTTTTTAAACTAAGATGTTCTTAACAAGCAGGTGTTCTGAAGCATTATTTTGATTTTTAGTTTTCCTTGATCCTTTGAAATACTGCGATGAGATTCACATGGATCATGTTTTACTGTCTGAAAGTATAATGCTTTGTTTTCCTTAAAGAAGATTATAAATATATTTTGTGAGATTTTAGTTGCCAGTTACTGTAGTACCTTTATTTTGCTAGATAGGCCCAAGCAACTGTGGATATTAGGGGAGGCTTTCAACACCTTATAAAATTGGCCGGATCTGAAAGGAAACACTCTGTGGGCAAGTAAAATTTTTAATAGACCAGTGTGAAGAATTTTACTAGTCTTTAAGTTAATGATACTAATTCTCCTCAGATTAGCATAATTTTAAAATAAGGTAAAATGTGAAGATTAAGAAAAGACTTGTAGACCTGTTAGGTGGAGAGGGGAGTTGATATTATCTGCAGGCTATTTTAAATTATGGACTCATGTTTCCTGCGCGTGTTAGCTAAAAATTCATCTCAAATGGTTTTAACTTTTTGATATTTGTAGCCTGTCATTCTCCCAAGTACTGAGTTACTGAATCTCTGTTCATGTATTCTTGGTGTTGTATGTATTTCTAAATCTCATCAATTTAAAATACATGATTCTCTGTTTAGTATAAAAAGTTATTTATAATATGAAAAATGCTTTTAGCACTAATAAATTTCAGAGGTTAATACTTAGAGAAACCTATGTAAAACAGCTACTTTGAGATGTGTTAGTTGAAAAAAATTTATGGAAATATAATGTTAATGATAACTTCAAAGAGAATGAATTTAGTTGGTTTCATTAAATACACAAAAACAACGGAAGTCAGTATGAATGTGTGCTGCTGTTGATTGTGTTTTAATAGGTGGTTTGAAATCCCTTTGTATAATCTTACCTATTACATATGCAGAAGAGGCCTAAATGTTAAACAGCTGTCCCTGCCACAATAGTTAGGCACCCTCTGATTCCTTTTCTTTTTTCTCCACTGCAGGTCAGACCGTGGTGCTCTCTCAGCCTACCGTGGTACAACTCCAGGCACCTGGAGTTCTGCCCTCCCCTCAGCCAGTCCTTGCTGTCGCTGGGGGAGCCCCACAGCTACCTAATCATGTGGTGAATGTGGTACCAGCCCCTGTGGCAAATAGCCCAGTGAATGGAAAACTTTCTGTGACTAAACCTGTCCTACAAAATACCATGAGAAGTGTGGGTTCAGATGTAAGTTTTGAAGCTTAGTGCTTTTTTAATGCCTGATGTAAAAAATGAAAGCAAAAACAAGGACAAAACACTTTTTTTTTTGTTGCCTTGTTTTTGTTTTTTAAAACTTGTTTTTACTGTGTCAAATGTGATAAAATTGCACATTCACATCCAGTCTGTGGTAGAAAATTAGGGTGGGGCTTGTTATATTGGAATCTAAGTGAAAAGGTTTAAAAAAGTCTGAAGTAGTTTGATGAAAAGAGAAATACACATACCTTCCTCTTCTTTAACTCCTTCTTTTGAGCCTTTTCATCATATTTCTCCAGCCCTTTGCTCCTAACTCAATCATACACTAGTATTTTACAGGATTCTTTCATGTTTTCTGATTGAAATATTTTTGGCAACTCCCCAGATAAGAGTCTGGAGACTGCTTTTTAGTCAGGGTGTACATTTAGCTTCTCTCTTGACTTACTGAAGGGTTTCCACCACTGCATAATGTTGACTTGCTACTCTTAGGAATTCAGTCTCTTAATGATTATCTGGTATTTTCCCATCTTTGCAAACCTTCAGATTTTCTGTTGTAAGGATTTTTTGTAATTTATAAATCACAGAAAGTTTCCTAAGATCTGAAACAACCTGAAACCAGTTAAAGCACTTGCCAGCTAACTCTTGCTTTCTTTAGAAGTGATACAAAATACCTCATGTTATGTATTAACAGTGATTGAACATTGTGGGCCTGAAGTTTAAGGGAAGTTAAAGTCACATAATCAGTCTAAAAGTGAAGTCTTGTGGGGAGGGTACAGCTCAGTGGTAAAGTACATGCTTAGCATGCATGAGGTCCTGGATTCAATCCCCAGTACCTCCACTAAAAAAAAATGAATAATAATTAAAAAAAAAAAAACATAATTACCCCTGCCCTCAAATACTAAAAAAATTAAAAGCAGAATCTCTAAAATTGTGATTGGGAAGGCAAACCCTTCTGTCTGGTCTGATTTCTTTAAAATGAAAATGGATATTACTGGTTGTTAATATTGCTACTCCACTTTTTCGTTGGTATTGCAAAGTACTTTTAAAATCCTGTGAGTTACATAAGGTTGTTTATCAGACTACTGACTGATCTGTCTACCAGAATTTATTAACTAGCATGTCAGGAGCCCATTTAGTTGTGAAATTGCTCTACTGTTGCATAAGCACAGGCAAGTACTCTCAATCAGCAATATTGTAAAGACCCATAACAAAAGAATATAATCTAATGAAAGTAGAACTTCAAAGTTCTGCAGTAATTCCCACAGTTTATGTATGTATTGAAAACAGCCCCTGCCAAGACATGAAGGAGAAACATTAGTGTTATATGAGAATAGACATGGATAATACAGGATTAAGCTTGACTGTTACACTGGTTTATTTCGAAGACTGAGAAAAGGTAAGCTTGGTACTTATGACATAATAGGAACTATTAGGCACTAAAGCATAGTATGTGTTTCAGTTGAAGATGAAATGATATGATGCTGGAATTTGCTTTAAAATACTCTATGGGGAGGTAATGAGCATAGGATAGAGGAACAAGATTCGCAAAATGTTAATAATCATAGAAGTTGTGTGTGTAATCTTTCTTTCCTTTTGGTGTTTAGGAAGATTTCTACAATAAGTGAATGAACAACAGTAATAAAAATCTAAAAATATTTCAAGATATTTTCAATTAAAAAATTGTGCAACCAGTAAAAAAAAAAAGTTTGTCTTTCACAGGAGACTAAAAAGGTTAAGAATGATGAAAGAGGATTTTTGTTTGCTGGGTTTTTTGTTTTTGTAATTATAGATTCTATTTCACTTTTGGTGATTGGTCTGGTCAAATTATCTGTTTCTTCTTGATTTAGTTTTAGCAGGGTGTATGTTTTTAGAAACTGTCCATTCTTTCTAGGTTGTCCAATTTGTTGGTATACTATGGTATCAGTTGTTTTTTCTCCTCTTGTATTTTTTATTTTGTTTATTTGGGTCCTCTCTCTCTCTTGGTCAGCCCGGGTAGGGGTTTGTCAATTTTGTTTATCTTCAAAAAATCAGCTCTTGGTTTTAATGATCTTTTCTATTTTTTTTTAATCTCTGTTTTATTTATTTCTTCTCTATCTTCATTATTTCCTTTTCTGCAGACTTTGAGTTTTGTTAGTTCTTTTTCTAATTCTTTTAGGTGGTAGGTTAGGCTGTTTGAAACTTTTCTTGTTTCTTGAGGGAAGTCGTCTATTGCCATAAACTTTCCTCTTGTAATTACTTTTGCTGCATCCCATAGATTTTTGTAAGGTTGTTTCTCTTTTCATTTGTCTTGAGGTATTTTCAGATTTATTCTTTGATTTCATTATTGATCTATTGGTTTTTTCATAGCATGTTGTTTAGTGTCCATGTGTTTGTTCTTTTCATACTGTTGTGGTCAGAAAAGATGCTTGAAATAATTTCTGTTCTGAAAGAGGATTTTTAAAATAATCTTTTAAAATTTCCCTTTAATATTCTTTAAATTGTGAATTTGAATGTTTCTTGTATAATGCTCCCAAATAGAACTAGCAATAGAAAATATTCGAAATTGTCTTTATATCTTTTGTTTAGACATTCAAAGCATGTATTATGAAATATTTTAGACATGAAAGAAGGCAGTGACTAATTGAAAATTTAATGATGGTAATCATCATTTTATGCCACTGGCCCATTTTGTATCTCAAAACATTTCAGTTAATTATCTATTAGCAAGACATCCTTATAAGTACTTTGGTGTGAAAGAATATGTCTCTTCTGCTTTTGCACTCTTGAGAGTGCTCTGTAAATTTGGTGAATAATTTACTGATGAGGTCTCAACACTGAAGAACTGGGGGATGTGTGAGATGGGAAAGTATAGAACCAACAGATATTAGCTTTTTTCTTAGCAGTATTTGTTGGCTAGCATTCTTACTACTTTTCAAAATTTAGAGTTGACAGTTTTACAGAGGAAAGATTCAAGTATTGTGTGTCTGGTGCAAGAGACCTGAAGACGATTAGAATAAATTTTCTAGTCAACCTGCATTGAGGTTTTTGTGCTTATTTTCCCTTGGCCAGCCCATCAGGAAGTGAGCCAAGCCTTTTCAGTATGAGTTTTCTGGTAAAGGTTTGACTTAATGTTTATTTCAAGTAAAGAAACATCAGTCTGTCCTATCATCTGGCCAAGCCACTCAGGAACCCAGAGTAAATCTGTTCCAGAAGGAGATGCGGAAAACTTTGATCTGCTCGTATATATAGTCTCCTGTGTTAGTAACTTGATTGACCTCAGTGGTGCATGTGTTTATTAGACTCAAGTCCTTTTAAATTAGGATAAATTTGAATTAGTATAAATTCCTGGTGCAAAATGGCCAAACTGAAATTTTTTTCATCAATTATTTTCTGTGTTTTTAAACCAAAAGTGTGATGAAAAAGTTGTAATTCAGTGCGCACACACACACAAAAGTGTATCAGTCTTTTGTGGCTTTGTATTGCCGACATGGCTTCTTTTTTTCCTACCTTTTTTGTTCTTTTGTTTGGCTGGTTTTACTCTCTAGAGGCCTGCTACTGCTATAAAGTAGCGTTTTTAGCATACCATATTCTGCAAACTACATTAAGTGCCACATTTTCTGTTATGAAACAGTTTGCCTGGTTCAAATTATAATCTCACTCTTCCTGCCTTTTGCTGGTAAATCTCTTCTGTTTAACTCTTGGAAACCTCACCTAAGTTTTCAAGAAATATGGTTGGTTTTTGGCTCTGATCCTGATGGAAAAAATGAACATGGTCTCTCATTTCAGTGTAGAAATTCTCTTATGCAGTTTCTTGGTAAATAGCAATTTTGGAACTACAAAGATGGCTTCACGGGAAAGCATGCTTATCTTTCTTCAAAGCTATTGAATGTTGCCAATTATCAAACCAAGGACTTGGAAACAAGCAATCTGTTTAAATCTGCACTCAGTACTTCCACCTACCCATCATAATTCCACAAAGTTCATGAAACTTTATGACCCTGGTTTTAAGTCTGTAGAGTTGCATTGTTTTGGTTATTGGGACAACTGACCAGGGGAAAAAAGTGAAATTCTATTCTAGATATCCTGCAGTGGGTCAAGGTGGAGCACAAACTCTTGGCAGAAATCAATTGGTAGGAACAATGGAAAGAAAATGATGAGGAAGTTGGTCAGAACTAGAAATAGCATCAGATGGGAGACTGATGAAAGGGTACAGGTTTTACTGATAGGAGGCCTCAGATCTTCCTCTCAGCCCATTCACCTCGTTGAGCATCTTCCAAACCCTTTATTACTTTGGACCCTCTGTCTGATTCTTTGCTTAGTGGCTTTGACCCCTTCCTTCCCAGTCCCTTCCCTTTGGGAGTCCCTGCCCTGAGTCACTAGAGCCATCATGAGACGGTAGGTGCTGGGGGGATCCGATCCCCTTTCACTGGCCTGCAGGTATTAGAAGTGGTGTGAATGGGATTCCTCTGGTGTACACACCTAACTGGAACTTTGTATTTCTTTTCTCTGGAGACAGTGTTATACAGTTAACCTCAAGATTTCAGGTATTGCTAGTATTATGAGCATGGAGGTGGTGTGATCTTGGCCTAGAAGGCCTTTGCTTTATTGCAAAGGAGAAATTGCTGAACTTGAGAATTGACTACCTTAACACAAGCAATAAGCAAGTCTCCTTATTGTCCAGAGACAGGTGTTACCTCATCTCTGAAGGTTTCTTGCTGGAAATACAACCCTGAGAAATGGCCTCAGTTAAGAGTGGTCAGGGCCTTGTATTCTTATACCCAGGAAGATGTGTTAGTAGCAGTACTCACAGGGGCCCCCCAGAGGGGTAACTTTCAAGAAAAATTTGACTCTAAAATAATCTGTTTACAATGCAAAGAAGTGCAGAGAAACTGTTAGAATAATGAAGTGTTCTATTTCAGGGGAAAAAAGGGTGTAACTTCTACTGACACTTAAGCTACTTATTTTATCTGTAACACACAAGAATAGATACTCTGTTAGGTCAGAGTGTGAGCTGAACATTTAAGAAATTATGTGGCTAGCTTAGATCTAAGGAGATTAAATAATGGATAGATACTTTTTAGTAACAAAATTCTTTAACAAGAAAGATATTGAGATTGTGATATCTCTTTAGGCTATAAGGTAGTGGAATCCATCAGAACAAATACAGCAGGAAAATTTGGAGATCTGAAAAGCCGTCAGATTCTCATGAAAAATTACTTCTGTGCTGACTACTTTTTGGCTTTGCTGCTACCAGGGACTCTGCAAATAAAAGAAAAACATGCTTTGTTAAAATATCCGTAGTTCCCCTTTAGATGGAGATTTGGGGTTTCTAAAAATTTATCTTGAATAAAGACTCTGGCAAGTAATCTCATTTTTGCTTACTGTAGCTTTGGAATGGAAGTGAATAGAAAGTTTTTTTGGTGGTAGGGGAGTGGGTATAGCTCAGTGATAGAACGCATGCTTAGCATTCACAAGTCTTGGGGTCAATCCTCAGCACCTCTATTAAAAAAAAAGTTTTTTTTTTTCCTGATGTGTTGCGTTAGGTTAAATTTATGTTGTAGCAACTTTAACACAACATTCTTTATTCTTTATTCTGTGTTTTTCAGTTTGGCATCTTGATAAGGTTAATAGTAGTTATTTTTAAAGGGACGCTGAGTTGTATCAATAAATAATTAAATATGTCTCTCTTTTCTCTGATTTTCCTTTCTCGGAGACAATCCTCCCATGGCCCAGGTGCTTTCTAGCCATTTTTGCCCCCTTCTCAGAAGCAGTCATTATTACTAGTTTTTTGTGCATCTTTCTTGAGACAGTTCTTTGATATATAAGTATTTGTATTTTTACCTATTTACCTATTTTGTGGAATGGTAACATAGTATAAACACTGTCTTGTACCTTGCTTTTCTCACTTAATATATCTTAGAGATCCTTCCATACCAGTACATAAAAAGTTTTCTTATTCTTTTAATAGCTGCATCGTAGTGTATTTCATAGGTGTGCTATAATCATTTAAGACTTCTGCAGGTTTTTTCCTTCATAAACATACCTCCATTGAATAACTTGGTACTTATTTAACTTTGTTCATGTGCAAGTATATCTGTAGGATAAATCCCTAGAATTGGAATTGGAGAATCAGAAAGTAGGTAATTTTTCACCTTAGGGGTAGTTGTGATTTGTTTTTCCACTTTCAGTGTCCGAGAGTGCCGGTCACAGGGTTTCTTAATGGAGCCCATAGTTACATTTCAATGTTTCCATAAAGAAGTTCCCTTTTCTTCAGCTAGTTCCTTACCTTGGATAACTGTTGTAATACTTTGTGTTCATGTGCATTTGTCTGGAGAGCCCACAGCTTCTGTGTAGTTTGATTGTTTGTTTTTTCAGTAGCTTAATTAAGCTACAATTCATATATCATAGACTTTACCCTTTTAAAACATAGTTTAGTGGTTGTTTAATATATTCACGGAGTTGTGCTACCATCACTGCTATCTAATTCCAGAATATTTCATCACCCTAAAATGGAACTCCATTCCGCATCCTCCCCAACCCCTGGCAACTACTGATCTACTTTCTGTTTGAAGTTGCCTATTCTGGACATTTCATATCAGTGAAATTATATGCAGTGTAGCTTTTGTGTATGACTTCTTTCACTTAACATAGTATTTTTTCAGGTGCATTCATGTTGTGACATGTATCAGTACTTATTCTTTTTTTTAGAAAATTGTATTGGGTCATAGTCAGTTTACAATGTTGTGTAATACTTATTCCCTTTTATGGACAAATTATGTTCCATTGTTCCAGTGCTGGGACAAGAATTAAGAGCTCCTGACTTCCAGTGTTGTCATTTAATAACTAAATTACTATTCCTGTTACTCATTTGGCTACACCAAGTATTTCTAGGGACATGCAAAGTGGAGGAGTCACTAACTGAAGGCACAAGAAATTGCTCTGAGGATCTTTGAAGGTCCTTGTGCTCAGGATTAAGGTTCTCTCATTCTTCAGGAGGCTCTGCCCACAATGTGACTTTCCTAAGGGCACCTGGTGGTTACTCCTGCCTTTGCCCATCTACCAGTTTTCTCTTCACACAGAAGATGAGATTGGATAGGGCAGCCTGGACCTACAGTCTAGCAGGGGTTTTGGCTATTATCCTTTCTCACTCTGGAAATCATACTACCTGTCACAAGGCATTCTTCATTCAGGAAAAAGAGAAAGAGAAATTTCAAGGTGAAAATTATTGCCTTGACTCTGCCAATCAAATGGTTCAGGTTACCAGTATTGAAGCTTCTTTATTTAATTTTTGGTGAGTAGGAACCTGGTTATACCACACACCCCCCCCCCAACCTAAACACACACACACCTGAATAGAGAGTAAAATAAAACTTTGGCTTTCTGTCATGAGATTTGAGAAGTGTAGGGGTAGTACAAGTAAAAGTTTTCTCTTTTTGTGCTTTAAACAATTTTATGAAAAAAAGTATACTTAAGATTCTTAAGAGGAATCAAATTAAAATATTTAATTTATTTGAACATAAAATTAAAAATATAAATTAAATTGGTTATAAGTTTAAAAATTTGACTGTAAATTAAATTTGCCAATGAGTTTAGCTGTACACATTTTTTAGGATATATTTATAAATATATTTACTATAATATACAATAATATGTAAATTTTTTAAGTCGTGTAAGAAAGTTTATTCCTTTGGCTTTTAAATCAGTTTCAAATAGACAAAATTTATTTTTAAAATTTAATTGAAAAATTTGTTTGATGTGATGAAGAGATTAACTGGGGACAAATTCTGCTTATACATCAGTGCAGAGAGAAAGATTCAGCAAAATGAGAGTTAGAACTGGTAGAAAGACGGAAAGTAAGCCAGTGGCTCATTCACTTGTAGGCCATCAGTACTTGATTTGGCCTGAGCTTCTGGGAGATGTTGGAATTTATTTCTTAGCATTAAAATGTTATACTTTACTGTCTTTAATTTATTGCCATCCAGGACTTTGAAGCTCATTTCTTTTATTTTTAAACTTGTAGTTTTTATCAGTCAATAACTTTTAAAATTAAAAAACATACTGCAAACAGACTTAGAATTTTGACTCTTAAATTGACCAGCCTTTAAAAAGTACTTTTCCATTTGTGAAAGTTCTCCTTTTATGAGAGTCTTTCTTACAGTTAAATAAATAGTTTGTTTAATAATAATGAAACACCGTATTTTATAGTGCAGTGACACTAAAGGGAGAATATTTTGTGGCTGTGGAGTTCTTTTTTTGTTTTGTTTTGCAAAGCACAATGCGTGGTGGAAAAGTTGTCTGAAGGCAGGATGATCGGAAGCAGAGACTGGCTAGCTATTCACTCATTTGGGTCATGCTAAATCATCTGATATGCTCATAAGGGAGATGTGTGAATTAATTAATGGGCCAGAGTATTGATGCATCTTTTCAGACTGCCAACAGAGGAGATTAAGCTTCCAGATACAAGCAGTTCCATCAGTCTTCGATTTCAAATGGGCACATAATTGAAGTCATCACACAGTTCACTTAGTTTAGAGTTCCAGGCTGTGATGCAGGACTTCCTATTTGGTATTTAAAAGCAGTGTGGAGCTGTTGTATAAGTAGCACTGGGCTTGGAATCAGCTGTCCTAAGTTCTAGCCTTGACTCTTCTACTCTCTAACAATATCGAACAGTGAAGCTTATTTTAAAGAATCTTGAAAACTGTAATATTTTCAACAGGAAGAGATTAAGTATATTTTGGAATATTACGATAATTGAAATACTATGCTGCCATTCTCATGGCATGTCAAAGATGATCATAATACATTGTATTTGCAAAAATCAGCTTACAAAACAATAATTACAGTGTAATCCCTTTTTGCTTATGAAAATCTCCCCTCACCAAAAAAAGCAGTATTTTTGTATGAGTGTGTGTGTTTAACCTGAAAATATATATATATATATATATAGCCTAGGAAATACAGAATAATTTAAATATTTTTTACTGAGATAGCTGAAGATAGCTTGTTGAGATACAAAGTTGAAACTCTGTGTTTGGTGATTCCTGTGGTTTTATATATTTTTACTGTATTTATCCTTTGAATTTATTGGTAGTATTTACTTCATTTTCAAAACTAGTCTATCTTTTTGTATGGGAAGAAATGAATATTTGGCCACAGGTGGTTTTCATTTTTTTTGTATGAGGCGTGTGCATTGACAGCCTTTGAAACTCTATGCTGTGTAGTACGCAGGTGCTTTTATTGTTTATAGAAATCCCTAATCCTTGTTTGAAATTTATTAAATGGTATACCATCTGTAAGCCTCCCCAAATTCCATATATTAACTAGCCTTTAAAGTAAGATTGCCTTTTATCTTAACTTTTAGTATAAATGCTTCCATCTGGGAACCTTCTCTTTTATGTACTTGTTCAGTGTTCTGTGTACTTCAGCACTCTCGTATTAAGTATTAATTATGGACACGGCATTCCTAGTAACAATGAAGATCACTAAGAATAACAGCAGATTGAACAGGGTGTCATTGTCCAGAGAATAGTTTGAATAATTGATGAGTAATCAGTCCATCATGGCTTTTCCACTGCTGTGTGTGTGTGTGTGTGTGGTGTGGTGTGTGTGTGTAGCATTACTTAAGAGTGGGATAGTTATTCCACAGGGAAATTTATAGATTGATGGTTATATAAGCCAGTATTCTTGTGAAGTTTCAGTTAAAAAAAGGAAAAATACCCTTCTTGACATCTCATGTAATGTTTCTTTTCCTTGTGAGTTCTGATTGAAAGGTTGTTGACAGTGTTTGGTGCTGAGAGATTGCCTGGTTGGCTTTGGTATACCTCTGTGTCTAGCAAATGTAGCATGGGGTGGGAATTGTGTTGTTATGTTAAAAGAAATCAGTATTAA
The DNA here is from genome assembly GCF_048773025.1 of Camelus bactrianus. NCBI lineage: Eukaryota > Metazoa > Chordata > Mammalia > Artiodactyla > Camelidae > Camelus > Camelus bactrianus. The sequence continues at coordinate 12,514,117 of NC_133559.1, forward strand.
ATTATTTAATTTTATTTACCCATCTCAGTAAGTTATTAAATACCCACAGTAAAATGTTTTTTTTTAAAGCCCTTTACAAAACACAAAGAAGTCAGTAAATCAGTCATCTGTATACTTACAATAATACATATAATATTATTTGGTGCTTTTTATGGACTTAATTTTGCTACCTCACCATCTCTCACAAATAAGTTAGACTAATGCTGAAACAAATAGGTTCCATAATTTAGTTTAGAAAATGTGGCAACAAATTTGCTCAGTAAGTTTTGATTAATGGTAGATATTGTGGGTAGTATTATATGATTTTGTCTTCTAAGATTTTATAAAATCTAATTGGAGAGAAAATGTTAACATTTACGAACCAGTTGAGACCATTAGAGTGTTCAAGTGTGTCTTCCAAATTGTAAGGGCATAAGAAAGTCAGACAAAATATAAACTCTAAGTGGTTTAGTTTGGAGGGTCCTTAGAATTAGGTTGGTGGAGGAGACAGCATTCCAAATTGGAATAAACAGTATGAATAAAGGAACTAATTAGGCATGTGTTAAGACTTTGCAGTAGCCTTAATGATATGATTGGAGGGTGTGGTGTGAACAGTTGTGGGGTTAGGGCAGTAGGGAGTGGTCACATTATGAAAGATTTTAAAAGCAAAAGGTGGGTAGCTAGAAAGAATGACTAGCTTGTTTTTGTAATGGAGTTGCAAGATTAAAATGGTTTTTTGGGAAGGAGGTTATCTTAGAAATGGTAGACAGGAAGAGATTGAAGCCAATTAAAATAGGAGGCTGTTGCAGTAGTCTAGAGATGAGTTAATGAGTGCCTGTATTAGGAAAATGGTAGTGGAAATGGAAAGGAATAACTGAGACATACTTTCACTGGAAGAAACTTGGATATTAGCATATCCTCAATACATATTTAGTGAGTACGTGAAAGATTGAGAGATGGAGTAAATTTAGAGAATGAAAGAAAAATAGGTTAATGGTCACTTCTTCCTTTATATCCTGAGAGATACTTACCACTGACATAAGATGAGTAGAGTAAAAAAAAAAATTTAGGTAGAGGGAGATAATAAGTTTGCACATACTGAGATAGAAGTGATGGTAACTCTGCAAGTTGATGTGGCTTAATAAGTAGTTGGATATATGATTCAGGAAAACAGTCAATTAATTCAGGACCTGCAGTATAGATTAAAGGTGTAAATGTATACATATGTATACATACATATATATGTAGCATTTTTCTAAAGGGAAAAATTGGAAGATCAATAAATAAGCCTTAAAAAACACTAGAAGAAATTATTTAGTATTTAGACTTTAGAAGGTCCTATTAATCATTTGATGTCAGTTTACTTAGAGTAATATTTTTTAAAACCTGTTTTAAAACAACCAATAACCTATGCCTTGAATAATTTGTTTAAAAATAGTTGTAAAAATCAGTATATTCTGGTCTGATCCTAAAATCCAAATGTTCTGATTCACTGTAACTTTTCCTAGATTGCCGTGCTAAGGAGACAGCAACGTATGATAAAAAATCGAGAGTCGGCTTGTCAGTCCAGAAAGAAGAAGAAAGAGTACATGCTAGGGCTAGAGGCAAGGTTAAAGGCCGCCCTTTCAGAGAATGAGAAGCTGAAGAAAGAGAATGGATCATTGAAGCGGCAGCTGGATGAAGTCGTGTCAGAGGTGAGTGCCTGGGGTAGAGCTGGGGATGATGGGTTAAAGTATTCTTTTATCCTAAGAAATCAATTGGAAATTTTACATTTTAAATTAAATTGTATAAAATAACAGTACCAAGAAAAGACCAGCACAATAAGCCCAAAAACATTTGTAGCAAGGATAAAGTATTGGAAAGAGGAACCTTTGAATTGTACCTCCTAAGCTTTGTACGAGAGTTGTCTCCTTTTCCTGTGTTTCTCCTCACTCATTACCGGAGCACTCTTCTTCCTCTTCTTGGTCATCTCCCTCTCCTACTCTTTTGTCTCCCCCCTCCCCCTCCCCACTTCTTCCTTCCTCCCTCTCTCCTTTTTTGACTAAATGAATCCCATTGAGGATCTTAAATAGTCCCCTTATGTCATTCCTTTTAAAAAAGGAAACAACACAAAATTTAAAAAATTTTAGTGTTTTCTCACGACCACAGTTACGTATTTTGCATTTTGTTGCCATGCTGGTCTTAACAAGGTTAACCTTTTCCTTAATTCTGTTCATGTAATGTGCTGTTTTCGGAGTTTCCTACTGCAGTGCTGTCCTGTGTGTAGATGGGCCTGCGGTGCTGGCCCACGTAGATGTCTTGTGCCTGCTGAGTGAGGCTTCTTACGTTGCTCTTTCTCTCTTGCCCTGAGCACATGGGAATATTCCATTATGTTACTGAAAACAGTGATTTAAGAGGGAGACAAATTGCAGAAGTATTTCAAACTTCTTTGAAGATCCATAAAAATATAAAATTGTTGAATCCTTTCCTTTTGGGTGAAGAAGCATCTGCAACAGACTGGTGACTGTGTTTCTTCTCTCCTTTTCTCTCTCTGCCAGAGAATTTGGAAGGTTCTGCTCTAGTGTTTTGAAAAGTACTATTTCCTCACCTTTGAGTTTTGTTTTTTTGTTTAAGCATTCACATAACTGGTGAAGAGGAGAGTTCTTATCAAAGAAGATGCTTTTTGTGAGACTGATGTGTAGTTTAATTGTATTTAACATCATTATTTTTTTTTTAGAACCAGAGGCTTAAAGTTCCTAGTCCAAAGCGAAGAGCAATCTGTGTGATGATAGTATTGGCGTTTGTAATACTGAACTATGGACCCATGAGGTAAGTGTATAGACAAGTATTTTGGATATTAATGTTAAAAATTTTAATTCTCATTATTATTTTAGCTCTACTCATAAGCTAGAGAAAAACAGATTTGTTTTGTTGTTCTCAGAGAAAAGAAGGAAGAAGAAAGATTGGTTCCTCTTCCTTGTTCTTCACCTTGGTCCAGCAGAAAGTTTAAAATTTTTTAATGAAGGAAGCCTTAAATTAGTAAACAGATCACTGGTGAAGCAGAATAATGAACTGATTGAGATCATGGGCCTTGAAATCAGACTGAGTTCAAATCCTAGCTAATCCACTTAGTAATTTTGTTGTCTTAAGCAAGTTATTTAATCTCTCTGTGCCTCAGTTCCTTCCCTTCCTCAGTAATGTAATACTATTACCTGCCTCAATTCTCTGATACATGAGCATCAGTGATTAGAAGGCACTTGGATGGCTTCCTCCTTAGCTAGAAAATAAGCAGCCAGAGCAGTAATTCTGTTTCTGATTTTGTAGGTTTGGAACGGGAATCAATATAAATATTTTAAGCATTTCAGCTGAATTTGGTACAGGTTTTCAGCTAAATGACACCTAAGAAAGTCTGCTTTTAGGTTGGAGTCGTAGACTATTAGAATTCAAAGAGATGTTAGGAATCATCTTTTTCAGATTCCCACTCACTGTGGCACACTCAATACATAGACAAAACCAGCATCCCACGTGTTAGGGAATCAAAGAGTAATCAGGCAGGGGCTAATTCCTTAGTCCCATCATGAAGTGCCATAGACCTGTCTACTTTTTAATTACTTTACTAAGACTGTTCAGTGGAAAGAGGTCATAATTCTGAATTGACTTATTTTTGAAAGTTCATACTATACTAGACATATTACAATAGAATATGCTGAAGAGATACCTGGAATAAGCAAGCAAAAAAACTTTTTTGCTACTTTATTCATTATTTACTCTTGACATTTTGCCCATATTCTTCATGTTAAAATTATTTTGTCATTTAAATTTTTGTGTTTGAAGACTGGGACTTTTTTAATTCACGAAGGTCTATCTCTTGATTAATAAAGGAAAAACGAGATATGTTAATCAAAACCTTGTACTCCTGACTTAGGAACTTAAATATAATTAAATTCTTTGAATAGAGTGAATGAGATTACTATAGAATGAATAGAGTCACCAGCAGCTCTCAGAGAAAAAGCATTTTATACCCTCAGTACCAGAGGGGAGCTGCGTGGGTCTGGGCCATTTGTTAAAACTTCTCCAGCTACACTCATTCTTCCTTTCAAAGTCTCTTTTATATAATCACTTTTTGCACTGATTTCCCTTCAAGACTTGTCCACAGCCATTGGGAAAAACAGAACCATAGGTTTTAATTATTATATTTGTTTGTTTTCTTTAAAATTAAAAAAAAAGTTTTATACAATTTTTAAAGGTTACTTTCCATTTACAATTACTGCAAAATATTGGCTATATTCCCCTTGTTGTACGATATAAACTGGAGCCTATCTTACACACAGTAGTTTGTGCCTCCCACTCCCCAACCCCTATGTTGCCCGCCTGCACTGGTAACCACTAGTTTAATTATTATCTTATATTTAAGTATTAGCTTTTTGAGGTGACCATTAGTCGGTATACCCTGAAGAGTCTAATTTTGATCATTATAGAGGCTGCTCCTTCTCCTTTTCCTTTTAAATGTTCTTTAGACTACCTGGAACCCCAGGGTGCTATGCTTTCAGAACTGCTGCCATAATTAATGTAACTATTCTCCTATTCATAGGCATTTAAGTTACTTATTTTAACTTGTTTACACACACACACACACACACACACACACACACACATATGGTATTGTCCATATATACATAGAGAAAGAGTATGTATGGGGTGTGTGTGTGTGGAGAGAGTAGACTGGAGTTAGAAGGTATGACTATCTGAAATGTGATAGATTATGCCAAGTTGCCTTCCAGAAAGACTGTCCCAGTTTCCACTCCCACCAGCAAGTGGAAGGAAGATCCGTTTCTCTACACCTTTCCTAATGTGGTTATTGTAAATGTGCTTTAATATTTATTTAAATATTTCATATTTGATCTTATGAATCAAAAATATTATCTTTACTACAGCCACACTGGCCTCCTTGCTCTTCCACACACTAATGATGTTCGTGCTTCAGGGTCTTCACATTTGTTATTCCCACTGCCTGGAGTTCTCTTCCCCCAGTGGCCTTCCACCAAGTATTAGCTCAAATGCCACCTCAATGAGACTGTCCAGGACTACCTTCTCTAAATTGCCAGCCCTGCTCCTGCCACCACACTCCCTATTCCCCTTCTTCCTTTACTTTTCCTGGTAGCACCTCTCATTTTCTAGTATACTATGTAGTTTACTTATTTATTTTCTTTACTTTCTTGCAGAGATTTTCATCTCTTTCTGTTTTACAGTGCTTAGTGCACACATAGTAGTAGTAGGCACGTAGTAGTCACTCAGTATATGTTTGTAGTATGAATGAATGTATTCCCTATGTCCCCCATTAGAAGTAAGTTATTTTTTGATATGTCTTTAGCTAGTTGTATTTCCCTTTTAAAAGATTACTTGCAGTCTTGACCAAAAAAGTCCTTTCTTTTAGTATGAGTTGCTATAAACCCATTTGCATATGTTAAGCATGTATCTAGTGTTTATTGACAACTAACCCACTTTCCATACTCTACATATATTTGCTAATTCCTACTTTTGTATGTTTACACCATTCCGAGACAGAAAGGACTTCCTTCTCTCTCTCAACTTATGTTTTTTATTTTCCCCACTGACATTCTTGGTATTGCTTTATTCAACTGTTTCTCACCATTTATGCAATTTGTTACGTTTTCTTCTACTTGTTGAAGTTGTGCTTTGTGCTATTGTTGTTTCTTACACATGTTTTTTTTTTTTTATCGTAGCTGTAAGGTCTCAGGTCATGTTGTCTAGTTCTTTAATTTTATCCTATAGAGACAAGACAGTGTTCATCCCAGAGCAGATACATATTTATGTGTGTTCATTTGCTATTTCTCAAAAACGGTGTGCTTTTAGTTCCTCATGCCTTATCTAGGCTATAGAAGGTACGCATTATTTATTCAGTCAGACATACGGCAAATATTTTTAGACCACTGTTATTTGCCAGCTACTGAGCAAGGAACCAGGGAGGCAAACATGAATAAAAGTCTAGTAAGAGAAGCACATATGTAAACAATTGTAGTAGAAAGAATTATGTAGATGTCGTATAAAGATAGGGGCATATTCCTGAAAGAACATCAGTAACTGATAATGGGAATCACAGAAGCTTTATGCAGTAGCATTTGATGAAAGAATAAGAAGAATGGAATTAAGCTGCAGGAAGTGAGGATGGTGTTGGGGAGACATCTTGTTGTGAAAGCCCTCCTAAGTCAGTAGAGATTTGAAAAGTAAGACAGGAACAAAAAAGTTTCATGAATTAATGATCTTTACTGATGCTGAGGTGATGGGTGTCTTGGGGGATGGGCCTTATTTCCATGAACAGGTAGATCGATCCATTATGGAAGGAGGAGATAATGGTCTTAGTTTATCAGTTAAGGTTTGTGTTACAAAAATTAGATGGACAGTACAAAAAGAGGAATTAAGAATGGGAGAAAGTTTAAATACTTGGAAATCCTGAGGAACAACCTGAGGAGATCTATGTGTCTCTCTCTGTGTGAAGACTTTAGGAACAGAAAGCCAAGAAGTTGTGGGAGAATTAGGAACTGTTCATATTTTTAAAAACATGTTAAAAGGCTTAGATTAAAGAAAAGCAACAAAGAGAAGAGCTGGAAGGAATGCAGAAATACCCAAGTGTCTTAACAAGCTGGAATATCACCAGACACCAAGAATGAAATCAGAAAGAAACTGGCCATAAAACTCATAAAGACCAGAAACTATTTCTTCTAGAGAAAATTTGGCACAAGCAATGTAATATCACAGCTTAGAGTGCAACAGTGATTTGAAAGACTGAAATCTACCCCTGAACCAAATGTTAGGAATGGAGATATTCCATCACGTATATTATTCAGAAGCATTTCTTCATTGACCTCATCGTCCGCAGCCTCTTCACTGCGGGACTGAGGGTCTTCTCGGGCCTGGGAGTCTGCCAGAGGAGCAGGAACTCCCCAGTTGAACCTTGTTAGTACCACCTGCTAGATATTTATTGAACAACATCCACACCCATGGCCTTGTATATGTATAAAGCAAGCATTATTATGTTTTAATTGGCACAGAAACTACATAGGCTTTTAAATAACAGATTGTGAGTTCTAACTGAACTTTTCTAAGGTACCACAAAATTAAGTCTGGCCAGACCAATAGACATTTAAATCGGAGATTTCCAAAGCATTTTAAATTTAGGAACCTAAATTCTTTCAGAAGAGATCACATTACCATAATAAAGTTGTTAATGTTGTTTCAGATGTTCAATGTAGAATTGAACTTTTGTGCCTTATTAGTGTAAGTCCAAGTGAAAAAAAAATATAACACACGTTTGCCAAATATAGGTATGCCTTAAGAAACATTTCCTGAAACCACTTGGTGATGAAATGTAAATACATCTTACATCTAAAGTAAGAGAGTTTTGTCAAAGTAATGTGTAGCAAAACTGACTAGTTTGAAGAGTTTTGGGTTACTGAATAGTCATCACACAGAAAAAGAAAATAAACTAAATAGACTTGAAATGGTTAATTTTTCTGACCTTATTGATAGTGTGTGGATGGTGAAGAAGGCATCTAGCTATTTTTGGCACAGGATTCAAGGAACTGGCCTACTCTGGGTGGTCTGTAAAAATAGTAACTTTAGGCAGCAGGGAATGGCTAAAAGGATAAACGTGAATTGGTAAGAAACCCTCTTCTCACTTACTACTTATTGAGATTGATTGTATGATTATTAGTCATATTTTATCATTGAAGAACCTGAAATTTAACCGAGGTCTCTTTTTAAAAATTATCATTAAAAACTGCCTTTTCTACTATACCATAAAGCATTTTTTTTCCTACCATTGTTCAAGAAACCTTAAGGACTTCTATTTTTGGCAATATGGTAGGTTAGAGGTACAGAGAAATTCTTTGCATTTTAGTACACTAGAAAATGCTGGCTTGAAAAACAAATCAAAACTCCTTTATTTCATGGCTGAACTGAGGAAAAAGGACGGACTTCCCAGAGGCCAGAAATACTAAGATAGTATGAATCCATAATGGTAAGTTAGCATTAGCATTGGAAGTGGTGCTTGTCCTTGAGTTATTTCCTGATCCTTTTGGCCTAGCATCTAGCAGTGGGAAAGAAAGCTCTGTAGCCAAACAAATTGAGAAGTCACAGCTGAAGCCCTCTCACCCAAGTAGAGCTGGAACTTCCAAAGAATGACACTCTTGGTTGCTAGAAGGAGGGAAAAGAGTAGATTGCCATACCACACAGGAAGAGTGTTGGTAAGTACCTATCTTGGTATTGACTTGGAGTAGAGTGGAAGTAAAGAAAAAATTTTCTCTGAAGATTCTTTACCACAAGTCCTAACTCATGCAGATTTGAGTCTGAATTTATACTACCTCTGTGGCCCTCAAAAAGACCAAGCCAGAAAACAGTTTAAGCAGTTCTGTGTTGGTGGTACTGCTAGTCCCCTGGCAGAAGCAAATGCAAATCCTTCTAAGAGAAAGGCACTTTAAATAGATACCTAAAAAAAATTGCCAAAGATAGAGTTCCAGTTGAACAGGAACCCACATCCCCTCACCTCCCCCACATTATTAAACACATCAGGAAACAGGCCACCATGAACAAGAGTTAGAGGAAATAACAAACTACAGAATCCAACTCTCAAAGATTACAGATATTTGAATTAACAGATATAAGATGTAAAATAAATATCTTAAATAAAAGAGGGAATTAAAATATAACAACAGAACAAAAGACTGTCAGAATTGATCATTTTAACATTTTGAAAAAATCTGGAAAAATGTAATGATTAAAAGTTAAAATGAGAAAAACAATGTGCAGGTTAAAACAACAAATTAGGCACATTTGAAGAAAGAAATATTGAATGAAAGGATGGATTAGAAGAAGTTATACAGAATATAACACAGAGAGACAAAGAGATGGAAACATGAGAGATATTAAGAGACTTGGAGGTACACTACCTTAACCAAGCAATCAAGGTAACAATACTAGTCATGGGATGCGCTGACATCTTGTACCTCCTGATGTGATGCACTGAAAAGGGCAAAGGGCACAATATCGCTTCTGTGACATTCCTGCTAAAAGTGCATTACCTAGATTTTTATCATGAAAAAACACCAGATAAATCCATATTGAGGGGACATTCAAAATCTTTTGTAATCTGCAGAAGTGTCAAGGTATTAAGGAAGAAGGAAAATGACCTCAAAAGAAGGTTTTGAGATATAGAAATGAATAGCAAACACAAAAATAATAAATGTGGGTGAAGCTTTAAAAAAAGTTAATGATATAAAACATTAACAATGTCTAGTTTGTAAGGTTAAACAAATAAAGATGGGAGTATATTATCCCCTCCTTATTCTTGGGGGATATTTTCCAAGATCCCTCATAGATGCCTGAAATCGTGGATCGTACCAAACCCTATATATACTATGTTGTTTCCTATACATATATACCCATGATAAAGTTTAATGTATAAATTAGGCACAGTAAGAAATTAACAACAGTAACTAATAATAAAATAGAATAATTATAACATTATACTATAATAAAAGTTATGTGAATGTGGCCTCTCTCTCAAAATAAATTTGTCTTATGGTACAAATTTAATGCCTTTTCCATCTTATCTAAGCACTTATCATACACTGTGACCATAACTTTTGAGTTTGAGGTGTGGTGATAAGACTAGTACAAATTTCTTTTTACTTTTTTGCAATTTCACAGATAGATTTGTTTTTACCATAGATCTTAGCAGCCTCAGCATATGATTTTTTTCCTCTCCTTATTAAGTTGAGAACTTTTTCATTTACAGGAAGCACTTTAGAGCTTCACTTTGGTGTGTACAGATTGTCAGCATCACTACTCTTGTACTTTGGGGCCATTATTAAGTAAAATAAGGGTTACTTGAACCCAGGCACTGCAATGCTGATACAGTCGCCCTGGTAGCTGTGAGATGGCTACTAAGTGACTTAACGAGTAGGATACACTGAACAAAGGGATGATTCCTGGGTGGGACTGAGCAGGACAGTACGAGATTTCATCATGCTACTCAGAATAATGCACAGTTTAAAACCTATGAATTGTTTATTTCTGGAATTTTTCATTTAGTATTTTCAGGCTATGGTTGATCACAGGTAACTGAAACCACAGAAAGCGAAATCGCGCAGGGGGACTACTATAATTTCTGGATAGGAATATCTGATAAATTGTGAGGGGAGTGATTAAACTTAAAACACTCAGTTTCTATTCTTGTTTGGGAAGTAGGTAAAGATAATGATTATGTCTAGACTTAAAATTAATTGGCATTTTAAAGTTTTAAAGGGTAACCTCTAACAAATATAATTAGAGTATATCATTTCAAAATCTAGTAGAAGAAAAATCATGGAATGTGGTGGACAGACTCAGTCCAAAAGATGGCATGAAGAGAGAGAAAGAAAGAAACTGCTAGATTATGAAAGCACAAAATATTATAGTAGAAATGAATCTTGAATATTATCTATAATCACAGTAAGTGGAAATATACTGAACTCTGCATTTAGAAGGCAGGGGGGAGGGGAAAAAGTAAAGTTCAGTTTTATGTTATTTATAAGAGAAATACCTAAAAGCATAAAGCTATAGAAAAGTAGAAGCCCAAAGGATGGAAAAAGCAAATACTAGCCAAATGAAAGCTGGAGTTGCTTTGTAAATATCAGACACATAGACTGTAAGGAGAAAAGCATTATTAGACATAGTCACTACATGCTGATTTAAAAGTTTAGTTTACCAAGAAGATAAAATAATTCTAAATTAGTATGGTCCTAATAATATAGCTTGGAAATAGTAATTGATGAAACTACAGGGGAAAATTGACATTCTGCTGTTACAGTAGGAAATTTTAGCCTACCTCTCTCAGTAATTGATAGATAAGAAAATCTGCAAGAATACAAATGATTTGATTATTGTCATGATTAAATTTGACCTAATGACTGTATGTATATAAACTGCATCTATCAACCTCAGAGAATTTTTCAACCATACACGAAAGTGTTAAAAAATTAATCTGTACGAGGTCATAAAGGAAGTATCAACAAATTTCGAAGACTAACATAATTGACTACATTAACTGTCAATGCAATTAAGCTAGAAATCAATAACAAAAACATGAAACTAAGAACTCCTATACTACTAAAAATTACAAAGCATAATGAAACCCATAGATCAAAGAAGAAATCATAATGAAATTTGGTATTCAATTATGGTATTAAAATGCTATTTATCAGACCTTGAAAGAAGTATCACATTGTGTGGGAAAAGCAAATTGCAGAAAAATGTTTATAGTATGATGACATTTATATCAAGTTCAAATCAGAAAAACTGTACATTATGAATGAATGTGCATATGTGGTATAGCTAGAAAGAAAAGCAAGGGAATTGTTATTACAGATTTCAAAAGTGACAGTGAGCAAGTTTAACTCATCCCTGGAGAGGAAGGGGTAAGTATTTCTTCTTGATGCTCCCAAATTATCCTGTATACGTATCATAGAATGTATCACACTTTACTAATTGTTGGTGTATCTGTCTTCACCACTATAGACTCTTGTGTTTTTTTTTTAAAAGACTAGAAGTTCTGCCTTATTTCTTTTTCAGTGTTCTCAGCATCTAGCTTAATGTGTATAGTACATGGTAGACACATGTTGCACTGAATTGCTAAGAAGGGTTTTGTCATGGTGACAAAGAGAAAAGGACATTCCAGGCAGAGAGAATACTCTGAACAAATGCTTAGAGAGTTGAAAGAGGGTGGCTTTTACCTGGAATAAAACGCAGTCAGGGATGGTTAGAGCTCACCTTGTTTTTAGTTGTACTTGATATATTGTAGCTACTTAATAAATATTTGTTGGATAATGGTTGAGTGACTAAATGAATGAATGACTGAGTGTGAATGAGCATGGAATATATGGTGGGGAATGGGCTGAAACAATTGCGCTGAAAAGGCAGGCTGTGACCAGGTCATACAGGGCATCACGTTTGCTACAAAGGAGAAAAGGATGAAACAGTGACTAATGCAAGGGAATGTTATAGTGAGTACTAAGTGATATGGTGTGTGTTATGAGCGTTGTACTGAAAAGTGGGAGATAAATGAAGATAGTTATTGTAAGGAAAGGCTTCATGGAGGAGAATAAAATGAAAGATTTATAAGAAGAGGAGAGATAGACATTCCAAGGGAAGGGTATGACACATGACAATAACCAAGGTATAATGCAGAGATAGGAAAGAAGTTGTCCCCCTGCTTAAAAAATAAAAAAGGCAAAAAATTTTCTTCCAATCCTGAGCCTCTCATGACTGATTACATTTAAAATTTTTTGTTGGACATTTTCTAAGGTACCTTAATTTTCATAGCTATTCCTTTATCTCATTACTACTACTTTCTGCACTATAAATGTAGTTTCTTCTAATCATTTTTTATATACTAAACCTTCTAACAGATGTTGAAATTGGATAAGATACAACATAAATGGTTATTAAGTTTAAATTTTATGAGATTGAAGGGGATATTTTCTTTGTTGGGAGAGGGCTTGATCTTTTATAATTTCCTCCTCATGGGTTCCTACTTCCTTGAAGCAGTGGTCAAAGAGCACACCTGACATTGTTCATACCAAAGGCATGGTTTTTCATTGCTACTCTATGCTGTGTTCTGTTTAATTTATAAGTTTTATTATTGTTTTAAGTTTGTACTTCATGACTGTTTTGACAGTAGGTAAGTTTAACTCGCTCCCAGCTGACCCCAAGGATTGATGTAAATCTCAGACTTGTATAGATATCCAGGAAATACGATGAGGTAGGGGAAATGAGCAGTGTTCATTTTAAACACTTGTAAAAATATTTCTGCATGGAGGGAAGTTGAATTAATTTAAGAAATCAGAGGAAAATAAGGCAAGAGAAAGGGAAAATTGATTAATTTTGATGGAAGGAAAAGAATTTCCAGAAGATTTTGTTAGCAACATGGATTTTAACCAGCAGCAAGTTTTGCTAAAAATACTTCCTTCTTTATAAAACAGGGTGATTGAGAGCCTATTGGAAAAGCATCAGTCTAAACCCTACTTGCAATTTGTTATTTATTATCAGCTTTGTTATGTTCTGAGCTTTGTTGACTGTTGAGTAATGGTAGGGCTACAGTTTTTATCACAGAAGTCTGTCTGATACTTTGCAAATTTTCCTTTTCTCCTTAACAGTTTGGATGATTTTTTTGTTAAATTCTCTCAAAGTGGTTTTCAATCTTGCTTGCACATAATCACTATGAAATCTTAAAAGGAGAGCTAACTGAGCCCTACCCTAGATCTCTGGAATCTTAGTAAGATGGGTCTAAATCATTTGTTTTTAAAAAGCATTTTCTTCAGGTGATTCTGAAGTATGTCCAGGGTTGAAAACTACTGTGTATAGTTTCGTATTTCTGTTCTTTCTATACATTGACCCCTATGGAAATTCTAAGAGTACTTATCCCTTAAATTAGGAGGTTATACACACACACACACACACACACACACACACACACACACACACACACACACACACACATATAAATGAGAAGTTTTATTGAATCTCTATACAGACACTTGTATATTTGTAGGTTTGTCTTATATAATTGAGGAAATTTATGGACCTGTGTTTTGGACAGCATAGAATCCACAGCATAACCCTGTGAGAGGAACTTCTTCCTGGCACATAGGATTGCAGTTTATAGATTCCTTTGTTATATTTTCCCCTTTCTATTTTAAAAGTCACTATATTCGTCCTTCTTTTCTGCAAATAATAAAGCAACATCCCAAGGTTTTAAATATATTAGGGCTTTTAAAAAAATTAGCAGGTGTTTGAAGTTGACAGTATTTTTTCCTTGTTTGTTCTGTGTTAGGTGCTATCCCCTCATGAGAACCAGAATCTTTTCAGTTTGGGACATCAGACTTGGATGAGGAAGGGTAAATCATACTACTCAAGGGCCAGCTACTCTGGTTTTCTTATGAGACTATGTTATAAGGAAAAGGTGACCTCAGAGAATATGGTATTGAATTTGAGTTGTCTGGAACTGGTTAGAAATAGTCTTTAATTCCAGTATTCTCTAAGTTTGTCAGCTTTTCAGTATTTTTACAGGAAGAACTGTAGCTTCTTATCCTGAGATGAGCCTGTCCCCAAATCTGGTTTCAATTTTTTTCTGTTCAATTGCTAAGCACGTTTTGCTGTATGATATCACTGTTGGCTGTAGGCTAAAAGTTACTGTATAACTTAAATGTCAGGCTTCAAACCACCAAATATACATAGTTTTGTTCAGCCAGACTTTTAAATGAAATCTAATTCAAGTTCTTGGCTAAAAGTACTTTCCACATTTATCAAAGTGACACATAAACTGAAGAAATACAATACATCTAAATACCAGGTGTTATCGAATCCAGGATTGCAGAGAGGTAGTGGAGCTAAGGACAGTTCTTTCTTCAAATAGTCCAATCTATTCGTGTTCTTCTAAAAAGTATCCATGCAGAGTAATTGGTACTTTTTTCTTCTAGCCTCTGCAGATTTAATCTTTTGTTTAAAAAAAAAAATGGCTTAGAGTCCATCAGTAGTGCAGAGCTGAGTTTTGAGGCCATGGAAAATTCTCTTGAGGATTTTCTTTAGTTTTGTCTTATGATCATATGAGTTGCATATAGAGAGGTGTATAAGGAGTATCCCAGTGGCTTTATTATATATCACTTGGAGACCTTTCCCCTAAACTTGAATTTTTATAATGAAGGGAAAAGCAGTTGAAATCAGAAATCTACATCCTTTGATAACTTCCTTCTTTACCTTGAGTAAGTCACTATGTCACTTTCAAACATAAAAGGATGTAATGTAGTAAATTCTGCTGCTTCTGTCTTGTGAGGATGTCAGTGAGAAACTAGGGCAGATGAGAAAACTGTTGGAGTTTTAAGTTGGTTACTTTGATATTTTCTTTAGACTACAAATCTTAGTTTAACATAAAACAAGTGGATGATTTGTCTGAAAAAGCTTTCTCAAACACAATTTTCAGTAGTAAGCTGTGCAAAACATAAATAACAGAAAAATACACAGCTTTACTTTGTAACATGAAGGTCTAGCCTAATATTAAGGTAGTAGAGGATAACTTTGAAACTTTTGATTATATCAAAATATATGTAATTATCTGTTGCTTCTAGGCAGTTTGCCATTAATGCCTTATTTTCTCCAGATCTGACCTGTTTTGTCATTTCAGTAAGCATTTGAAACTTATATTTTAAGATTCATTCTGCAAATTGTTTTCAATCGAATTATGGCTGCTGTGGCATGAACTGTGTGTGCTGTGCATTTAGATTTTATGGTGTCTGTGTTTTCCAAACATAAACTGGCATTAATATCTTTTGTTCACAGTCAGTTTTATCATAATCCATGATCTCGGAGGAAGTAGGATTGAGGAATTACAGGTACTCTTTGTGCCTTTTATGGCTTTTTATTTCAACCCTTTTACTGGAATTCTCAGTAAAGCAGCATTACTTGTCTTCATTTTTCCTCCCCATCCCCCCCTTTTTTTGATGTGAATTTGAAAATGAGAAATAAATGGAAATAAGGCAGTTGGAAAAAAGATGGATAAAAAAGTGGACACAATTAGTTCCAGAATCTAGGTTGGCTGTATGTTGATAGCATTTGTGCTTGATTGGTAAATGTAGTGATTTTAGTGTGTTTTGTTGTGTTAAGCTTTTATCAGACATTTGCTACATACCAAGTACTAGTGTAAGCACTTTATATAAATTAATTCCTCCTTGAACTATAAGGTAAGTATTATAATTTCCATTTTACAGATGAGGCAACTGAAATCACAGCTAACATGTGGCAGAGCTGGGGTTCATAATCTGCATTTGGAGCCCTTGTGTTAATCACTAATAGAGCAATAGCCATTCATGCAGAGGAAAAGAAGTTGGTATTTACAAGTAGAAGAGTTAGGACTCTATCCAGTAGCTTTACCCATTTTCCCAAAGCTTAAGATTGGATGTGAAAGGGGAAAATATTTATTTTATGGGTTGATATGGGATTGATGTGACTATAACATAAAAGAGGTTGCACTCATACACTGGAATTTGACACAACATTGTAAAATGACTATAACTCAATAAAAAACTGTTAACAGAAAAGAACAACTTTAAAAGAGGAAAAAAAAGAGATTGCACTCAAATTTATAGGCATCTTTTTTTTGACACTTAGCATAGTGCTTAGCATGTGCCTTTCTCAAGTGAGAGGATACCAAAGAGTTGTTTGCACACAAACTTTTTACATTAAACATTGACTTCAGCAATCTAGTAACTTTAGTGTATTAGTTACCTACTGCTATTAACAAACCACCCTAGAACTTAAAGGCTTGTAACAACAACAGTCATTTACTTTGCTAAAACATCTGCAGTTTGGGAAAGGACTCAGTAGACATAGTACTTCTTTGCTCCGTGGAGTGTCAGTGAGGATGGCTCTGGTTGGAGGACCTGCTTTCAAGATGGCTCAGTCATCCTGGCCAGTGAGTTGGTGCTGGCTTCAGCAGGGACCTGAGCCAGGCTATTGGTTATGGTTCTTGGTTTTTTCTTGTTTTTTTCCTTCATTTGGGCCTATCCACAAGCTGCTTGGCCTTCCTCCATGGTACAGTGACTGGATTCCAAGAATGAGCATCACCTCTTAGAAGAGTTGTTGTTTTATGATTGTTCATTGAATGGATGAAAGAGTCTCAGGTTGTTTTCTTGCTCTTGTTGGCTCTCTTGGCAAACTGCAACTATAAAGTACATGTTTCATCTCAGGGTCTGGTAATCCCTGGTTCTGAGAACTGCTAGAGGGTTTTTTGTTTGTTTGTTTAGCTTGGTTTGGTTTGGTTTAAATCTTGACTATTATTCATCTGTTTTTTCATCCATTCAAATTTCTGTTTCTAGTAAATTACCTGCACTTACTACTAGCCTATAGAAATCATCTATGAACCATTCAATAAACAGAGAAAAATAGCTTTTTTAAGATTTGGAGAACTCCCTGTTTTTTAGCTTCAGTTGCAATGAAAATTAACAGAATTATGACTAGTTTAAGTTGTATGTGTGGCCTTGTAAAATAAAACACAGACACACACGATGTTTTATTGATAAGCCTGATTTCTAAGCCCTTGATTAATGAGTTAAAAGTGTTAAATATATCTATTGCAGTATTTGACTGATATTTATATATATATATTTGCCACCAATACTTATGCCCATCAAGAGAACATACATTGATGAAGAAAGTATTAGAGAGGGTGGAGAGAAAGAAGTAATTAGGACATTTTTACAGGCATTAAAACAATTTCTGTTAGCCTCATTTGATAGCCTGCCTGCTGGGATTGTGAAAGGCTAATGTATTTGGCTGTTGATAAAGAGAGTAATTCTCATTTCATTTGAAATATTTCCTCATTGAAAACATCAGTTTTCAGCATCTATGACGACTCATATTCCAGTTATTATCTAAGTTTAGAATTTGTTCATATGTATGTTGTACCTATTTCTACTTTATATGTATGTATATATCATGTAATTAAAGACTTTTTAAAGCATATAAAACACTGACTTAACTTAAAAAGTTTATAAACAAGCTACCTCTATACTTATAAAAATTATTTTCAAAATAGTTTTTGATATAAGTACAGGATGCTAACCTAGGAATTTGACCATGTCAGTAAGTTGTTTTGACTTGCTTCTATGCCTGGCATTTTTGTTGTGTGTATGGACCTACAGAAGGAATTCTGCCTTGCTTCAGAGCTACATGTAGTACACATGTATATGACATATTTTAATTTCAATTATTTCTTCACATTTTAAAATTTCAGCCTGTTGGAACAGGATTCCAGGGGAATGAATCCTAGTGTGAACCCTGCAAATCAACGGAGGCATCTTCTCGGATTTTCTGCTAAAGAGGAGCAAGACACATCAGATGGTATCATCCAGAAAAACAGCTACAGGTTAGATGGAATGTCTCTGTTTGTTAAATTGATTTAATGAAACTGAAGCAGAATTATATAGTATAACTTTACATCTAAATTGTTTATACACTGTTTTAACTAATAGAGCAAATAAGTTACAAGGACATTTATACATTTTACTGTTAAGATCAGTTCCAAGAATAAATTTGCTTTTTAAAAGCTTTCCCAATTTTAGAATTCTTATGGAGGTGGGACCTTAAACCTCAGTTTGTGTGCACTGATAATACATATTGAAACACATGCGTTATTTACACATTACATGGTGTATTATGTCTTTAATATAGTCGTTTTATCTGTCTATCATATGTTTATACATATAATGTGTTTAATATTTGTTACTGTATCATCTGATGGATATGATTTGGTGGAATAATATGGTTGAACCTATTTACAGGCATTAGGTAAAATCATTTGTACATGTTTACTGTGATCTTTATTGACTCTCCTTCCCTTGTTATAATTTAATACTGTCTTGATAAATTTCCATACAGCTTGTCAACAGTAAAAGACTTGTAACTCTATGACAGTACAGTTTCTATATGATGTTAACCAGAAGGTTATAGTGGACCTTTTCAGACCTGTATACTTTTTGATAAACATTTCCCTGTACTACTTGGAATTTTTGTCAGAGCCAAATGGAGCTAGGTCTTTGACTAACAAGGCAGAGGGAGGTTATAGTGTGGCAACCATTCTCAGGATAATGCTTGAAAACCATGAAAGATTTGTTTACTCTTAACTCTCTGAACACTTTACAGGTCAAAGGCCATAGGGGAATCATTGTTCTGATGTTTACTCTGTTACACCCATACTGTTTAATGAGATTATTGCCATAGTCCTTCAGGCTTGTCTCCTTTTTGTCTTCCTGAAAATAAAATGCTAGTGTAATTTTTTTTTTTAAAGGAATCTTCAGTGTACAAAGTACTATGGTAAGTGTGGTGTAGGATCCAAAGAATTATGTAGTCATAACTATAAAGCAACATAGAAGTAATAGATCAGAATGCTGGGAAACCTAACATTTCCTGCTTTTTTTCTACATGGCAAAATCAGCCATACTTCTGAAATACTGATCTTAGTGATCATATAACGGTATCCCTGAATATTGCTAGAGTTTAATAATATTTTTAATTTTACTAAATAATTTTTCCAAGTTTGCCCTACGTGTTCTATAATTTTGAATTCTGTTGTCTACATGGGATCCATCAACAGTTACATTTTTACTAGATAGGCTTTGGATTTATGAGAGTTGAGAGTGTGCCACTTAGGAATATATAGCTTGCTGCTAAAAATAGAACAAATTATTGATAAGACACCTGAAATTACAGTTCAGAAAAGCTTTGTGAGAATGTTCTTTAGTTTGCACTAACTACAATAAATAGAAGTCTTCATTTATTTGTCCATGTTAGAGTAAGGTAACATGGTGGCTCCTGGAAAGATCACAGATCATACTACGCTAATCATAGTAATTGAGCCTAGAGATCTGAATGACTTCTAGGCTGTAATTTATCAGCTTTCAACATACTGCATGAAATGCAAGTCATCTCTCTGTCCCCCACCCCAAAGTCACCATTGCCTGTGTGTAATCTGGGTTTCTGGTCTTAGTAAAAAATGGGAATGATTATTGGTTCTTGGCTACATGCAAGTCTCTTGAAATATCAAAGATTATCATTGAGCCACTTGGAAGATTTAGGTACATGTCAGTCCATTAACTTGATGTTCTTGCTTTTATCACTGTAAATACTGAATAAAAGATTCCCCCCAAAATGTTTGTGAAACATTTGAAAGCACCAAATATGAATTTATTTTAAACTGAATTTTAGCTAGTTTATTTATACTCAGCCATGACACTTGTACTTATTTTTTAATGCAGCTTATTTTATATTTTGTTTCATTTTTGAGAAGAGTTATGAGAACTGGTTCAAATAAAAAAGCAGTAGATTCTAATCTTGTAATTTATAATATTGCATTTGCCTATCATTTAATAATTAACTGCATATAGTATTCAGTCTTAGAAATGTATGGTATATAAATAAGATGACCAGATAATTTGTCAGTGAAACTTTTAAGAACGAAAAGTAGTGCTAGTAATAATTACCTCAGGATACCAGGCATAAATCAGGACTGTCTTGGATAAAAGGAAGAAGATAGTCACTCTACATATAAGGCATCAAGTCAGAACCTGTAGTTATTACAGGAATTCTCATTAACTCTAGCAACCTAACACTGTCCTTCACTTTAGTGGTTTATTGAAAAATTTTTCTGTTGATATGAAATGGTTTGCAAGCAGCCTAGAACTCTGACCATCTCAGGAGTCGTGTGGACCTAATTGTCTCCAGATTGTGTGTTGGCTTAGATTCTCCCTTTCCTCTTTGACTCCACCCAGTCTCTTCCCTGATATTTCTTCTATCAGATTTTTTTTTTTCTTTTCCAAAGAATATTTTTGGCTGATAGAACAAAGCCAGTCAACACAGATATGCAGAAATCATTTACTTGAGTTTATCACATGGAAATAAAATCAGAATTACATTTTCAAAAGGGGTTTTAAACTTTTCTGATGGACTACAGCATTTGTATTTCTGTAAGTATGCAAACCTGTTTTTATTTTTTATTTTTTAAACATTTTTTATTGATTTATAATAATTTTACAATGTTGTGTCAAATTCCAGTGTAGAGCATGATTTTTCAGTTACACATGAACATATATATATTCATTGTCACATTTTTTTCTCTGTGAGCTACCATAAGATCTTGTAAGAGAAGTCCTGAATCTGGTCCTTTAAAGGCGAGACTACATTTTTTTTTTAAGTTTATATACTTAATTAGTTTATTTATTTTGGTGGGGGGGGGTAATTAGGTTTATTTAGCACTTATTTATTCTTAGAGGAGGTACTGGGGATTGAACCCATGACCTCATGCATGCTAAGTATGTGCTCCACTTGAGCTATACCCTCCCCCTGATTCTTAAAATGACACATATATGACAGATCTTTGTTCTTGGTGGGTTGGTTTGTTTGTTTATTTATTTTAGTATGGCAAACAGCCTTTTCTTATAAGCATTCAGAATTTACCAAGTGTAAGGCAGAGTTTTTTTTCTTCTCCCTC
Source organism: Camelus bactrianus (assembly GCF_048773025.1). Classification (NCBI taxonomy): domain Eukaryota; kingdom Metazoa; phylum Chordata; class Mammalia; order Artiodactyla; family Camelidae; genus Camelus; species Camelus bactrianus. The sequence goes on from NC_133559.1 coordinate 12,535,169, forward strand.
AACTCTTAATTTAGGCTGATCTCCTTTTGTGTGTGCAGTCATTACCTGTGTACCACCATCTCCATTTTATTCTAAGTAACTTAATCCTAACAGGCAGAAGAAGGGATGTCAAGAATGATTCTGGTGCAACCTGCAGGGAAGAAAGATCTGTATTCCTTAAGCTGTTTCTTTTTTTCCCTTGTGTGTGGCATACAGAGAAGTCTCTAACTTTTACCTTGAAGTTAGTTTTCCACTCTGCCAAAATTATTTTTGTCAAGAGGGCCAGTGACTTCAGCGTTGCCAGATTCAGTGGAAAACTTCTGTATTCATCTTACTTGATCTTTCTTCAACATTTGGCTGTGTAGATCACTCCTTTTTGAAGCGTTCTCCTTTTGTATTGCTATATTTTTAGTTTCCTCTTTTTCATGGGCTTTGCTTCATCTTCATATGCTCCTTCTCTATCCAAATATTAAGGTTGGAACTGTGAACTTTTTTGTTTTCTTTCTGCCTAGGTGACTCATTCATAATGTAGCACACAATCCGTTTCTAGACATCCTGATGACTCTTGAATTTGTTTCCCATCCAGACTTCTCTTCTGGGTTTCCAGAGTCATATATCCAGTAGTTTCTTTGACTTGTCTTTTAACATTTCGAACTTAACACCTGCACGGTGGAACTCTTCTCTACAACAGGATTCTTCGTTTTTATTGCTCAAGCCGGAAACCCTGATTCTTTCCTTTAAACAAGTGCTGTTGATATTCTTTCCAAATACTGTCTTGAATTGGTTCATTCTTCTTCATCATCAGTGCCACCAGCTTAGTCCACGGTATCTTCAGCTCTTGCCCGGATTGCTATAGCTCTCTCCTAACTGGTTTTCCAGCTTCCCCTTTTGCCTCCATCAGAACTGTTTTTGGTACAATAGCAAGGTGCAAACATAAATTGAAATATATCACTTCTCTACTTAACACCCTTTTTTGGCTCCCTATTACATTTAGTAATTCCTTATCATAATCTTGTCTCTGTCTTTCTAACCTCATCTTGTGCCTTCCTTACTTGCTCACAACTCTTCAGCTGTTGAGTAGTCTTCCTTAAATTCCTTGAACGCTTCTTTTTCCCACCTGCCTCTATCTACAACACTGTTCCCCCAATTTCTATAGGACTGATTCTTCTTATCCTGACTTAAATACTATCTCCTTCTCAGACCATTTTATCTAAAGTAGACATTGCCATTGGTTTTATATTTCAACCATATGTTTGTTTCTTTCATAGCTCTTACCACAACTTGTATTTATTTTATGTGTTTGTTTTCTTGTATTTGGTCCATTTTCCTCATTAAGGTCTTTGAGGATAGAGACTTCATTTCTTTTGTTTTCTGTTGGAATACCAGCACCTAGCACAGTACTTGGCACATGGTTGATATTCAGTAAATATTTGTTGAATGAATTAAGAAAAGTGCAAACCTGGCCATGTCCAATTTTATGTTTGTAGTTTTTCTGTTTGGATTTTAATATATCTAGTTTTCTAAATCCAGAGTATCATATATAAAGAAATTCAAGACAGATCTAAGATTTTTTAGCAAGAAAGCTAAAATAGCAGACTGAAGAGAATAAATGGCAATAATGCCTCAGCTCAAATTCTAATTTTCAACTCAGATTTTGCTCCCTATATCACACCCTGGATATGAATTCACATGATCTAGATCACTGTGATGGTTAGGAAAGCATATTTTTTTGAAGCAAATGGAATGATTGGTTAATGTCACTCTGGTGTTTTGTTAATGATTCCTCCATGATTCTAAAATTTATATTTAGGTTTTTTTTTTTTAACTTAAAAATTTTTTAATTTTGTGGTGGGTCGGTAATTAGGTTTTTATTTATTTATTTATTTTAATGGAGGTACTGGGGATTGAACCCAGGACCTCATGCATGCTGAGCACATACTCTATCACTGAGCTATATCCTCCCCCCCTACATTTAGCTTTTCAGTGCGTTTACTTTTCTCCTGCCAAGTATTTTATGCTTTTCCTTCCCCCTTACAACACATACTGTTTTAAGGAGACTGTTCAGTTCTGTTATCACAGAATTGGGGATGACCACAAAACTTTAATCCTGGTTATCTAGTACTTGCCTGTCAATCAGTGAGTCTTTCCCCCCGTTACTATGTCACCTCTGTTCCAGCAGTACTGTGTATGCCTTTAGCTCATTGAAGACATGAACCACATGTTATCACTGTATCCCTAGTTTCTGGTACATAACAATTGCTCAGTAAATGGGAACTACCATGATAATCTCGGAAAATTGGAAAATGACATTTGTGCTATATGGTCTATACTTCCCTCCTTTTCCATTACATTGGCTTCTATCTTACAGTATGTTCTATTTACTGTATTTTTATCGCCGTGTAAACTGAATACTGGTGGTGATTTTCTTTATAGCAGACTTCTTCTTAGGAACTTAAGATACAAGATGATGCATTTTTTTGCATGTATGTTTCAGATATGATCATTCTGTTTCAAATGACAAAGCCCTGATGGTGCTAACTGAAGAGCCACTACTTTATATTCCTCCACCTCCTTGTCAGCCCCTGATTAACACAACAGAATCTCTCAGGTGAGTTTTATAGATTGTTGCAGATATATCTCAGTGGGCTCCTGTGTTTAGCTTTGGAACCTGGAGAAGTATTTGTTCAGATTAACCAAGTGGCTGAGAAAATCTCTGAATTATTTATTGGATAAGCATAAGCATATCAATTGTTGTCTGCTTTCCCCACCAACCTGATAGAGATGGTGATGGATCTGTTTCATGTGGTGGTACTGGGGTTGTATATGTAAACATGTCCTATTTGAAAACTACAGAATGATATTAGTATAAAAATTTAGGGTAAGTGTTAGACATGCAGGTAGTAATATTCATAGTGGAAGGTACCTTGTTCTTCAAATGGGAAGATAATAATTTGAAGATTTGTGATTCTGGAGTCACTTTTGCATTAGTGTACCTTTCTTTATCTACTTTTCCCTTGAATTTTTTCCTGTGATTTTGAATCCTATCCTCGAACCTCAAAAACTGCTTCAGTTTTGGGGTTTTTTTGGTGATACATAGTAATCAACTATAGTTAAGTAAATATAGTTACAACTATTCTAAAAAATAAGCAAAATAAAGGGAAGTTATATTTGAGCTAGGCTTTTTTTTTTTTTTAATTCCAATGTTGGAAAATCTGGATTGAAATTTCTCTCTTTCTCTTTTTCTCCTCCCAAAAGAGCATGATTTTCAAAGGCTTTAATGCCTCCATCTGTTGTTAGGAGTCTTATGACTTGTTTCGTGTTCTCCAGTGTCTCCAATATTTGTGTGTACATAGTCCAAGAGCAGAAACAGGAAATACATTTTTGTGGAAAAACCTTTGCATCCAGTATTTATGTTTGGCAGGTATTTAGCTATGATTTTCTTTGAATTTTGAACTCATGATTGATGAGGTACTGTATAAAAATGCATGTCTTGTTAAAAACAACATTATCTTAGCTTTCTCAAATCAAAAAGCAGTTTGAATTATTAGGCACTTGGAATGCTTTTTGGAACGTAAGAATATGATTAAATTCATTTCCAGCCATGGTTGAGATATCTTTTCTATGAAATACGTTTAATTAATTAAGCTGTTTTATAGGTTAAATCATGAACTTCGAGGGTGGGTTCATAGACATGAAGTGGAAAGGACCAAGTCGAGAAGAATGACGAATAATCAAGAGAAAACCCGAATTCTTCAGGTTTGTTTCTGCTTGTCTTTGAGCAATAGTTAGCATATTTGTTAGAAGACTTCCCCCAGATGGGTTGCTCTCTTCCCTGGGAGATTTGGGAAGCTTGAACTTTGGCCACTTCCTGCTGCCTCCTGCTGCTTCTGATTTAGCTTCACTGCCGCTGAAGCCCTCCTCCCATATTTCACAGCATCATTTAGGTTTTACAGCACTAGTATTTCCTGCTCAGGCATAGTGCTGTTTCCTACTGTCTCCCTCACACTTACTTTCAAGCCCAGGGGTTCCTGTGCATGGACATCTGTATCAAATGTTTTTGGCACAAGTGATATAATAAATGATACTGTTTATCTCCTTTGTTCTTAGAGCTTTTCAAACATAGGACAGCTTGGAAGTGAAGACACGTCTTCATGGAGAGCATTCTTGTACTTAGACATGTAGCACTATAGATTAATGACAACTCTTATTTAGAGCCTATTTAGTTGAGCTTCTGTCTTTAATGTTGTCTACCACAAAGCACCATTTACTGTCTTTCTGTTGTTCAAATATTTATTACTACTTCTGAAGCACTTAGACCCACACATTGCAAGCTCCCAACATATGTTACCTGTGGTAGTAATAATGAGCCAGGTACTGTTCTAGACCCTGGGAATATAGTAGTGAGTATGGTAAATTCCCTGCCTTTGTGGAACTTACATTCTGGTAGGTGAGATAAACAATAAACAAGTAAAGTGAAATAAGTCAGACAGAAAAAGATGAATACCGTATGACCTCATTTACATGTGGAATCTTAAAAAAAACCCAAGCTTCCAGTACAGAGGACAGATTGGTGGTTGCCAGAGGTGGCAGGTGAAGGGTATAAAGTTCCAGTTATAAAACAGAAAAATCATGGGGATGTCATTTATAGCATGGTAACCATAGTTAATAATACTATAGTGTATATTTGAAAGTTGCTAAGAGAGTAGATCTTTAAAGTTCTCATCACAAGGGAAAAAATTAAATTAAAAAATAAACAAGTAAATAAGTATTTAAACATACTAAAAATTAGAAGTTCTCTGAAGAAAAATCAGGGTTGGAGGTTAGGGTTTGAATTGAGAGATGAGTGGCTGTTTTAGATTGTAGTTAGAGAAGCCTTCTCTATAGGGATTCCACTTGAGAAAGATATTATCAGGTACTTAATGCTAGCTACTTAACTAGCCTCAAAATCTCAGTAGCTTAATGGACTAAACATTTGTTTCTCACCCACTCACAGTCTGAAATAGCTCTCTAGATTGCCTTTCCTCTAAACAGTGACTGAGGAATCCAGGTTCTTCCAGATTGTGGCCCCAACAACTTGAAATCCTTTGCTTCTAGCTTTGAGTATTGGGGAGGAAAGAGTCTGGAAAATTATGCAGAATGTTTTAGGGATCAGGCCTGGTCTTTAGTCCCTACTGCAGTCTCCCTTGCTGTGGGTGAGGTAAATGTAGAACATTGCTTTTGCCATTGGCAGAAAATGAAGGAGTAAACAATGTAAAGATCTAGGAGAAAATTTGGAGAAAGATCTTCCAGAGCAAGGGAATACCCTCAGGAGGAAACAGTTTGCGTATTTGAGGAACATCAAGAAGTTGAATAAAACTGGACAGCAGTGACTAAGGGGAGAGGAGCCAGAGATGATGTCAGAGAGACAGAGAAGGCTAAATCACATCAAATCTCTTAGGCAATGGTGAGACCTTTGGTCTTCATCTCGTGTGTGAGAGGATAGCATTGAGAGGTTTGAGGTGTGTGACTTGATCTGATTTATATTTTTAAGAGATCACTCTAACTGCAACACAGAGTAGGCCATAGCAGGGAACTTGAGTGGAAGTAGGGAGACCATTTAAGCCATTTCACTAGTCTAGGCAAGAGATCATCGTGGCCCAGACTAGTGTGGTAGATGTGAAGGTGGAGGAAAGTACCTGAATGCCAAACATAGTTTAAAAGTATAGTTGATAAAATTGCTCTTGTAAAAGAACAAGGAATCAGTGATAAATCTTATGCTATAGCTACCAGGCAAATAGTGATGCCACTGACTGAGACTGGGGAAAGATAAGTTGGAGGCAGGAAACAAGAGTTTTAGATACAGTAAGTTTGAAACAGCTATTAGACATTCAAATGGAGAAGTCAAGTGGGCAGTCAGATATCCAGGTCTGAAGTTTAGGGAAGAGGTTGAGATTGGACATTTCATTTGGAATGATACCACCTAGAGAGAAAGTAGAAAGGAAGGAAGAGAGTTAAGGAACTGAGTCCTGGAACAACTCCTGCATTAGAGGCTACAAGACAGGGAAGATCAACACTTGAGAAGGAAGAGGAGTGGCTGGCCAGTAGAATGAGAGAAAATGTAGAATAGTTGTGTCCAAAAACCCAAGCAAAGAAAGTTTCTAAAGAAGAGGATGTGATTTACTATAACTATTTACTCTAATAAAATAATGAGGGTTAGTCTCAATGAGCTCAAGCTCTGACATTCTGAAATTCTACGATTATCCAGTATGTGTTTTTCTGGGTCTCTCTGACACCATTTGTTTACTTATTATGGCAACTTTATTGGTTGTTAGTACTTCTGGAGGCTACTGGCATCATTACCAATGTCACAGTTACCTCAGAGTCCCAAAGCTGCTTACTGGCATTGGAATACAATGCCCAGTACTGCAAAAACTCACGTCTGCCAAAACCTACATGTTAGCTGCTACCATGGCCAGAGGAAAAATGGGCTCTGTCTCCCTTCTGCCTTCCAAATCTGGTGTAGGTGTATATTATTGGTAGAACCTAAATTTCTTTTTTCTTCTCATTTTATCAGTGCTCTTTTTATTTTGTTTAATATGTTTATTGAACACCCACTATGTGAGATCTATGTTAGATTTTCATATAATAAGATTCTTGTTACAGAGCCAGAAATTGGAAGCCCTGTATTCATTGGTTGCATCTACCACCAAACAAAATTGTTCCTTCTTATTTTTCCCTTAACGCTTTGTATATTCTTCTGTTTTAGCATCACACTATATGGTTTCCACATATCTGTCTTCCCTGTTAAAGTTGAAAGTTCTTGAGGACAGAAGTTAAATATTAAATTTTATAGTCCCAGTGCATGTCTATGAAAGTTTGATTGGTGAGGATGGATGGATAGATGGATACAATAATGAACAAATGCTAATAATCTTATGATTAAACAATTACTTAAGTCACCATTTGACCAGGTAATAATAAGGTCACTTCCTAATGTAATAACTGGTAATGTGCCCTTAAACTCTGATACGCTTACAAAAGTTTTCTGAAGATCAGCTTACAAAGCTTCTAGGGACTATAAGAAGGCATAGTGGAAAGCAGATGCTTTATGGGCGACAGGATTCCAGTGTAGTATGTATAGACCGCTGATTGTTCCAGATCTGGTCAGGAGTCATTGATGAGGACTCTTTAATGATGAATTAGTCCACAGGTATATTTAGGCACAAAGATCTTTGTGTTTAACTCAGTAAACAATAGGGTCTGGTTTCACTGCGAACCTTTCAATCTTCAGGAAATTCTCATTGAGAAATTAATTATTTTAGACAAACGTAAGTTGTTATGTGTTCAACAATACTTGGTCAAAGAACTTACGATGCTTGGAGTAAGTTTTTGCGCTGTTTCTTTAATCTTTGTGGGAAGTGCCTTAAAATGTCTTACTGTCCGTCAGACACATCTCTCAGCCCAGAATATGACCAAAAGAGTTCCAGTTTCTGTGTTGTTGTTTAGTTATGTAAACCTAATATGTCAGAATATTCATGAAAAAAAAACTTTATGAATACTTTAATGAAAGTTTTGTAAATGTAAATGTAGGATGAGTCAATTTAGGAAACTCTTCATATAATTTCATAATATGACATTAAACCATTTTTTTTCTTCCAGGGTGCTCTGGGACAGGGCTCAAATTCTCAGCTCATGGCCGTCCAATACACAGAAACCACTAGTATCAGGTAAGAAAGTGTGGAAACTCATGACTAAGGAATTTTAAGTATCTAGTATTTTAGTAAAGTTGAAATGCACACTTCCCTCCATTTAAAACTAGTTCTCGTCATTATCCTGTAGAAATAGATAATTCAAATGTATATAGTAACTCTGAACCAGAATATTTCATTCATTTACTGTATATATATTTAAAAATGGATATTAAAAAATACCATTTTTGACACATCCTTGTGATGGCATATTATTTCTTCATTAGTTAAGAATGTTTTAATCTCTGTACCTTTCTCTCAACCTTGATGTAAACCTGAAACTGCTATTTAAAAAGTCTTTTTAAAAATGTTCTAAATAAGTTAAGTTTACCTTGTTTATTCATGTATTCTGTATTTAAGAATCCACCTACTTGCGAAAATTTGTAACCCCAAAATCAGTACTCAAAAGTGCTTTCATGGTCATTTGCATTCCCAGCTGAAATTTAACAAAGCCGTACTCTGCCTTCTGTTTCAGCTCTCATACTGTAAAAAAAAAAATTGTCCTTTTTGAGATCTATTTAGTGCCATATCTTTCACATTTTGTGCTTTTGCTTGTGAATTCTTTGTTTAAAATGGCCCCCATGCATAGTACTAAAGTGCTGCCCTAATTGCTCGCAAGAGTGCAAGAAAGCTGTATTGTGCCATGTGGAGAAAATGCATATTAGATGAGCTTCATTCAGGCATGATTTACAGTGCTGTTGACTGTGAATTCAATGTTAATGAATGAACAGTATATATTAAAGAAGGTATCTTTAAATAGAAACACATAAAACAAGGTTATATGTTGATCAGTTGACAAAAATGTTGTAACTTGGGGCTCACAGAAACCTACCCTTTTTCCCCTTAGGAGGATGGTTTAGGATTTGCTAATTCATTGTTCGCACTGACTTTGTAGAACATCGGCCACCATAAATAATAAAAATTGCCTTATTATTCAAAATATTATGGTCAGAAATGGCCTATTGAGTACATGAAATTATTTTAAAGGAAATTCTTGTGACTCACGTATGATTTCCTCTTAGGTCAATCTTCCCCTCCTCTTAAGTTAATACAGTTTGATTGAAGACATAAAAGAAGAATATATAAGAAAGAAATACATATGTTTTCTTTTTGAAGAAAAAATGAAACATTATTTCTTTAACTCTCCTTTAACTTTTGGATGTTGGCTTATTGTGCTAAACAGTAAAAAAAAAAAAAAACCCTAGAAAATATCATTAAGAGCTATATTAACATCATTTGAGTGTATCTTTTGGGATATGATGGGGTCTGAGGTACTATAGTTTTAGTTACAATTTTATCAAGGCACTGACATGGTACTTTTAGTATCTATGGCTAGCAATTGTTGAGTGACTCCTATGGAACAGGACCCGTGCTTGGTAGTAACATTTCTGACCCTCGTAATAGTACTATAAGGTTTATATGGTTATCTTCATTTTACTGGTGAGGAAACTGAGGTAGCTCAGAGATTGATTCCCCCAAGAATACCTACTTGAGGAGTGGAGTGGGAATTCAGAGCCAGGTCTATTTGTTTCCAAATCCTAAGCTTTTTTCACCTTTCAGTTAGCCTTGTAGGCAATCATGCCTTCACAGATTTGACAGAATGGTGAAAAATAACTTTTCTTCAGACTTAATGTTTGTTACCAAAATTTTAAAATCACGCAAACCAATGCAGAAATCTATTTTCTGATACTTTTATTGTTTTTACATGCTTGACTGTCTGGTGCACTTTAGAGCCTTGATACAGAAATGAGAGTTCTAGGTTTAGTGAATTGGATCTTACAGACATCCTGACCTTGAGCTTTTCAGAATGTTATTATAAAAATTACTGCCAAGATACTGCTAATATTTTGATTGAGAGAGATGCTTACAATTCAGATGTCACCTTAGAATGGGAACATTTTTGAGAGGATAGAAATTTATTAGTTTAAGTACACTTTGCCATTTTCTTACCTCAGCAGGAACTCAGGGAGTGAGCTACAGGTGTATTATGCTTCACCCAGAAGTTATCAAGACCTCTTTGAAGCCATCCACAGAAGGGGAGACACATTTTATGTTGTGTCGTTTCGAAGGGTAAGTTCATTTTCAAGGAATAAAGGAAGTATTTTTGAAAGCCTCCTGTATACAAGGCACTGGGCTGAATACTGTGGAAGAAAAAAAGATAGAGATAGGAAGCAATATAGAATAAACTATGTGAGTAAAACAGTCTAAGTGCTGTAATACATGCTTGACTTTGAGCTGTTCAGCACTATGGAGAGGTGCATGGAATTGATGTCAGGCAATATTTAGAAAATATAAACTGCTTATAGGTTTTTATTCTTTTCCATCTTGATAGCCATACTGTTTGTTTAAAACTAAAGAAGCAGTGCAAAGATAAAAATTTCTTTTCAGGCATTGTGGTGATATTCTCATTTGGTTATTGAAAAGTAGACTTCCCAAATTTTGGTTTAATATGAATCATGGACTGATTAATATATTAATTATGGAATGTTTGGATCTAAGTTCCTCAGCCTCTCTAGTCTTCTTTACTCTTCCCTTTATCAAGCATTTACTCCTGTTAGTGAAGAATGTGTTAGATAATCAGTCAGCTTATGCAGAAGGAAATGTTTATATGAGCACTTTTGAGTGTTATAAATGTTAGACTTACTGGGGAAAAATGCTTAGCTTATTTACATTCCATCTACTTTTCCTCTAAAATGAAAATATAGTCTCCATAGAGTTGCCATATGAATATTTCTGTTGGAGTGCTGTATGTTAGTTAAACCAGGAGCCCATGAATGAGTTAGAATTCCTTGGTGGTCTATATCCTAGGTTTTTCTTTTTCTTTTTTCTTAAAAGAATGTGGAGGGGGCATAATTAGAAATAAGCATATACTAGCAGTAAATGATTCAGTCTCTGATTATTGTCACCCCTCACTATCACTGTTGAAATTCTCAGTTAACTCAGTTCTTTTCCTAACATGTAAATATCTAGCAGCTCAGAATTTTGGACCAGAGAACTTCACACTTGAAGATTAGGGAAATCAAACATTTCATGTATTTTTAGTTATTAATCAAATATGCTAGGAGATTTGGAAGACTTTAGTGATATAGAAATCTCATGATTTCTGCCTTTTCACAAAAACTCCCTGTGCTCAGCCTGTTCTCGCAGACATAATTGTCATATTTCTATACTGCACCAGCCTCAAAGTTCATTTTCAGCAGCAAGAGGGCAGCTGAGGACAGGGTTTCAGCAAGGCTCCAACTGTGTTGACTGATGAGAACTAAATATTAACTTTGTGTTGACACAATCACATTTAAAATGGAGGGAAAAACAAACTTCTAAATATGGGATCTAGCACCACAAAGAGACTTGATGGATATTAAAGTGAATGTGTTGAAGTATATGTTATGGAAGTCATCACAAAAGCATATTTTTAACACTCACATAGCCAAATACTTTTTCTTAGGTTTGGGATAATTTCTCTATTATTTGATAAAAACAGTACAATATTTATTAAAAGTAGCCATTGTCAAGCCACGGATTGATGTGACTAGTAACATTTTTCTATGGAAGAGAAAAAGTATTTGTTACAAAGAAAATAATCCTAGCCTTAAAAGGACTGTATTTTTATAAAGGAAGATGGATGGTATTTTTTTTTAATATGTGCATTACATTTCTTGCATTTGTAAAAGCTGTTTCTTATTAGTTTGCTGTAAAAGGTGCTACTAGAGAATAATTTATCACTGTGCCATCCCCCAATCCTTTGATGTTCCAGAAGAGACAGTCTTATGTTTAAAAATACTGTTAGGACTATATCTTACATTCTGTTTGAGGTTTTCAGTTCCTAATTAATGATTTATCATATCTTAGTGTTTTATATCAAGGTAAGGTAAGGATAAACCTGAACTTAATTAGATAACAGTAGTTAGGGAGAGAGAGACAGTATTCTTTTTCACTTTTTCTTTCTTGCTTTGTTTCATTTTAGCAGTAGGGATAAAGAAGTTAATTTTACCATCATGACTATAAACTATGTCACTGGACAGGAATTTGATTCTTAAACAGTGGATTGTTCTTTTTGTTTTTGCTAAAATGCAAATGAAAGAAGTAAATGATCTCATGTCTTGGTTCTCTTTTCCATTTTTAAGTATGAAATATTCTAACAGTTTCATCAAAAAGGCTGGTGGCATCATTTCTTGTGCAGAAGGATATAGACTTTTTCTCCTACTTAGGTTCTTAATTTCATTGACAGAAATCATTGTAATTAATGCTGTGCGACTGCATTAGAAATTAAGGGATACAGGAATTCTGATGCCCTAAAGTTTTGCTTAGGATAAGCCAGATTAACAGAGCCAATAAACAAGCCATGTTGTTTTATTTTATAATTGGACAGGTGTTAAACAAAATATTTAATACCTAAAAAAAATGTGGCCATTGACTGTTTAGTATACCATTATTTAATAAACCAGCTCTCTCCCAAACTTAAACTCCCTCGTACCGCACACTCCTGCACCCTTTAATCTCATTACAGTTGAGCTGCTGAAATGATTTCTCCAAAGCAGACTCAGTCTTGGGTAACTACTGAGGTCCTGTTATAGGTCAGCAAGGAAGAATGCTTATGATCCCAGTAGTCCCCACAGAGCTTCCAACCTTTCCGGTTCTTTTGATTTAAGTTTCTGCCTCCAACGTAGAAACCTCCTTTACTTTCTTTGTTTTGTTCCAGGTATTCATAACTCGTTTTCTTACAAGTATTTTGTCTTTCTCTCCTCTCTTTGACTTACTTTAGTGTGATTTGGAGGGGAGTTGGGGGTAGGTGGTGGGAAATAACTTTTTCTCAAACTTTAATATTTGAATGTGGTATAACTGATATAAAAATAAGAAATCCAACTAGATTTAATGTTTATTTTTTCTTAATGCTTTCATATGATAGTGTAGGGAGGGAGGAAGTAGTTTAAAGAATATTAGAAAAAGAATTCAAGAGTGTGGGACAGGTATAAATACTCAGGAAAACTCAAGTAAAGTAGGATGAGAAAGTGATTCCAAAGAGACGGGAAGAGGGAGAAAAGATAACATTGAGAAGAAAGGTAGGAAAATGATACTTACTTTAACTATAACTCCAATAAACATTGAAATACTATCCTGAGATTCTGCTTTCTTATCCATTAACAACCAGAGGAAGGCATTTTTTATCTTCCCAGGGCAATTTCCCATTAAGGACAGGTTCTCTTTGATTCAGATGGCTGTGAATGTCAGGTCACCATATAATCTTCAGTCTTGTTTGATATGTCTTTTTTAGAAGAGATAGATGCCTACTTTTGGAGCACTTTTTGTTTCTTTTATATTTTTCATGTTCAGTACCTGTCCTTCAAATCAAAAGATTTTCTTTTCATCTGTTTCAGATACATACCTAATGTAGCTCTGTGCTGGCCTCAGAGATGTTTCTTCTCTTCCTGAGTACTTTATGTATTCTAGACATGGTACAATATTTAGGTATTTCACATCTTCTTGGTCTCTTATAAAAAAAAACTTAGAACAGTATCATATGTATGGATTTTAAGGATAACTTTAAGCCATATGGTCTTATTGTAAGATACATGGGAATTGAAGAAGCACAAGAAACTGGTCCAGGAGCTAAGTAGTCCCTCTGTGCTTGTTCTTCACAGACTGGAATGTACAATAGTCCTCACGGAGAATTGGAGTAGTGGCTTGTTGTCATTCCTGATTCAACAGCCGCTCCAGTAATTCCACTGAAGTCTTTTTCACACATTGCTCATTCAGATTCCCCAAACAGAAAGAGGGTCTGATTGTTCTGTGTGTGTGTGTGTGTGTGTGTGTGTGTGTGTGTGTGTGTGTGTGTGTGTGTGTTTACTATATCTTATGTAGAATTGCTGTGACAGCCTTGGCTCATGATCCATGATCCATGATCCATGATCCATTCATTTGTGACCAGGGTTGGATTCCAGGACAGGGGAATAGGGTTGATTTCATTAAATGTATTATCTTGCTTTGTAAGCCAGCAACTTTAGGCAGAAGGAATGGCTTCTGAGAAAATGATTTTGGTACGTCCTTAGAGCTTCATAAACTGTTTATTATGTTACACAGCCCTGCTTTTAAAAAAAATTCTTTCTTGTATTGTCCCTAATTGTTTGATCTTAAAGGCTTGTCTTCTCATCTATATCATAAGCCTCTTAAAGGCAAGAAGTGTCATATGCTTTTTAATTACCACTCCTGACACTCAGCACAATGCCAGCCACTCAGTGCTTATAAAACAGGACAATTTTAGGTATGGTTCACTGAGAGAAGTCACAGTGATGGAAGTTCATTGTTTTTCGGAATCATATAAAGGGTATTTTTACATCTGTTTTCTTAAAGAAATTTGCATCTATTTTACTGACATAAGCAGTGCTGAATTCCCTGGAAAGTTCAGTTAGAGATGACCCTTCTTCTGTTCCCTTATGGTTGTACTAGCCAGAGATATGTCAGTTTTGTTCTTGTCTCTGAGTCTAAGCTTTTAAGCTAAAAAAATCACTTTGGTGAAATGTTTGACTGTGAAATGTTTGATAATCAGTAGGTAGAACTTTGAGGTACTCATATCCACATTTTTTTTTTTATATATTTGGTGGAAACATTTTGGATTTGATTGTTAGACCTCACTGCTTTCTTTTGTGGAGAAGAGACAGTATCTGGTATCTCTACAGATTCAGTCAGCATAAGTCAGAAACTTGAAATTTTGTACTATATATAAAATAAACAAGCAACAACTTTCTTCTGAATAGCATAGGGAACTATATTCAATATCTTGTAGTAACCTATAATGAAAAAGAATACGAAAACAAATATATGTATGTATATGTATGACTGAAATATTATGCTGTACACCAGAAATTGACACAACATTATAAACTGACTATACTACAATTAAAAAAAAAAAAACAACTTGAAACTTTGGACAAAGAACAGGAAAGACTATAATTAGTGAAGAATGGTTGACTGGTGATGTTATTGGTTCAAAATGTTTACCTAAAGTTTATTCCCATGGAAGGCCATAAAAGAGAATTCCACAGAATAGTAATGATATTTTCTAAATTAATGCCTAAATTAATACCTAGTACATGCTTAGAAGAATGGCATATTTTCTTAATGCATAATGTTTATTTCTTGGAATTTTTTTGTTTAGTATGTATAATTTTATATAAAACCTTCAGAGGCAAGAGAAATTTCCTTAGTAATGAAAGGAAAATAATTTATAAAGTCTACTTCGAAAGGATACAGCTCCTTTTGTTTTGGGGCTTTACAACTTGAGCCTACACATGAATCTTGGAGTTTGGCCATTTTCTTATCTCTACTTTTATGGCCTTTTGGCCAAATTCTTTCTCTGGCTGGAAAAAAAAAAAAAAAAGAATAAATGAATTTGGAAAGATACTTACTTTTTTTAAAAAAAAAAAAGTCTTATCTTAGAAGAGAGACTTAGGAAACAACCTTGTAGAGGGCTTTTTTCTAAATAATTTTTAGCTTAATTTGAAATATACTGTCATTCAGGTCTAAAGCACATTATAAAAAATAGAACAGAATTGCCTGAGAATCCATTTAAACTAGGTTTATAAGTTTACTTAATAATTATATCAATAACATTATCTTTATATATCTATTTTCTGTACATTTCGTTTATATACAAATACTGACACCTTTAATGTATACAGCCATTATAGTTTACAAACCCCTTTTACATATATTATCTTGTTACTTCCTTACACATAATAAAGTATGTATTCCTAGTCTTGTTTTACAGATGAATAAGTGAGGCAAAGAGAGGTTAAGTGGCTTGTGTAAGGACAAAGAAATGATGAGCAGTGAAACGAGGGCAGGAATTGAGGTGTTCTAATTTAACAAAAATGTTTTTCATTACATTTTGGTGCTGCATTTTAGATGTATTACAGTGTATTTAAACAGCAAAATTACTCTATTCCTCCAAAGCCAACCATGTTGTGTTGCCAAATCTCCTAGACAGTTTTGCTGGAGTTATTACATAACAATAAAAAATTTTTGTTAATTACCTGATTGTTGATTAAGTGCTTTATTAGGTTACACTTTCTAGTAGTAAAGAATAACCTAATGGTCTGAAAGATTATGGTATATCTTCAGACTTCAAACCAAGGGAATAGAAGAAATAGACTTTCAGAGTTTCTGGTTTCTTTTTAAAACAATTGGGAAAAAAAAAAATCTTTGCTGTGTCTTTAAAAGGAAGTACTTTTAGCCAAAATAGACACTATTTTAATGATTAGTACTCTAGAACTTCTCATAGAGAAGTGTGGTTTTTGTGCATGTGTAAATACATTTTATTATGGATTCTGTATATGGCATGCCAGATTCTTGAGATCAAACACTTTTGATCTCAAGCTCCTTGTTAAATAAGAGTTACTGTTGTGTGGTTTCAGGGGATTTAGTCATTTGTTCCTTGGCTCTGTAACAGATTCCTAGCTAACATAAAAAAATTTTTCTATTCCTTGAACTTTTCAATTGCAAACTCTAATATAACTTGTTTTATGTTTGAAAAATGAGTCTCTGTAACTAGACTAGTAAGTAGTCATGGTAGAATAGACATGGACACAAAAAAGTTATGAATAATTTGAAGTCTTCAAAATTCTCAGGATGGTAAGCAAGTCCATCTGAGTAAGGATAATTTTCCAACCATTTGTTATTCATGTGCTCTATTTAGTAGTCTTTATTTTATAGTGTGTTTTTCATATGCATTTGCTTAATATCCTGTTTTAGGTTTCATGCTTTCTCTGGGCAGGGATGAAGTTTATTCATTCTGTTTTATCTTTCTACAAAGTCTGTTGCAATGTACTGCAGACTGTGCAGAGCAAGTCCTAAATAGATGTTAGGGCTCAAACTGCCACTTATTTGTGCCTTTTAACCTTATTTTTTATATCCCACCATCCAAAAGATTACTAGAGGTGGGGCCTGCAGAAACAAAGAAGGAAACTTTTCTCAATGCATGTTTGAAATTACTTTTGTAATTTGAATAACAATGAAAATTTAAAAATATATAGTTTCCTTTGATATGGGTGGTCCTTTAGCTGCAGAAGAGAATAACTTTTTTTTTTAATATATATATTTTTATTGAAGTATAGTCAGTTTACAATGTTGTATCAATTTCTGGTATACAGCACAATGCTTCAGTCATACATGAACATACACATATTCATTTTCATATTGTTTTTCAGAATAAGTTCCTTCATTATACTGAATATAGTTCCCTGTGCTACACAGTATGAACTTGTTGTTAATCTATTTTATTTTATTTTTTTAACATTTTTTTATTGATTTATAATCATTTTACAATGTTGTGTCAAATTCCAGTGTTCAGCAGTTTTTCAGTCATACATGGACATATACACACTCATTGTTACATTTTTTTCTCTGTGAGCTACCATAACATTTTGTGTATATTTCCCTGTGCTATACAGTATAATCTTGTTTATCTATTCTACAATTTTGAAATCCCAGTCTATGCCTTCCCACCCTCCGCACCCCTGGCAACCACAAGTCTGTATTCTCTGTCTATGAGTCTATTTCTGTCCTGTATTTATGCTTTGTTTTTGTTTGTTTGTTTGTTTTTGTTTTTGTTTTTTAGATTCCACATATGAGCGATCTCATATGGTATTTTTCTTTCTCTTTCTGGCTTACTTCACTTCAAATGACATTCTCCGGGGACATCCATGTTGCTGCAAATGGCATTATGTTGTCGGTTTTTATGGATGAGTAGTATTCCATTGTATAAATATACCACATCTTCTTTATCCAGTCACCTGTTGATGGACATTTAGGCTGTTTCCATGTTTTGGCTATTGTAAATAGTGCTGCTATGAACATTGGGGTGCAGGTGTCATCCTGAAGTAGGGTTCCTTCTGGACACAAGCCCAGGAGTGGGATTCCTGGGTCATACGGTAAGTCTATTCCTAGTCTTTTGAGGAATCTCCACACTGTTTTCCATAGTGGCTGCACCAAACTGCATTCCCACCAGCAGTGTAGGAGGGTTCTCCTTTCTCCACAGCCTCTCCAGCATTTGTCATTTGTGGATTTTTGAATGACGGCCATTCTGACTGGTGTGAGGTGATACCTCACTGTAGTTTTGATTTGTATTTCTCTGATAATTAGTGATATTGAGCATTTTTTCATGTGCCTTTTGATCATTTGTATGTCTTCCTT
Organism: Camelus bactrianus; assembly: GCF_048773025.1. Taxonomy (NCBI): domain Eukaryota; kingdom Metazoa; phylum Chordata; class Mammalia; order Artiodactyla; family Camelidae; genus Camelus; species Camelus bactrianus. The sequence continues at coordinate 12,553,063 of NC_133559.1, forward strand.
GGAGAATTGCTTGTTTAGGTCTTCTGCCCATTTTTGGATTGGATTGTTTATTTTTTTCCTATTGTTTTGTATGAGCTGCTTATATATTCTAGAGATCAAGCCTTTGTTGGTTTCATTTGCAAAAATTTTCTCCCATTCCGTAGGTTGTCTTCTTGTTTTACTTATGGTTTCCTTTGCTGTGCAGAAGCTTGTAAGTTTCATTAGGTCCCATTTGTTTATTCTTGCTTTTATTTCTTCTAGGAGAAAATTTTTGAAATGTATGTCAGATAATGTTTTGCCTATGTTTTCCTCTAGGAGGTTTATTTTATCTTGTCTTATGTTTAAGTCTTTGATCCATTTTGAGTTGATTTTTGTATATGGTATAAGGGGGTGTTCTAGCTTCATTGTTTTACATGCTGCTGTCCAGTTTTCCCAACACCATTTGCTGAAGAGACTGTCTTTATTCCATTGTATATTCTTGCCTCCTTTGTCGAAGATGAGTTGACCAAAAGTTTGTGGGTTCATTTCTGGGCTCTCTATTCTGTTCCATTGGTCTATATGTCTGTTTTTGTACCAATACCATGCTGTCTTGATGACTGTAGCTCTATAATATTGTCTGAAGTTTGGGAGAGTTATTCCTCCAGCCTCTTTCTTTCTCTTCAGTAACGCTTTGGCAATTCTAGGTCTTTGATGGTTCCGTATAAATTTTGTTATGATTTGTTCTAGTTCTGTGAAATATGTCCTGGGTAATTGGATAGGGATTGCATTAGATCTGTAGATTGCCTTGGGCAGTGTGACCATTTTAACAGTATTGATTCTTCCAATCCAAGAGCATGGGATATCTTTCCATTTTTTGAAGTCTTCTTTAATTTCCTTCATCAATGGTTTATAGTTTTCTGTGTATAATTCTTTCACCTCCTTGGTTAGATTTATTCCCAGATATTTTATTACTTTGGGTGCTATTTTAAAGGGATTGTTTCTTTACTTTCTTTTTCTGTTGATTCATCGTTAGTGTAAAGAAATGCAACTGATTTTTGAACGTTAATTTTGTAACCTGCTACCTTGCTGAATTCTTCAATCTAGTAGTTTTTGTGTGGACCTTTTAGGGTTTTCTATATATGGTAACATGTCGTCAGCATATAGTGACACTTTTACCTCTTCTTTTCCAATTTGGATCCCTTTTATTTCTCTCTCTTGCCTGATTGCTGTGGCTAGGACTTCCAGGACTATGTTGAATAGGAGTGGTGATAGTGGACATCCTTGTCTTGTCCCAGGAGAATAACTTTTGAAGAAAGATTTCTAAATTTACCTTGAAGAAAGGTAGGATTTAATAATTTATAGTTTAAAGTTTTGATAATTTCCTTCTCATCAAATTTCAGATTTTTCATAATGAGGGAAGAAAACATTTCATGAAAGCAAAACTGCATTCTAAAAAAAAAATTCTTTATATCATGAATATATGAGGGAAAATGTTTCTTAAATAATTCATAGATGCAGGCTTTAGAGATCTGCATTCTGGCCCCAATTCTGCCACTCACTATTTGACTTTGGACAGATACTTGTTTCTAAGATCTTGATCTTCAGTTTCCTTATCTGTAAAATGAAAAAGTTAGAGTAGATTTGCATTTTCATTCTGGCTCTAGAAATCTAGAGTATTCTTCTAACTATTTGTGTGAGTGTAGGTGTGTTGGTGTATGTGCGTTCCTGTGTGTGAACACTGTCCTCTTAGAAATCTATAGTATTGTATTAAAACTCTTTTCAAGCTACTAGAGTAATTCAGTCTGTTGGAGTTAGTACATTTTAAGAGTTTTGAAAAACAACCATAACAAAAACAAAATGTCAAGTTACAAGGTAGGCTCATAAATTAATGAGTTTGATTTTTGAATAGCTAGTGGTCTTATAATTTGTTTAATAATAATTTTGTAGCATTTAAAATATACCAATCTTTAATACTCATAATATCCCTATGAGGTAGGTCCAATTACTGTCCTCATTTTACTGATGGGGAGCATGAGGCACAGAGAGGTTAATTTGTCCAATGTGACATAATTTGGAAATGATGGAGCCAGAATTTAACCTAGAGAGTCTGGTTAGACTCTGGCCAGACTCTTTGTTTCTGGCCAGTGCTCTATATTGCCTTTCTAGAACTTTTATATTCAAATGTCTTATCTTTCAGAGTATTCAACTTGGAGTTTAATTCCATTGATCTGTCTGTTCAAAATATATTTTGAGTTGCTTCAGGGTCGTTTTCCAAAGAGAACAAGACTAAAGACAAAGCCGTGTGGAAAACCAGGCCCTGTGCTACTTAGAGTAATAGTGTAGGAGGAACAAGAGCTACCAGGGAAACACAGAGGAAATGATTAGAGATATAGGAGAATTGGAATGGCATACTATGGATGAAGGGAAAAAAATCAACTTGTTTATTTTATTTTAAAACATGGAGATCAAGGAAGAAGAGTTCAAAAAGGAGGTTGGTTAGCAGTATCGAATGTTACAGAGCTCACTGAGAATGAGAAATGAGAAAAGCACATTTGGCCTATGTAAACAGGGAAATTGTTGGTGATGAGATTACAGTTATGGTAGAGTAATCAGAACAGAATCCAGGTTAAAAGCAGTTAAGAGAGATTGTGAAGGAAATAAAAAGGTGGATTTGGTAAATTTGGCATTAAGGGAAGGGGAGATAGCCTGAATACAGGTAAAGAGAAGAGAATTGAGGAGGGGGTGTGTGTCTGTGTATCTGTGTGTCCGTGTATGTATTTAAGGAAAGGAGAAATATAATGGTAAAGGATAAAGAAAGAGTATTGTGGTTAATTTTTGTACATATAAATGTGAGAATGGAATGCATATTTTATTTTGACAGATGTTTTGAAGGAAAATAAACAAGTCAATGTTCCTCATCTGTATTAATGTTTTTCTATTTAAAGCAGAGCATAAAGTTAAAGAACAAATTTTGTTTGTTTATTTGCAGTAGTACTACCAAAAAATATGGAATTAAAACCAGATTTCTAAAACTAAAATCATATTTATAGTATTTCTTGAGATGTCAGAAGTCTTCTAAATCTTAAATTGGAGCTAGTTTTTAATAATAGTAAAACATTTTTAAAATATAAACGTTGATAGAACTATTTCTAATTTAATTTATGAACAGATGGTCTTGGAGTTTTTCCTCATATAAAGTCAGAAAAGTAGCAGACTGTTAAATCATTTTATGCCTAAACAGAATTTGGTGTAAGCTTTTGTATGATGTTACAAAACCTAATTATGGAGGAAGCAATTACTATAGTTAGGAAAAGTTGATTTATGATCTGACTCAGGACTAAGGTGTTAAATGCTTATGTCCTTTCTTCCCCTCACCTATATGAGGTAATTTGCTTATTTTGGACTCTGATTTGTTTAAGTTTGACAGTATCAGCAAATCTGAATACTGACACTTAGTTGATTTTTCTTGAAAAATCCTAAGGCTAATAGTTGTGGTTGTGTAGTATTTATTTCAAGGCATTGATGCTAATCTAAAAAAAGAGCCTATTATGGGTAGGCTTTGAGATGTTTTCCAGTTCATAGTGTAGGAATCACACTGGAAGCCAGCAGGGTGGATGATTAGCTGAGACTAGGAGTGTGGCATATATCTAACTAAATAATTATGCAATTGTTTGCTTACAGTTTGTTTCCCTTGCCAGGCCTTAAGCACCCAAGGGCAAGAACCATCTCTATCTTAGTCATCGTGTTATCCCTAGTATCTAGCATAATACCAGGCATATAGCAAGTATTCAGTAAATATTGCATGAATGAATGAATGAATGAATGAACTGGATACCATCAGTTTGACAACATATTCTGTGTTAGTTTATACCATCACCATAATGTGATAGTCAAGAATTTCTTGACTACTTTTATCAGGGCCATCTATGTCTCATGGTAAATCTAGAAGTCAGTCTTTGAAAATTAGTGAATTTAAATACATTTTATACAGCACAGGGAATATAACCAATATTTTATAATAACTTTAAATAGAGTATAATCTACAAAAGTTTTGAATCATTATGTTGCACACTTGAAACTAATATAACATTTTAAATCAACTGTACTTTAATTTAAGAAAGTAAATAAAGGCATTTTTAAAAGAGTAGGTACCATTTGCATGAGGGATCCAGTAAGATTGTCTCTGTGTTTCAGAGTTGAAATGCTGAGCCTGGTAGTGAGTACATGGATAAAAAAGACTTTTTTTTCGGTTAAGTGTTATTTTAAGCTCTAGAATTAATAAGCTGCAGACTGAATAAACTCCATATGTATAGAGACCCATCTACAATGTATGTCTGTGGTATCCAAGAAGGGTGGGATGATGTTAGCATTTTATCTCTTGTGCAGTGTTTATTTTAAATATGTAAGGTATTCAAGAAAAGCTTGCCAACTTAAATTGTTAAATCTTCCATAACCTATATTTTGAAGAATTTATTTAGCGTAATCTATGTCTAACTATAATACACTTAGAAATAAATCTTCGTGATAAAACTAAAATATATCATACAGAATAAATAGGCCTCTGTTACTCAGTTTAAATTTTATAGCTGTTTTCCTTCTCATTCTATTTGTTATTGAATAGAAATTCAATAACTTTTATTCTGTTAAGAATGAGTTTGCCTTGGAGAGGGGCATTAGATGTCTACTTTGAAATTTCTTGAAGAGACTGGTTACATTCTTCCTCTTAAATGTACTTTGAATTAGTAGCTTTTGGATATCTATTCTGGTGGAGGTACAGCAGTATGAAGAGAATGATATATAGTCAAAAAATAATTTTTCCTTGGCTTTGGAATGAAAAAAATCCAACTCAGAGTTTTCCAGGCAGACATTTATCTGCACAGATAATATTTATCCACTCATTTTCTATATATTAGGCTCTGATTTTCAGACTTCTCTTTTGCCTGAAAAAGCCTCAGACTCAACTGAGTAATAAGAAAGTGGAGATCCTCAGACTGATGTAGATCAGTGGTTCTCAAACTTTTTGGTTTCAGACTCTTATATTTTCCAAAACACAAACATTACTGAGAAGAGTGGCATGATTTTATATTTTTATGAATCTCTTTAATATCTGGCTTAATAAAAGCCAGCTGGATTCTCACATGTGCTTTTGCATTAATCACTTCCTTTCGTTTGAAATACATGAAGAACATCTGACCTCACACAGATATGTAGTTGGATAAGGAAGGAATATTTTTAAAGCCTTTTCAGATAATTGTGGATATTCTTTGATGCTACACTAAAATTCAACAAGAGATAGTTTCTTAAAGGGTAGTTGCAGTGTAGAAACCAAATCCAGGAACTTTTAGCCCTCTGTTACATTAAAATCCATTGGTTTATCTTGCACTTTGAATGGATCTCTTACCCATGCATAATTTTGTAGCCTCACACGTTGGTCATTTGGAAAAAAAAAGTAGCTCACTGAGTTATTCAGCTCTTCCAAATGTGGGTACATTTTATTGTACAATATTAAAAGAAAATCACATTCTTTAATACCATCACAAATCTTATCTGAAAAGCCTTTCAGTATTAAGAAGCTGTTAAGTTCATGGTAGCAGATTCAAGTTTTTCAAAATTCTAGTTTTTGTTTGAAGGCTCAAATTTATCACTGTCAAAAATATTGTCAGTTGTTTTCCTTGAAGTGGCAGTTTCTTTTAATTCATTTGTCTATCAAATGCCTAAGTAAAAATAACTATAATTTGTCTATCTGACATTCTTTTACATAAAACTCATGTTACATTAAAAAGTAGCTAGTACAGCTCACAAATCAAATAGTTACGCAAGTGATTTTCCTCTAGACAATCATTATACTTTGGATGCAGCAGAAATACATATTTTATGTGTATTTCCTATTTTGTCACAGAATGTTAAAAAGCAATAATATTGCTTTATCAAGGGTATCCTTAAGATGACTTTGTGTGTGTGCACATACGTGTGTGTATCTGAACATGAGGTGATGAATAATATACTGAACTCTAGTGCAGTTTAGTACCACTGCCTTGATTCACGTTAAGGCACCAAAATTGATTCTGCAGCAGCAATATAAATATCAACACAGTTGTTCCAGGATAAGTGATGAAATTCAAAAACATATTCAACACTGAATATTTTAGTACTGCTTGTGTTTGTTGCCAAGCATTGCCATAAAAGATCTTTTTTGCTGATTACTTGGTGTTCATACCGAATGAATATAAACAAAATATTGTAGGTTCTTTCATTTGTAAAACAAAAGCACAATTCTATAGTGGAAATATTAACTCAGTCCTCATATTTGCAACTAAATCTTTAGTTTGATTAGTTACTATATGATTAGAAAGTAGCAGTGCCATGATTTCTTTTACTGACTTTTCATCCAGCAGTCACTGAGCAAGGTCAACTATCCAAGATTTTATTAGCCTCTCAGGTATTGTATTAGTTCTTCAACCAATGCATTATAAATTTACCACATAAGATATTTCAGTGTATTTAAACTCTACATGATTGGTCTCAGAATAACATTAGAACTTAACTGACACCCTAATAGTATTTGAAATGTTTTGTTGCATAAGAGACAATAAGGTCAATTATTAATGCCCATAATGTAAGGCAAAGATAGCTTTCAACATATGGTCATTTCTTATTAATAGTTTGAATCAGTTTCTTGGTTCTTGTGGGCACATTCTGCTTTTCCACAAGTCACAGAATTCTGTAATATGTCAGTTTTATCTCTTTCAGCATCTGAGATGTAGACAGTACAGCTGAGGGTTAAGGAAGCAAGTCTTTTGTTTTTCTATTGAAGTATATAGTTGATTGAACATATTATGCAACTTTCTGGTGTACAGCATAGTGATTCATTATTTTTGTGGATTATATTCTATTATAGGTTATTACAAGATAATGGCTATAGCTCTCTCTACTACACAGTATATTCTTGTTGCTTATCTATTTTATACATAGTAATGTGTCTATGTTAACCCCACACCCCTAATTTCTCCCTCCCCTCTTCCTTTTCCCCTTTGGTAACCACAAGTTTGTTTTCTATATCTGTGAGTCTGTTTCTGTTTTTGTATACATTCATTTATATTATTTTTCAGATTCCACACATAAGTGATATCATACAGTATTTAGCTTTCTCTGTCTGATTTATTTCACTAGGCATAATATTCTCTAGGTCCAACCACATAGCTGCAGATGGCAGTATTTCATTCTTTTTAATGGCTGAGTAATATTACATTGTGTGCATGTGTGTGTGTATGTGTGTGTGTGAGATGATACACACACATACACACATATACATATCTCGTGTCTTCTTTATCCAGCCATCTGTTGATGGGTACTTGGATTGCTTCCATGTCTTGGCTATTATGAATAGTGCTGCTTTGAACATTGGGGTGCATGTATCTTTTTGAATTAGTGTTTTTGTTTTTTCCAGATATATACCCAGGAATAGAATTGCTGGAACCAATAGTAGTTCTATTTCTAGTTTTTTGAGGAACCCTCATATTGTTTTTCATAGTGGTCGTAGCAATTTATATTCTCACCAACAATGTACAGGGTTCCCTTTTCTCCACATCTCCTCCAACATTTATTTGTAGACTTTTTGATGGTAGCCATCTGACAAGGGTGAAGTGATGTCTTACTGTTTTGATTTGAATTTCTCTAATAATTAGCGATATTGAGCATCTTTTCATATGCCTTTTAGCCATCTCTATGTCTGTTTTGGAAAAATGTCTATTCAGGTCTTCTGCCCATTTTTTGGTTGGATTGTTTGTTTCCTATTGAATTGTATGAGCTGTTTGTATATTTTGAATATTAACCTCTTGTCGGTCACGTTGTTTGCAAATATTTTCTCCCATTCTGTAGGTTGTCTTTTTACTTTGTGAATGCTGTGCAAAAGCTTCTAAGTTTATTAATTTGTTTCCATTTGTTTATTTTTGCTTTTATTTCTTTTGCCTTAGAAGAATGATCCCAGAAAATACTGCTGTGATTTATGTCTGTGTGTGTTCCATCTATATTTTCTTCTTGGAGTTTTATGGTTTCAGATCTTACATTTAGGTCTTTAAACCACTTAGAATTTATTTTGTAGATGGTGTGAGGGAATGTTTTAATCTCATTGTTGTACATTTGGCTGTGCTCCTTTCCCAGCACCACTTGTTGAAAAGACTGTCTTTTCTCCATTGCATATTTTTGTCTCCTTTGTCTTGGATTAATTAGCCATAGGTGTGTGGGTTTATTTCTGGGCTCTCTATTCTGTTACATTGATCTGTGAGTCTGTTTTTGTGCTACCATAACTTTGTAGAATAGTCTGAAGTTTGGGAGGGTTATACTTCCAGTTTTGTTCTTTTTTCTCAAGATTTCTTTGGCAATTCAGGGTTTTTTTTGTGATTCCATATAAATTTTAGGGTTATTTATTCTAGCTCTGTGAAAAATGTCATGGGGATTTTGATAGGGATTGTATTAAATCTGTAGATTGCTTTGGTTAGTGTGGCCATTTTAACAATGTTAATTCTTCCAGTCCAAGTGCATGGGATATGTTTCCATTTCTTTGTATCATCTTCAAATTCGTTCATCACTATTTTATAGTTTTTAGACTATGGATCTTTCCTTGGTTAAGTTGATTCCTACAAATTTTACTCTATTGTATGCAATTTTAAACAGAATTGTATTTTTTATTTTCTCTTTCTGATATTTCATCATTAGTGTATAGAAACACTATAGATTTCTATATATTAATCTTGTATCCTACAACCTTGCTGAACTCATTTATTAGTTCTAGTAACTTTTTGGGTGGAGACTTCAGTGTTCTCTATATATTAAGTATCATGTCATCTGCAAATAGTGACAGTGTTACCTCTTCCTTTCCAATTTGGATACCTTTTATTTCTTTTTCCTGTATGATTGCTGTGACTAGGACTCCTAATTCCGTGTTAAATAGAGGTAGTGAGAGTGGGCATCCTTGTCTTGTTCCTGAATTTAACAGGAAGGCTTTTAACTTTTCATAATTTAGTATGATGTTGGCTGTGGGTTTGTTGTAAACACCCTTTATTATGCTGCGGTATAATCCCTCTATACCTACTTTATGGAGAGTTCTTGTCATAAATGGATATTGAATTTTGTCAAATGCTTTTTCCGTGTCTATTGAGTTGATGATGTGATTTTTATCCTTTTGCTACTTGGTTTGTGCTGGGGCGCACAGTGAAGTGGTCAGGGGAATTCTGGCTGCTGCACTATCATCCGGAGTCTGGACTGCTTCTGGAGTGTAGCTTGAGTAATCGCCAGCAATGGGACCAGCAAGTACACTCTCCTGAGAGGTGACATTTAACTGACATCATGAAGCGAGGGCGAGGATTCCAGGCAGAGAAAAGAGCATTGGAGTAAGGCAGGAAAGAGCTTTATTTGAGGTATTGTAAGAAAACCAGTGGGGCAGAAGACTTAGTGAATGGGATGGGGATGGTGAGGCTAAGTTATGAAAATGAGTTTGGAGAGACTGGAAGGAGCCACATCATGCAAGAACTGTGAGCTTTGGTAAGGAATTGGGATGCTATTCTGAGGGCCAATTAAGGGATTTAAGCAACTGAATGACATGAAAGATTTAGTTTGTAGGATGGTTTGACTTGCTGTCTGGGCAGTGGATTAGAAGGAGACATGGTGGAAGCAGAGAGATGGATTAGACCGATTAGAAGGCCAGGCAGTGGAGTAATGTATGGGTTCTAAATACGTTTTACAGATAGATTCAGTAGGAATTGGAGATGTTCAGATTTGTAGCTTGAGTAACTAGGTAGATAGTGCTACCATTTACTGAGAAGAGAAAGATTTGGGATATGACAGGATAATGTATTTGGTGTGACTATATTAAGAGTTCTTTTTGGGAATATTTAAGTTTGAGATGTCTGTGAGAATTCCATCTATGTAGAGTGTAGGGGGCGAAGAGGGCCCAGGACTGAATTAGAGATTCCGTTAGAGAAGGATAAGCCTGCAAAGGAAGCTGAAACGGAGCAACCAGCAAAGTAGGAGGAAAGCCAATAGAGGTGGTTTTAAGAGCTAAAGAGTAGTTGATTTGAATACTGCTGAAAGGTCAGATAAGATAAGTATCCACTGGATGCGTCGACATGAAAGTCATTGGTATCCTTGACAGAGCCCTTAAGTGATGAGATGGAAGTGTAAGTTAGATTAAGGATGGATTAGGCAGTAAGGAAATGATGACAGCATAACTATTTTAAGAACTTTGCCTATACAAGGGAACAAAGAAGAGGTATTTTTTTTATCCCAAGATAACAATTTAAAATTTTTAAGGAATGAACCAGTGGATAGAAAGAGAGTATTGTTAAATAGAAGTGATGAAGTCCTTGAGGGGGGGCAAAGGGTGGAATTCATATCACAAGTAGAAAGACTGCCCTTTGCTAAAAGGTGAGACCTTTCTTCTCCTGTGGTAGAGGCAAGGCCAGTTTATAGGTAGGTGGTTTGGTTCCAGGAAGAACACTTCTGATGGCTTCTGTTTTCCCACTGAAGAACAATGTGATCAGCTGCAAATCAGGCTACTGGAGGAGGTATAGGGGATTTGAGGAGAGAGGAGCAGGTGTGAAATAGTTGTCTTAGCTAATGGATAGTGTGCCTACCAGAGAAACCGGAGGATTGTCAGGCCATGGAGGGGTGCCAGTTTGCAGTAGGAGACAAGTAGAATCTCTGCAAGAATGGGGCGGGTGTGGGGTTACAGTTGATTAATATGACACAGCCATTGCACTCAAGGAGTTTATAATCTAAAGAATGAGAGACAAATACTTAAATTATAACATAGTCCTGTGCAGGGAAATCCTCTTGGGTCTTAACAGCTGCATTATGACTGCTCTGAGATACCTAAAACTATTATATCATAGTTCATGGTGACAAAAATATTCTGGAAGGTGTGATAGTCACAACTGTATTATTACATCCTTATGCAATAGTTTGTTTTCTTTCTGCTAACATCATCAGTTAGCACCTCATTAACACTCTGTGATGCTGTGAGGAAAAGGGCCATCCTTCTTTTCTTTTCCACTCTTCTTTCCCCTCACACCTTTCTTTAGTTCCAGCTGTTGGGAGCTAGCAAATTATATGAATTTGTAGATACAGCCTAATAATACTATTTTGTTTTTATTTGGCATGTTCTTTTTTCATCATTTTCAAAATAAATATACTAATTTTATGCTGTTGTAATCAGGCATTTTTTTTTAATCAAAGAAAGAAAAAGTTTATTTATGACTTAGTTACACAGGTATAGAAATTTATGTTGAAATTGAAAGTTTTCATAATATGAATTGGTAATAATGATTTTTACACTTTTCCCTAACGTGAGTCAATATACAGAATATTTTAGTTATGGTGGACAGTGATATGAAAATTGGCTGCGAAAATAATCAGAAATAGTTGAACACTTTGTTGCTTTGACTAAATTTAGAGTTGCTTTTCAACTTATGTAATCAGGAATATTTGAACAATTAACGTTTAACTTGAATTTCTGCCTTATGGCTTTCTGAGGAGTTAGCTTTGTTAGCAATTAGGGACCTATACCATTTGGAAGACTCTAATTGTCTTAATGTAAGAATTAAACCTTGTGGCTAGTTTGGACTTAATTCTCTGCTATATGAAACAAATATTTATTCTTTAACATAGTTTGTAATTAAAATTGATAGTGAAAATTTGTATATCATGTAACGTCATTTTTTAAGGTAAAGATTAGTATTCACCGCACCCCAGCTTTATTGAGATATAATTGCTACATAATACTGTGTAAGTTTAAGGTATATAACATAATTATTGAATACACATATATAATATAAAACGATTACCACAGTAAGGTTAGTTGACACATCCATCACCTCACATAATTTTCTTTTTTGTAGTGAGAATATTTAAGATCTACTCTCTCAGCAACTTTCAAGTATATAATATTGTTAACTATAGTTACCATGCTGTATATTAGATCTCAAGAACTTATTCATCTTATAACTGGAAATTTGTACCTTTAACTAACATCTCTCCATTTCCCCCACCCACCAGCCCCTGGCAACCACCATTCTACTCTTTTTCTATGAGTAACATTCTATTTTGTTTCAACTTTATTTAGAATCCACATTTAAGTGTGATTATACAGTATTGTCTTTCTCTGACATTTTTTACTTAGCATAATACCCCCAGGGTCCATCCAGGTTGTCACAAATGACAGGATTTCCTTTTTTTTTAATAGCTAAATAATATTCCTGTGTGTATGTGTATGTGTGTTACATTTTCTTTATCCATTCATCCATCAGTAAACACTTAGGTTGTTTCCATGTCTTGGCTATTGTGCATAATGCTGCAGTGAACACTGGGGTGCATGTATCTCTTCAAGTTAGTGATTTCATTTCTTTCAGATATATGCCCAGAAGTGGGGTTACTCAATCACATGGTAGTTCTATTTTTAATTTTGGGGGGTACCTCCATACTGTTTTCCATGGTGGATTAGTTTTTTTTTTTTAAGCTTTAATGAGGTATAATTGATATACAAGAAATTGCACATATTTAACTACACATTTTATAAGTTTTGACAAATGTATGCATCTGTGAAATCATCACCATAGTCAATCAGCATGCCCATCATTCCTGAAAGTTTTAAATTTCTGCTTGCCTCTTTGTAGTTTTTCCCTAGTTACTTTCTCCCGTCACAGGCAACCACTGATCTTCTTTCTAATACTAGTTTTTTTCATTTGCATTAAAAAAATTTTTATATGAAGGAATCATACATTATATATATTTTTCTGCCAGCATAATTAGAGAATCATCTACATTGTTGTTTTATCAGTAGTTCATTCCTCTATTTCTTAGTAGTCCATTGTTGGGATATAACAATTTGTCTATCCATTCACCTTCACTTTTGGCTAATACAAATAATTGTTAATTATAGTTACCATGCTGTATATTAGATCCCTAGAACTTACTCACCTTATAATGGAAACTTGTACCCTTTGACCAACATGAGTTTACAGTCAAGGCTACTATGAATATTTGTGTACAAGTCTTTGTAGGGACATGTGCTCTCATTTCTCTAGTGGAAATACGTAAGAGTAGAATGCCTGTGTTATATGGTAGGTGTATGTTATCTTTTTTAAGAAATTGCCAAGTGGCTGTACCATTCTACATTTTCACTATCAGTGTATGAGAGTTCCAGTTCCTCCACATTCTTACCAACACGTGATATGGCCAATTTTTTTTTTTAATTTTAGCCATTCTAATAGGTGTATAGTGGTACCTCAAGTTTTAATTTGCATTTCCCTAATGACTAATAATTTTAACCATCTTTTCATGGATGCTTATTTGCCATCCATATATCTTCTTTGGTGAAGTGTCTGTTCAAATCTTTTGCCCACTTTTAATTGGGTTGTTAGTTTTCTTATAATTGATTTGAGAGTTCTTAAATATTCTAGGTACAATTCCTTTATCAGATACATGTTTTGGATATATTTTCTCCCAGTCTGTTGCTTGTCTTTTCAGTTTCTCATCAGTGTTTTTAAAAGAACAGGAATCTTAATTTTGATGAAGTCCAATGTATCCTCTTTTTTCTTTTATGGATTGTTTTTATTGTCCTAAGAAATCTTTGCTTAACCTAAGGCACAAAGATTTTCTCATGTTTTCTTCTAAAAGTTTTAGTTTTAGGCTTTAGATGTAGGTCTATGATCCATTTTAAGTTAATTTTTGTATATAGTGCAGGGGTGGGTCAAAGTTCATTTTTTGCATATGGATATCCAGTATTGTATGATATTAAATGCTGTGTTTTCCTCAAATAGCTTTTTTTCTTTCAGTTTTATTGTGATATAATTGACTTACAGCACAGTATAAGGTGCACAGCATGATGAGTTGAATTACATACATCATGAAGTGATTATCATAGTAAGTTTACTGAAAATCCATCAACTCATATAGATGCAGAATTAAAGAAATAGAAAAAAAATCTTTTTCCTTGTGTCCAATAGCTTTTAATAGAATTAAAATTAAAGCAAAGCCAAGCTTAAAAGGGTATACTAGGCTGTCACTTTTCTTTGTGTTATCCTTAAAATTTTCTTGTTAGGTAGTACATTTTGCTGGAACTTCTTAAAACAGTATCCTGTGATTGAACTTCTTCAGCCTCAAATTTCCAGTCTTTATACTTACCCAGTGAAATGTTATTTATACTCTTTGGAAACATAGCATGTACTGTAGATAATTATAGCAAAAGTGTAATGGGTAGCAGAAGATATTGCCAAACCCAAGATTCTGGAGACCAGATGAAATAAACACATAACATGTGTCTATATAGATCACAGTGCTAGGAAATACACGAAAAAGTTAAGTGAAAGAGGAACTGAAAATAAAGTTCTTATAAGAACTGTCTACTACTTTTTGTCTAATCTACTAATGTCTTTCCCCCCTTTTCATACATACATACACATACACTTACACATATTTTACGCATTGGCTTAAGAGAAGAAAAACAACACAGGGAATAAGATAGTTTATCCTGTAGTGTTTTGCAGCTTTATTCAGAAATAAGAACAAAAGTTTTTCCACTAAGCTATGAGTCATTACTTTTTAGTTTAGTGGAGAAAATGACTTTTAGGGGGCTGAGACAGCAGTTTTTTGTTTGGTTTTTTTTTTTTTTGGTAGGCAATCATACAGCTTGGGCTTTGCAGTCAGATGAATTTGGATTTCAACCAGATTCCACTGCTGACAAAATCAGACTTTAGGGAAATGCAGAGCATTGGTGTCTTTATATCTAATACAGTAATATTAATAGTTACCTCCCTTCCTAGGTTAAGAAATTTAAACAAATAATTAAATAATAAATCGGGTACTTAGCATAGTCCTTAACACATGTTAGGTGTTCAGTATGTGTCTGTTTCTCTGCCACCGGGGGATTGACCTTTGAAGCATATGGCTATAGTCTGAAGAACCCATAAATGGATAGGACAAGGGGAGAGAGTTTGTTTTTCATTAGCTGCAGCACAGTCATCCATGATCCCTCCACACCCCCAACTCTTCATAAAGATTCATTTTAATGCCATTATTTTCATTATCATCCATCAACACAGAAAATTAGCACATTTGGAAAGAATATGAAATCAAGATTTTACAACAGTGGCTTCTACTTTACTATCCATTATCTAATTAGGTTTATGAAGGCTTGATTTAGATAATTTAGACCTACTCTTTATTCATTTTTGGAGGAAAGCGTATCATAAATTTGAAAGGAAGAGCTCTTCCAAACAGAAGGACAGCCCGAATCTCCCTCAGTAGTCTATAACCTCTTACTACAGCCTTTAAAAAAAGTGATTTTAGAGTGATTTCCTGAATTGATTCTATTTCAGTGTTCATTTCACATGATGTCTACAGAAACTAGATACTTGACAGAAAACCAATTAACAGAGGACACCAGATTTTCTGCTGTTTTTAGGGTTTATTCAGATTGACTGTATCACATTCATGTTGATGGCTTAGTGACATCAGCTGATAAGTAAACAGAAAATATGTAATCTTTAATCTGACTTCTTTCCATATTGATAGGAGTCATATGACTGTTATGTTAGATATATGATAGGTCATCCATTATTTTCATTTGTAGCATAAAACGAGTCTTGTTTTCCTGTAAGTATTAATAACATATTCACAAAATCATAGATATTTTAAAACAGTTACAGTCAGCATGGGTTTAGTATTAGGAAGATGTTACTGCACAAAGTTCCAATTCTGTTGCTCATTTTTAAATGCAGCCTGTTACCTGACACTTTTATGTATAATAGAATTTCATACGTTATTAAGTAGATCAAAAATTAATGATAAAATAACTTGAATTCAGAATATAAAACAGTTCAAGTCTGTTCTGATGAAATAGCTTCACTTAGGACCGAGTCTTTGGGGTCAGCTTTTTAGCTGTAAAGTTTATCTTGCTTATTTTTTTTAGTAAAATTTGTAAGTATATATAATATTCTACCAAACAGAAAGAAGTGGGCAACCTAATTTCTGTGCATATATGATGCTGATTTTTTTGGAAGCTAATACCCTCCTAGGATTACTTTACTAGTTTTGTGTTCAGCTTAGATTAGGGAGAATATAGTATCTCCTTAAGCAAAATACTCATTAGAATCAAAACAAGTCCAAACTCAATTGTTTTTATTTGTATTTTTTAAATTTTACCTCAATTTAGTATAGTCAGCCTGAGTTTAAAATAGAAAGCTAAAGAGGCATATTTTCCATTTATCAAATGTGAATCTTAATTTCATTTTGGAACAAACACTTCTATTTTAAGAAGGTGAACTGTAGTGATAAATACCAAAATGCAACTTAAAAAAACCCAAAAACAAATAGTGCCTCTTTTGTTGTTCTTAAAACATAAATATGAGATATCTTCATAGCATAAAATGTTTTTTTCCTTCAGACTTTTAAGGATTAACTTTATTAGTCAAAAAGCTTTATTCATGCTAAGTTGTGACTGTCTATTTGAATAATTACTTTACTTTTATAACAAAGGTTTTCCAAATGCACTTACCCTCAAAGAATTATTTAATCAAAAGGTTTAAACAATTTTACTGTAATGCATTCAACAGAATGTCTGTTATGTAGCCATTATGTTCCAGGCTGTTCTCACTGCAAAGAATCCAGTAAACAAAACCAAGAAAGATCTTGCTTTTACGTTCTAGAGACAGACACAACAAATATACAAATAAGTATATAATAGAATTTCAGTTAACAGTAAGGGCAAGGAAGGAAAATCAAAGTGAGAGGACAGAGAGTAATTTTAAATGAATATAGAGAAAGTATATTTTTTCAGGCTGAAGCATATAAATTCTTTGGCTTGTATTTTTAAATTTGCTTTTGACTGTTGCTGTTGCTGGTGAAAATTACTTAGAGAAATTAGAAACTCACTGTACGTATTTTGTACACTAATTAAAAAATTTACCCCCAACTAGTGAATTTAGCATTTATAAATGGAAATGTCTATGGAGGAATAAAATCTTTAGTTAACCACTATTTTACTTTTAGCAGTAAAGTCTGCAGCTCATGAAATTTGTAGTTCTGGAGTGGTTTCAGCTTGCTCCAGCCCCTGGGGAGCCTGTTGATACAGCACTGAGTTACAGATTATTATTCAGCTGTAGAAGTTTTATGCTTAGGCATTTTCTTACATCTTCCTCTCTCAGTCAGTGAAATCTTGTATTTTTGCCAAATAAAACAAATCCCATACTAATACGAAGCTATAAATAAATAGTAGGAGCATTAGTCAGAGCCTGCAGCACCCTTATTCCTTGTGTGTGTACCTCTCTAGTACGCCCTGATATGTTCATTTTGCACCAGCATATCGTAATGCATAACTACTGTTCTACAGACAAACTCCAGTTATTCAAGTGAGGGCTCTTTTTTAGAGCTAAGCGATACTGTGGTAATTCTGGCGTATTACCAGAGTCAAAAGCAGAATGTGAAACTGCATGCTGTTGATGGGAGAAGAAAGAAATAGGTTTCCTACTCTTCCTTAAATCCCCAAAGAGTTTAGCCCAGAACACTGCTGGTAGATCTCCAAAATGGATTTTTATATGATGTAGCATAGTTCAGAAATTTTTCAGGAGGAAAAAAAGTTAAGTTGCTTGAGAGTCCTATCTTTTCTGCTAGTCAGATGCTGTCTGATAAATTTTATCCTGTTTGTTTCATTAATTCATTCATTTATTCATTCAGCAAATATTCATCAAACACTTACTGTTACCAGGCACTCTGCTACCATAGGATATATAAAAATGAATAAGCTGAAATCCTTATCCTCAAGAGATTTATTATAGTGGAGAAAAGTGACTTGTAAATCCAAAGTTACAACACTGTGATGGGAACTATAAAAAAGATATATGCAGAATACTTTGAGATAACAAATAAAACTACTACTATTTATGAAGAGTTTACTGTCTTAGCTGTTTTATATAAGTAGTTTCATTTTATCTTTTCAACAGCTTTATGAGGTAGATATTATTATACTATTTAACTTGTGCCAGGAGCACTGACTTTATCTAGGAAGGGAGAAGGTAGTATCAGGGAAGGTTTTCTCAGAACACAATTCTTGAGTTGATTATAGCAGGATGAATGAAAAGGGTAGCGAGTGGGAGGAAGATGATGCAATGTGGCATTTCACACAGAGAGAGGTGAATATATAAAAGCATGGGACACATGAGAGAACTGTTGTTGGAATGTAGAATAGGTTCTGGGAGATAAAAGATGGCAGGATCCAGATCATGACGGAACTTGTGGGCTGTGCTTAAGGAATTTGGTCCTTACCCTATAGAAGATAGAAATGTGATGAGACACACATTTCAGGAATGTAACTCTGGAATTGTTTCCACAAGGCATTAGAGGCAGGTTTTTACTCTTAAAGGAAATAAGTTTTTACTTTTAAAGGGAATCTTCTAAAAGGAAGAAATTCTCCAGCATCAATTTATGTTTATTGAGTACATATAACATAAAACTCACATCTTCCACTTTTAGTTTTACAACTGCAAAACCAAAATAAAATATGTTATATAAATATAACTTATTGTAAGTTAAATATAAATAATATTACAAAGATAAAATTCAAATCAACAACCTGAATTTATGTAGCAGATCATGTTTTGTGAAAGTCACTGCTAACAAGTGAAGATGTTACTGACTCCCATGGTGCAAGTCCTTTCAGTTTTTAATTAAACATTTCCACATTATTGAGTACTCTGTGATTAATTAATTCTCCCTCTAGTTTTCTCCATCTGAACCACTAAGAAAACCTTTGTTCTGTCTGAGTAACAGTTGTTTGGGAGAAGGAGAAAAAGGATCATCATATCTAATAGGTTCCTCTCTCATCAATTAAGGTATATGTACCCAAGTGGTGCCATCATAATCATAAAAAATTCTAACTGCTGGCCCCCAAATTGCATGGCAGTTATAATATGACCCAGAATATGCTTACATCAATTAATTTATCATCAAAATGAAAGCACACAAATAATTATAGGGAACCAGTGGGTTTCAATTTGAGAAATGCTGAAGTAGAAGATTCATTGTTCATTCAGTACATTATTCATCCAGGGATTTTGTAAACAAGAAAGCTACCAGTGACTTGGGTGGAGAGTCATTGGCCAAAGCATCTTAAAAAGTCAAGAATCTGGGACCCAGAGATCAGTAGATTTTTGTTAAAATCAAAGACCTTAAAGGACCCTTTAGAGTAAGACATCATTGTTTCCAAACTATCTCAATTATGTAATTTGTGAGGTAAAATAACATGAACTTGATGAAGACATGACTATTGCCAGGGGATTCTGTTCAGAAATGCACTTTTCAGCCAAGATAGCCAGTAGAACTTTGTGCTTACTTCACCTATGCCCTCTGTGATATGGCCTCTCAATACTGATGATCTCAGAAATTCAAGCCAGTTTTTAAAAATACTTCTATTCAATTGTCATATTAATATGACTATTTATCAATAGTCATCATTGATAAATAATGAGATAGTAAACAAGAAAACTGTATCTTGGTTTGGTTGTCTAGAATACACAGTTCTACCCGATTTCAAAGAATGAAGGGAGACTTGCAATATAAAGACTCTCCTTCAGTAATAGCTAACATTTATTGAGCAGTTACCATTTTGAGGCACTGTGTTAAACTCTTTACATGTATTAACTGATTTAATCTTCAGAACAACTTTTATGATATAGCTTTTATTATAATGCTTATTTTATAGATGAAGAAAATGAAGCGTGAGAGGTTAGGTAATTTAGCCAAGCTCACATGGGCAGTAAGTAGCAAAGCCAGGATTTGAACATGACAGGCTAATGTCATAACTTTAACCACAATGCAGTATTGTCACTCTTCTTCATTTAAAGTCAGGCATGTGTTAGATATGGAGACTGATTCTGGAGATGCTGGATTGGCAATTACAACTGACAAAAGGGCACAGGAGTTGAGTGCTTCTACATCGTTTATTTCTGTACCCTTACTTGCCGCAATCTAGGAGGAGGAATGAAGGAAGATGGTGTGATATATTTGTCATCCCTAGAAATTGCTCACTTGGAAGTATTCATAAATGGTAAATAAAACCATTTGGTCTAGATAATGTTAAGATCTGCTGCAGCCCAGAGATGAAAAATTTCATAAATATAAGGGGATAAATATTACCATCCACCAGAGTCTTAAGATTATCTAGATTTAGGCTCACTGATTGTATTTCTTTTAACTTTTATAGACAGAGAGAAGTCTATGGGAAAACACATATTTTGAAAGATTAAATTCCAATCCATATCTCAAAGTTACAGGTATTCCCAATGGCTGACACAATTGCTTAGAATAGTTCTGTAAATGGAATGTACATAGGACCACAGAATCCCTTCTTCACAGGGCATAGATTCAGAGCTGGATGATAGTTAAAGGATAAATCTATTCATAAATCTGTAAATATTCCTACAAGAAGAGTGGGGAGTCAGTTATTGGCATCAGTACATGATGAACCCTGCTGGGTTGTGGAGAAAGGAGAAACTGACCTGAACCAGACAACACCCTACGCAGCTGTCCCTGGCTTTCCTCCACCTGTTAGCACTCAGTCTTAATTCATGGGTCACATCAAGGCACGCAAGTGTATTAAATGATTTTGAAAAAACAACCACTGATTGATGATGGTTGATGGGGGAAGAAAAAATAGGAGCTGTTACTTTCCTACCAACTTCCACTCTCATTAACAAGGACAGGAAACATTATGAATAAATAAAATTCTTTCCTCACACCACAAAAAAGAGCAACTGAATCCCTCAAAGGATTTTATATTTTATCATTAGACAACTAAAGAAAATAATTTCATATAAATGGCTACATTAATCACTGTCATAATGTAAGTAGAAAGAAACTTCCCTACTTCTTTAAAAAAGCAACTAGAAATGTTTTCTTTTTGAAAACAGAGTAACCATTTGTTAAACCATACATACCATGTATACCATTGAGGATGTTTTTGGTATAAAAGGAAATATCCATGCTGGCTGCATCGTAGTCTTTTATAACCAAAGTTATGGAGAAAATCAAGATATGGGAAACTGTAATCATGTTTCAAGATTCTCTTTTCTGTTTGATAGCCCTATTTAATTCCCAAAATTTGAATGTAAATATGTGTGTGTAAAAATGTATATATATTTAATTCGCCTCTTAGGAGAGGTTTAATGTAAGCATAAATGGAAATTCTTTATCTAAGCCAAAAAATTACATAGTATTGAATTCTGCCTTTCTGATCTCTCCACATCTAAAACTATCACCAAGTACTATTAATTTTACCTCTTAAGATAGTCCTTGATGCTTCTCTTCAGCCACTTTAAATGGGGCATACTTTCTCATTTGTATCATGGCACAGTCTCTCTTTAGTCTCTTCTTCAAATCTACCTCCACCATTGAAATCATCCATCTGTGTGTATTTTTTTCCCTGCCTAAATGTCTTTCATTGGCTTTTATTAAATCCGAGTTCCTTAAGCATGGCACACAGGGCCCTGCCTCCATGAGCTGGTCCTTCCTTATTTCTCCTGCCTCATTTCCTACCACTTACACCTTAAGATTCAGCTTGCCAGTAGTTTCCCAGTACTTCCCCATATATATATATGTATATACACACACATACACATACATACATACACACACAACACACACACACACACACCCTTATTACCCTCCCCCTTTGAACATACAATTCCTGTCACTACATCCTTCTTTGTCACATTCCTGTGCTGAATATAGCTGATTTGAATACAACTTAATAGCTAGTTTGTTGGTATAGGTATCTTGATATCTTATACGTGTAGTTGAAGCTATGCTGAGCTCCCCAGATCCCTCCTCAGTACTAAAGTTTTAATTTCCCAACTGCTAGAAGTCCTGCTGCCAAGCAGCCCTCTTCAGGAACTGCCTTGACCCCACCTCAGGACAACTTGAAGGGCATTTCCCAGTTCCCCTCTGTTGAGGCCTTGAAATTGTATCAAAGTCCAACTTCTTCCTGTTCTGTCGCTTCTTTTCTGCCGGTGTTTTGTCTTAAGAACATTCCATAATAAACTTCCGGCAAGCAACTCCTCTGCTTGCTGGGAAACCCAACCTGTAACAACATGTTCTTGTTGATACTTTCCTTTTAGTTCTAGATTTTGTGAAGTTATAGTTAGCTAAAATTCTTATGAAGTCAAGATCATTTCATCAGACTAAAATCTTATTAAGTCAGGATCATTTCATCAGACATGTATTGTGCACCTGCTCCATGCCAGCTGCAAAGGAAATGAATTAAGACTTGGCCTCTGCCCTGAAGGAGTTTACAGTCCCACAGGTGACACAATTACATTTGAAGCTGTGCTATAGCATCTTTAGAATAATCCTTTTTTGACCTAAAGTTCAATAATTTTAGAATAAAAGTCAAAGGCATGGATTTTTCTCTGTGGCCTTGTGAAGAACAAAAGGAAAATATTTTAGGGAAAGGAAAATGAATATAAATAGAGTGAAATTTCAGAAGATTACTGAATTTGTCTTTATGATTCTGGAAGCCTTTAGGGAAAAGGTAGTTTTTTCACTTTTATTTTGAAATAAGTTCAAACTTACAGAGAAGTTACAAGAATAATACTGAACTCTCATATACACTTCATACAGAATCATTATTTTTTACTATTTCTCCACATGCTTTAGCATTCTCTATACACACAAACACAATTTTTTTTTTTGCTGAACCATCTGAAAGTAGGATTTTAAATACATCATATTACTTTATCCCTTAATGCTGTAGTTTGTACTTCCTGAAAACAAGGATATTAACCTCTGTAACCACTATACATTTATCAAATTCAGGAAACTTGACTTTGTAACTTTAATCTACAGTCTAGATTCAGTTGTTAATTATTCCTCAAAAGACGAGTTTTAAGAAGAGTCATATAACAACATTTGTAATTTAAACTGAAAGTTGTATGAAGTAAGCTACAGAAGATTTCAGAAGTTTACTAACTTGATTAAAATACAGTAGTTAAGTGAACTCACTTCTGACTTTCTAAGGGCCCAGGTTACCTGTACAGGTGTGACTTATGACTCTCCAGTAGTTAAGCCTTGCCTTGGAGAGCCCATTTCGTTTAGGTG
This sequence comes from Camelus bactrianus, assembly GCF_048773025.1. Classification (NCBI taxonomy): domain Eukaryota; kingdom Metazoa; phylum Chordata; class Mammalia; order Artiodactyla; family Camelidae; genus Camelus; species Camelus bactrianus. The sequence goes on from NC_133559.1 coordinate 12,576,163, forward strand.
CCTTTCGAAGGACAGTGTGTATTCTGGATCCAGGGATTGTGAATTTCCTTGAGCTCCTATGTAAAGTACACTTGTCGCTGCCTGGTCTTCACAGCTGAAGTTAAACGATGTTCTTTGGAACTGGCTTCCCGCCAGCCAGGCCAGTAGGGGAGGGGCTGCTCCGGTAATTAGATCTGGCTGGGTTCGCCTGACACGTGGCGTGATGCTCTAGAGGCCCCGCCTCCGAATCCCTGCACTCAGCCTGGACTGCCTGCAGCGGAGGTGTGATCAGCCCGAGGCTCCCGCTTCCTGCTCGCGCACTCGCCGCCGGCACCCCCGGGACGTCATTCCGGCCTGGCGGGGCTTGGGCTGTTGGGAGTTGGCGGTGGCGGCGGAAGCCCTGACCAGCCAGCCAAGGAGCGGGGGAAACCCAGGCTGTGTCCGCCCCAACACTCGACGCCACTGGAGGTCATGGCTTCTCCGCTGAAGCTAGAGCAGGACGTGCAGGGGAAAGTAGATTCATTTCGGGCCCGCATCGCCCAGGAGGCCGAGGATCTGGTGTCCACCTTCTTCCCGCAGAAGCTGTCGGAGCTGGATAGTCGGGTCCAGGAGCTCCGCCTGCAAGACTTATCCAAAATCCGTTCAGTGCCAGCCCCAGAAACCCCGGTTGCCCCAGGCACTGCGGGCGATGGGCCCAAACGGGATCTGCCGCCTCCGCAGACCCAGTCCTCGAACAAAGTAGTAGCACTGCCAGGTGGCGAAGGACAGCTTCTGCGGAGCAACCAGCATCTGGTGGAGCTGATTGAGCGGGTAAAACCCGAGATCGAGCTGCTGAGAGAGAAATGCAATACGGTGCGAATGTGGGTGCAGCTGCTCATCCCGAAGGTGGAGGACGGCAATAATTTCGGAGTGTCTATCCAGGAAGACACCGTGGACCAGCTATGGACCGTGGAGAGCACAGCAGCATCCTATCTCCGCCGCTTCTCCACCTATTACAACACCCGGGCCAAGTTGGTATCCAAGATAGTGAAATACCCCCAGGTGGAAGATTATCGCCGCACTGTAGCTGAGGTTGACGAAAACGAGTACCTGAGTGTGCGCCAGATCCTGCTGCATGTTCGGAACCAGTATGCCACCTTGCATGATGTAATCCTCAAAAACATCGAGAAGATCAAGACCCCTCGGAGCACCAACACTGAAAATCTATACTGAGGACCTTTCTTCACCCTACTTTTCTTAAGGAGTTGGCTGAGCTGTTCAGCAGCTAGAAGGCTGGTTATTTATGACTTTACAGGTGATGAAACGACTGGAAATGTGCGTTACTCTTTAGTGACAATTTCGTACAGTTTATCCTCATACTGAATCCTCTTTAGGTGTAATTTTTATTTGATTTTTCTTTCTGAGAGACAATGAGGAGAAACCATCTGGTAGAAGGTGGTAAGGTTGGCCAAGGAGAAAGGACTGTCATTTTTAAAAGCAGCTTTGTAAAAGATGTATGTTGGCCAAGGTTTCTTTTTTTTATGGCATTGGTGACATTGGTTTCAGGGGTCACTAAAGAAACCTTAAGTTTAAAAGAACGTTAAATGAAGCTTTTCATAAGGTTCTGCTCTGTTACTTTGTTCAAACCTCAGAAATGCTCCTTTTGCACACCATCATTTGTCTTTTGCAAAAGCAAAGGAGTTTAAAGGGATGTGTTTAGGTCTTTGTATGATTCCAGTTTAGCAGATTGAAATAAAACTTGGTTTTAACATTTTTTGATGGTGTAAGTGTGCTTATCTGAACTTTAATTTTCAGCTGTATAGTCTTCCTCCTCTTTAGTTGGACTCCTACTCCTGATATTTTTTTCTCTGATGTGTAAGAAAAATGAGCCTTTAAAGAGTAATAGATCTTAGTTGTTCTAGAGAAATGGGCATCAATACTTCCCTTAGAAGGAAGAGAAATCTTTGAAAATGGCTTCCTTGCCCGTCATTCTACCTTCTCAGCATCTTCCATTTTCCTTTTACACACAATTTAGAATGTCTTCTATGTATCCATTGCTTTTAAGTCCCTGCTAAGTCCTTTAAGCTTTATGTCACATTTTTTTCCCCCTCAGCTGATTTCCATCTCCCTTCCCCTTTTGTCTCTTAAGATATTTCTTATAGGCTCTCATAAGAGTTTTCCTTTCACACTACATGGGCCATTTATTAAAATCTAAAGACTCTAAAATGTTATTGGGGTTTTTCCTCCTGCTTGCTTTTGCTGTTTGGTTGAGGGGAAAGTATTGTTGTCTTCTGTACTGTTGTAATATTTTAAGTCCAGCATTTCCAGATTTTGTTTGCAGGTAAGATAAATTACTGCACCCCAAGTCACTTTATGCATCAGAGAGAATTTCTTGTGATGTGATATGATGGAATCCTTCCTCCATAATGGTTTTTGTTCAGAATTTTATCTTTTCTGATGATGATGATATTTCAGCCAGCTGAAGTATATTTATTGAAAACATTTTTTTCAGTATTAGTATTATTTAAGGGTCTTCATCACTCAAAAACACCACCTGTGGAAATTATACAATAGACACTTGGAAAAGTGTGAGTGTAAGTTATTTTTTATGCCTTTTTATATGTAGGAATTAGATTGTTCCTGTACAATTGACAGCTTCATCTCTTTTTTCCGTTCAACTAACTGGGCCCTGAATCCTAATAATATTTTTGAGATTATTCATGCAAAAGTTATGACCTTAATCTTTTAATGTATTTTATAGAAGTACTTTCATGCAATAAATTATTTCTCAAATGAGTTTTTGGTAGGGAAATTATGAGGGATTAAATTAATTTTTTGTGAGAAATGAGGATGTATTTCCCTGTGAAATTTCTTTTCCATGTAAGACCCTCTGAAACTAGGTAATCATGCAAGAGTCAGTCTAGAATCTATTATTAAAACTAATTTGTAATTCTACCTTTTTTTCCTTTTTGCACAGTGTCTTTATAAGAATATATTCCTTACTGCAAAGGAAATTACCTTCAGATCTTGTTTTAGACAAGGTCAAACATGATTATTTTATCTATTCGTTTAATTGAGCCTAATCATCCTTCTCCCCCTACTTAGTGAGTGAAATCACTTTTGAATGAGACGTTTTATTTAGGAGTTTCTCTTCAACAATGTGTTTGGTTGCCAGGGGTGAAAACCAGTATGAATCTTTATTGTACAGACTTGACTGTAAAAGCTGCTATGAAAACATTTTCTATTTAACGGCAGAAATTGTTTAAGATAAAAAGCAGGGATGTTTTCTTTTGCCCCCCCCCCCTTTTTTTTTTCAAGAAATCTTTCTTAGTTTGAATTACACCACATTACCAGTGGGTGGTTTTTGTTTTCCTAAGGTGGGTTAGTGATGCCTGTTACGTTTTTTCTGAGGTGGTGTCAGTGTCTGTCCAGAAAGTGCCTAATGATTTTTGGCATTTCTTTTGCTTTTTCATTTTCCTTATGTTTCACCTGAAGGAGTAAACCGACTATTTCTCCATGAGTAAAGTGAATTAGAGACATAAAATTCTGTTTCAGTCACCTTTTAAAAAAATTTTTACTCTTAGTTATAGAACATAACCTTATACTTGGGCCTGTCCTTACTAAAATGGATATGATTATGTGTCTGTTGTAACCTGTGTGGATTAGAAAAATTTGTAAACTGGTTTAGTGGAAACTTTATTTTCAAAGTAAACTTCTAAAAAATGCTACCAAGGTAGAATAAGTTTATTCTTTTGTTGGAACTTCTAGAAAGCCTGAATCTAGTTGGTCCTTAAAAAAACATCACCAACAAAAGATAATGCCTAATAAAAGGACTTCTGTTTGCATTTGACGTTCCCCCTCAAGCATTCTCTTTATTTCTCTTATAAAGTATGTATGATTCAGAAAAGTGCCAGGAACCCTACATCAGTTCATGCCATTTGATAGGCATTGAATTGCATACAAGTATATAATGGACAGTGTAAGGGAAGTTCAGTTGTTGCTTATTTTTCAACCATAGTCAATCATCTAATGTTTAAAATATCTGTTCCATACAAAATATAACCATCATCTTTTACTTGTTCCTTCTGCTCTTTTTTTGTTGTTGAGGTTTATAAAGGTGATATTTATTACACTAAATGATAATTGACAATTTCTAAACCTTTATGGGAGAAGATAGATTATAGCTTGCTTTTTTATCTTCAAAATATAAACTTTATAGTAGCATTTATTCACTTCTTAATATTACTTAAGCTCAGCTTTTACATGGAGAATATAGTTTTGTATAAAGGTAAGAAAAAATCATTGCAGCCTGAATATTTGACAAGATATTTACGTTATAAATACAAACTTTGACTTATGTTTAATGAGCCTAATCTCTGGAGAAGTTTCTAATAAAGAAAAATACCCTAAATCCAACAAATGATTCTCAACTTTATCTGGACATTAAAATTATGTGAGGTGCTTTTAAGAAATACCAGTACTCAGACCCCACTTCTAACCAACCAAAAGAACTTGTTCCTTACACTCTTAAGCTATCAAACCCTTTGCCAGATTGAAATAAATTGCATCTTAGTACCAAAGCATGCCTTTTACTAAGAAAATATGCATATCCTTTATAGTTAAAGATTCTGGCATTTGCATTTTTCTCCCTGTTCTAACATTATATCAAACAAAATTGGATCTGGAATGCTTTTATAAAGTCCCTACTTCTATAAAAATTAAGCTCTTTGTGATTTTCCCCTTTCTTACAAATGGTTGCAAAAGCTTTTAATAGTAATAATCCTATTTTAGGAAGTGATGTGAAAACATGGTATCCAACATAAATCATTTACCTGTTGTTAGTATTCAAAGCCCCTTTTCAATTTCTTTTAAAAAGACAGCTGAATTGAGGGAGAGTGTGTTTATGTTTCGTTCTTAGGAAATGGTTTGAAAAACTCATTTTGGAATTAAATAATTTTAGTTGTAAATTCTTTTTGTGGTTCACGAGAGCTACTAACTGAAATTTGATTGGAAATTCTGAAATTGGTAGGTCTGGTTTTTAGAACTGAGTAAAATTCTGAAACCTTAAGCCATATGAATGATGTAAAAGGCTTAAATTTAAAGTTCTCAAACTTTGGAGCTCAGAGGTTTTTAAAATTACTGAATTGTTTATAAATTCTTTGGTTGTTAGAGGCAACATTTTTTATAGTCTTTATGGGGTTTTCATATTTCTGCTGAAATGGCCTAAACCGTTAATAGATAACTACGTGATCAATTTAAAATGTTTTTTCAGTTTCAGAAGGACTATCTCAACACTCAGAAATTTGAAAAACAAACTGGGAGAAATCACCCATAATCCACTATTTTTTTAAAAATTATTGAAACATATGTATGTGTTTCACTTATTTTAAAGGCTACATACATGTTTTTACATTATTGCAACAAAGATTATACACACTTCAATAAAAAATAAGCATTTATGTTTAAATCCAGTCTTACTGATACTAGAATTTCATTTGATTGAAAGCCCCAGATTGAGATAGCAATACATAAACCTCCTTTCGTTGTGTCTTCCAAGGATTCTCAGGGCTCTGTTACCTAACTGTGAAAATGATACTCATCTGAGGCAGGGATTATGACTAGAGTGTGGAAAATAGAGATCGTGTAGCCAGGAGGACATGTGCCTGGATGACTGTATGAATGTCTAGATATTTAGATTAGGATTTTACTCTGTTTTCACATTGGGGTTCCATAATGGCATTAGCAATATGTCTGTGATAATTTAATTATTTAGTGCTTATCCCCACCAAAATACATTTTACTACCTCTATAAATATGTATAAAAAAGCAATTACATTATCTTATACTGATTAGATGAGTTCTGCCTGCTTACATGATTTGGTATGAGTAGGAGGGAATCCTACTTCCTCTGTCAACATATAAACATTTCTGAAAGATGCTATTGTGCACTGACATCAAGGCATTTTTTTTTAATTTCTGATTTTTTAAAAAAAAACAAAGAACTCAGTCAATTACAGAAACAGGTGCTGGACCACCCTTGTTCTCTGCATTAGAACACTGTACTGCTGACACATAAGTGTCTGCCTACCCTGAACTGAAATTATCCATGGAAGCAGAATATATATGTATATATATATAAGCTTCATGACATCTTTTCATCAGTAATAGCAGGTGCTTCTTATTAGACGATTATACATTTGTATATTTTTTCTTTGCTTTCTTTATTGTGATGTCTTCAGGTTCCTAAAGGTCAATTAGCAGTATTTTATCAGTGAAGCTTTGTGATCCCAGTCACTCAAATTTAAAATGTTTCACTACTAAACTGAATTTAATTAATTTTCTCACATGGAGAAGGTCAAGTGTTACTTTTACTTATTAGTGAAAAGCTAGCAGGAGCTAATGAACAGGAATTGAACCTGCAATCAAAATTTGGTTCATTTTACAATCTGACCATTTATTTTGGCTTTGTTATTCATTCTCACTCTTACAGTTTTACAACATTACATTGGAAATAACAATTACTTCAAATAATATGCCATTTTGAAATTCTTGAATAAATTTATAGTTTCCAGTTAAGATTTTTGAGATTGAGAGATGTACTTTTGCCCCCTTAACTTTACAAGTGAAGAAATTTCGATCCAGACAATTAAATAGATTCACACAACTCGTGTGACAAAGCAAAGTCTAGAAGCTTAGTCATCTTCCATTTCAGGCTAGTGCCCTTTTCACTGCACCTTACTACCTCCTTATTACCAATAATTGAGATTATGTTAAGAGAGAGTTCCAGAAATACGTGAACCAGAAGAATTCCACAAATTAACATAGTCTCTAATTAGTGGTAGTGGTATATTATTTTATTTTGCAAAATTTAAGAGATATTGAAATGTTTCTAAACCAGAATGGGCTGTAATATTTTTACTTAATTAAAGATTATGTAAAAAAAATCTAAAACAATCTCTATATGTTAAATGTAATTCTGTTTTGATCGTAAAAATGACACTTCCTAAACAAAATCCAGGAGTTTCAATACCTCCAGTTCCACTTCTTCTCAGGAGGCGTTATTCGATACTTTTAGCCATGCCATTTGTGTTGGAGGGTGATGCTACTAGAGCATTTGGAGGTAGACTAGGAGGAGTTTAGTACAAGATTTTATTTAACTTTTGAATGTACAGGCTTAAAATATCCTACTGACCAAGTCCCCCACCCTCCGCTCTTCACCACCAAAAAACTGCTAAGTGGAGTTGTCATGGCTGTGTTCCTAATAACCTACAAAACAAAGGAGGAAAGCAGAGAAGCTGTAATTTTTTGTTAAAGAGGAAGGCTCAAAGGACCATTTTCCAAAAGAAGTTTATCCTCTGGAGCTGCACTTTCACTACACTAGCCACTAGTCTTCAGATGTAACTGGTCCTAATGGAGATGTGCTGTAAATATAAACTGCACACTAAAGTTTGAAGACTTAGAGTTTGAAGGAAAAAAAGGAAACTATTTCAATAATTTTCCCATTGATTACATACATGTTGAATGATAATATTTTGGATATTGGGTTAAATAAAATAGATTATTAAAATTATTTTCACCCATTTCGTTTACTTTTTTATTGTGAACTAGAAAGTTTACATGGGCTTGTATACATGGTTCGCAGTATATTTGCACTAGACAGCATGTACTAGGGCTAAGATTCCTAACGTAATGGGGATGAGTCTTGAAGCTGAACCAAAAGCTTCTACAATGATATATTATGGAGACATTTATTCCATAAACTGTAGACTTTGCTTTGTCATCTCTTTATAATAATACAATATAGTAAAAGTCATTCAGAGAGAAGCTAAACTTTGTGAACCAAGCGTTCTCAGAATCCAACTTGGTCTTGGAACTTGGAATGCCTAAAAGACTGGATGGCTAGCATGCCCCTTAAGCATACCTTCTAAATATCATATCTTTTATCTAGATTTTTGGTGAGAGCCTAGAGTACTAGTATTCTGTATTGCTAATTCACGGTGGCTCCATATGCTTTTGAAACCAAATGGATGGTAAGATGGACATCTTGTTTTGAAGACTGAGACACTTTCCTGTTTTTATCTGGATGAAACAATAATGTACCTATGGTGCTGACAAATAATTTCAGGCAAAGTCAGGTTCTTCCTCAAGGAACAGGATGTGAACACTCAATTAAATCCCCTAAATTCCATTGAATTCCTGTAATACTTTTTCTTTGTATTATTTTTATGTGTATATCTCATATCTTCTGTAGATGTTGAGAATAGAGTTTTTAAAATTTACTCTTTATCCCTCATGGTGTTTTGCATATAATAAGTTTATAAAGTATTTTGAGTTAAGTTGAATTGAACCAAAACTGGATTATAAAGAAAATTATTTTCTCATAAGACATATAGTAAGTGAGGCACTCGGTTACAATTAAGGGTGTTTGTGGGCGTATACCTAGGAATATGTAACAATGAGAGACATCTAAAAATTTGATTCAGAACGAAACAATTTTAGGCTTCTAATTAAACTCTTTTGTATCACAATAATATAACTGTTTTAAAGTACTCCTGGCAATTCTTCAGTATTCCCAGTGATTTCATTAAGCCTATTCACCCTACAACAGCTGCAAGTTATTCCAAACATCTGTACTGAATCCCCATGCTGCATAAGCCTATTTGAAAACAACTCTCTCACCCCATTAACAGCATCAGTAATTCTTTTATTACTTGTCTAACCAAGAGTTATAGAGAAATAAGTCTAGTATATCAAAGAATGAATACTTAAAAGTGACATAGTTTGTTAAATACTTAAGAAGGAATTCTCTTAGATTTTAAGTTTTATTTGGTAATAAATATAAAGACTTAAAACATTCTGATTAAAAAATATTTCATAAATATTAAACAGTTTAAAAAGCATAATGAACTCAACACATCACTATCTTACTCCTTTGTTTCTGTAATATTGGTGAATATTTTTCTCTGCTTTTTTCCCTACATTTTATGCTGTGAAACAAGCACAAAATTATTGAACTCGTTACTTATATATATTTCATAGGTTACTCCAGTACTTCTATTAGGCACCTATCCAGACTGAAGAAATTTGACATACTTTTATGGTTGCTGTTCAATGAAGGAGTAATGAAAAAAGGCCTCTTAGAAAGCCCTTTTTTTTTTTTAATGAATTTCATGACCTGAGGGTTAATATTTTCAATAAGAAGCCAATAAATTGAATATAATCTTTAGCATTTAAATTCCACATTATTGCACTGTATTATAAGAAGTCTTAAAGACTAGTTAGTAAGGTAGGAAATATTAAACGTTACTTATGAATCTAATTTCTGTGTATACTTTTAGAAACAAGATTAGAGTAATGGCAACAAATGAGGTCAGAACAGCTTAATCTTGTGGTATGTGCTACTTTTTTGCTTTGCAAGTACATAAATTTATGTGTTACCTGAGACGTGCTCATTCTGTAAAAGTTTTGCGCAAAACTAATGAACTTTAGCCCCATAAGAAAATTTAAAAATCTGAAAATTAAAAATGACATTTTAAAATCAAAATTTTAAAAGGCTATGAGAATTATCATAGTCAGAAAGGAGTATAATATTACTCATTTCTTTTAGCTCTTCCATTCCTACCTCAAAAATCATTTAAATTTATTCAAAAAGGTTTAATTTAAAAGTTCTACCTAGAAAATAAGTTGGAGACTTTCAATATTGTTTCAGAGTAGTGCTGTTCTAAACATATGTATACAAGAGGCAGATTGTTGTTCCTTGTAATGAATTAATGCTAGGATCTGGTTATTCCTTTAATTATTTTATTTAGTCTCTTTGAAACTTCACTATTTTCTAAACTAACTAAATTTACTCTGAAATTAATTCTGAAATTTTTAGCTACACTATCAGGTTAATGGCTAATTTATTTTCTTAGTTACAATCTCGATCTTCTCTCAGTAATTTCAAGAAGCAGTATTATTTCATTAAACTGTGAAATTGTACCTGTCTGTTGATTAACGTATCCTGCGGATTTATTGATCAGTTATTTTGTGCAAGTGTATATGAAACCCTTTCTGTACATTTACTAATTTACATTTGGAATACTTTTGCTGTTTAATCTTAGTAACATTAGTTACAGTAGAGAGACCACTATGTCAATCACCCATATATTATTCGGTCCTGTTAACCAGGAAACATTATCCTTAACTATCATGAAACAGATTTTCCTATTTGTCATACATATGAAGTATCTGAATGTACTTATGTGAAGTAATTTTTAAAGCCGCTTAGTCTTCATTAACCAAACATATTCTTCAGTCCCAACATGTCTCCCTGCCCCCACCCCCAGTGTATTTAAGTATGTTTTAGGTGAGCCATAAATTGGGTCTATATCTACCGTTTTGGCAATACTAATGTGTGTAGCAGACAGCTGCTATTTTTTAGATTTGAACTTGCTCTTGAATAACTTATAAGTAAATAAATAGCTAACTTATGTACTCACCTAAAGTTTGGTGGTTTAAAACCACTATACTGTAATTTAAACACTATTTTATAATGGAATGATTTTATTTTCTAGAAAAGTTTTACAACTGAGAATTATCATCAGATTATACTTTGATCATTCTTTGTCTGCCCACAGTAGAGTCACACATTTATTTCATCTTTGTGATGAACCAAGAAAGTCATTTAACAGTTCTCGATTCTCTTCATGAACAAAGTTTATCTTGGGAGTTGTAGAAATATTCAAAGATTTATAGGACTGTTTCCGCTACTGATCACTTAAAATATATAAGAATAATTACTAATAAATAAGATTGCCTGTACTTATTTTGACAGTAACATTTTAAAATGTGACTGTGATAGAATTGTTCATGCAAATGCATTTTAGGGTCCTATTGATAATACTGAAATAATTATATTGAAATTCTTTAAGTCACCTTTATTTACAGTCATCCCTAGTTCTTGCTCTCATGTAATTAGTTTTTGCTTTCATGTAATTATCTATCATTCGTATAGATTAGAGACTATGTTTTTGTTTTTGTTTTTATTAGGGAGAAGTAATTAGGTTTATTTATTTATTTCTATTTGGAGGAGGTACTGGGGATTGAACCGAGGACCTCCTGCATGCCGAGTATGCATTCTACCACTTGAGCTATACCCTCCCCCTAGAGACTATAAATATTATCTATAATGACAGTTTTCCCTCCAGTATATTCAGCATCCTGATCTTACATGATTCAGAGTGATGTTAAAGGTGTAGTGTGTGCTTCCTGATCACACACCAAAGAAAGACCAGAAGAACACAAGGGAAAGAGTGGAAATTTCATGTGAAGACAAATATGACTTTATTATTAGGGACATCCCAGAAACCTATCCAGGTAGTGGGCAGAATCCAGCACTCTTAGCAATTTGATATACTGACTTTCATGAGTGAATTGTATTTTCTACTTTGAAGATCTCATTGTCGTTTTTCTTGGTGATTTTAGAAACATTTATTTTGATCTGATGATTGTTGGTATGTAAGAATAAAATTATTGTTGACAGAGTTGGTCTAAATCCCAGCTGGGGCCTCAGCTTTTTCAAATGAGGGCAGAGGCTCCAAGATCTCTGAGGTCTCTCCTGCCCTGTGACTCTGTGCTTTTGCCTAATGACATTTCTGTCATATTTTGGTTGACTTTTTGAATGTAATAACAGACTTTTAAGAAAATCTCCTACATGAGACTTGACACCTGAGATTTCAGATCAAGAGGGAGATGATCAAAGCCTTCAAAAACAAAACAAAACAAAACAAAAGTATGAGCTGAATCATGTAAGCCAGAAAGGTATATTCCCAGTATAGAATAATAAAGGGTCAGGACATCACAGACACAGGACCCTCACTACAGTACCTAAAAGAAAGGAAATAAAGGAAATAATCTGAGTTTATTAGAATTCAGGGAGTATTGTACAGGATAAGGCTGGAGAAGGAAATTGGGACCAGATTTTCAGTTTATTGGCTATCACATTTTGAGTGGTACAAGAGAGAGTTGGGAGAATAGAAAAATGTCAGGGAAGTTTTAGACTACTTTGGATTATTTTATTTTTTAACATTTTAGAAAGCAGCAGTTTGCTTTCTTTGCTTAATAACTGTATGTTGAAACAGAGAAAGGGGTCAGATTAGTCAACTTAATATCTTTACCTCCCTTTTTTATCTAGCATTCACTTCTTGGACATTTTCCTTGGTGGGTTTTTAAAAATAGTACCTATTTGTTTTCCTAAATGATAGGTTTTTATTTTTCTTTTTAATTTATGGCTCCTTTTTATAATTAGCCTGATACTTCAGTTCACTATTTCATATTGTCATTCTAAACAACATTTGAGGTCTGTGTTTGTAGGTGATTTCTCATGATCTTCTTTGAATGTCAGAGTTCACAACCGTTTGATAGGTCTAAAGGACATATCTATAGCCATGTTTCCTAATAAAAGATTTACTTGTTATAAGAGTAAAGATCCAAAACTTAGAGAAAAAAGTCCTCCCCCCTCAAAAAAAAAAAAAAAAAACCTTCTAGAATAAGGAGCATTACCTTTGTAATATAGTATCTTGCCAAAGGCCTCCCACCTATTCAGAGTCTTTGTTTATGAAGAATAATTTTTTGTTTGACCTAGCATTCCAGGGCAGCGCTCAGCACATCTTATTTCCTCTAGTGCTTCACCATTAATTACTCATATCAGCACTTAAGTAGATCTCACACTGGAGAGTGAACTGTAGTTTAGGTTCTTGTTAAATTGTTTTGAGAGTTTCAGATAATTGTGGATCATTTTTTTGATACTACATCAGAACTCAACAGGCAATCATTTCTTAAAAGATTAGTTGCAGTATGGAATCTGACACAGTATCAATGGAACTTTTATATACTCTATAACATTAAAAGCCATTGATCTATCCTGCATTTTGAGTGGAACTTTTATACATGGATGATTTTGGAACATCATGCACTCACTGGTCATTTGGAAAATATTGGTTCATTGAATTATGGAGATCTTCCAGATATTAACACATTTCATTACACAATATTAAAAATCACATTCATTAATATCACTACCAGTCACATCAAGAAAGCTATGCTTATTATGGTGGACACAAAGTTACCAAAATTCTGATTTTTGCTTACCAGCTCAAATTTTATCATTTGCAATACATATTGTCAGCTGTTCTCTTTGAAGTGATAGGCTTACTTCTCTTATTTTCAAGAAAATGTCTAATGGATACCCAAGCTTGAATAACAATAGTTTGTCAGTCACTCTTTCAAGTTAAAGTGGGTAGTTCAGCTTGGCAACTGAATCACGTAAGTCCCCTCCCCCTTCCCCCACCAGAGATAGCCATCATGCTTCAGTAGGCAGCAAACTTTTTAAACGTACTTCCCCATTTCATCACAGAGAATATTCATAATTTTCACTGCTTTGACAAGGATATTCTTAATTGAATTCGGCTTTAAAATTTTTAATTCACTTTACATTCATACACTGATTCATTTTTACTAAGAGTGTGTGGCGGTGAAGAATACAATGATTACTATTATAGTTTGGTGCTACTACCTAGATTTATGCCAAGGCCCAGCAGTTTTACCTTGCTTTTTCACCGTCAGTGCAAATTTCGAGAGGGTGAAAGAAGGCAAATAATGTCTTAATATTATTACGAAAATAATTTGACCTTATAGACTTACTGAAAGGGTCTCAAGGACCCTTGCCTCCTTGAGGCAGGCAGCTAGTTAAAAGCTATTATTGTAACTTCCCTGTAGCTAACTTATTTATATTATAAACCATTTTTGTATACCTGTCATATGAAGGACCATAATAGATCCTGGGAATTCACCAGTGAACAAAACAGATTAAAAATATCAACTCTTATAGAGCTTGCTTATAGAGGATACAGACAGACAGTAAGTATTAGGGACAAAAGTAAAGCAGAGAAGGGAAAGGATGTGAGTGTGTTTGGTGGGGATGTGTTGTATAGTTTAACTAGGGTAGCCAAGAAAAACCTCATTGAGAAGCTGACATTTGAGTGAAGATTTGAAGGGGGTGAAGACACATGCCATGTGCATGTTTTAGGATAGGATATTCCAGTAGGAACAGCAAATATAAAAGCCCTGAAGTAAGAACATACTCATTGTATGTGAGGAATAAGAAAGGAGGCTGCTGCAGCTAGAGCATACTTAAGCAAAGAACTGTAGAAGATGATGTCAGAGAAGTAAGTAGCTGGGTCATAACATATATTTTTAAAAGGCCACTGAGGTTATTTTAATTTTACTCTGAGATTGGGAATCATTGGAGCACTTTGGTGTACATTTTAATAGGATCATTCTGGTTGCTGTGATGAGAATAGACTTCAAGAAGGGAAGTGCAGAAGTGGACAGATCATTAAGGAGGCATAGTCTGTATACAGACAATGGATAATGATGGCTTGGACTGATGGTTAGATTCTGGATATATCTAGAAAGTAGAATCAGTAGGATTAGCTGATGGATTGGACATGGAGTATGAGAAGAATACTGCAATATTTTGGCCCGCGCACCTGAGAAGAATGGCATTGCCACTGAGATGGAAAACACTATGGGAGAAGCACATTTGAGAGATCTGCCAGGAGCTCAGTGTTGGATATCTTAAGAGGTATCCAAAGGGATATTTTAAGTAGGCAGTTGGCTATAGGAATCAAGGCCAAGGGAGTGAGCTGGACTTAGAAATGTAAATTCAAGAGTCATCAGTATATAGATAATATTAAAACCCTGAGACTAAATGAGATTACCAAGGAGTAAGTAGAGGAATACAAAAAATGGCATTAAGCTCACCAATAAGAAAGGGACATATTTAGTGTTGAGGGCAAGAAAAATGGAGGAGTCCAAGATGATTCTAGGTTTCTACTTGAATAGCTAAATTGATATTGATGAGCTGGATAAAGTGGGGTGGGGGAGGGGGAGGAATAAATTAGGCGTTTGGGATTAACATATATACACTACTGTATATAAAATAGATAAACAACAAGGACCTACTGTAAAGCACAGGGAGTGATATACTCAATGTCTTGTAATAACCTATAATGGAAAAGAATGTGAAAAATAAGTATATATAACTGAATCACTTTGCTGTATACCTGAAACTAACACAACATTGTAAATTAATTATACTTCAATAAAAAATTTGTTTTAAAGAAATTGATGAGTTAACTAAAATAGGAAATCCAGGGGGAAGATAAATTGTAGTTTGAGGACCATATTATAGAATATTCCAGAGGGGATGTTTAGTGAACAGTCATGAATATGGGTCTTCAGTTAAGTTTTGAGAGGTTTGAACCAGACATATACTTCAAGTCATGGGACTAGATTAGAATGCCAAGGGATGATATGGATTGAAAAACAATTCACCTCTAAGAAACACCAATAAATTAACATGGAAGGTGGCAGAAGAGAAGGCAACAACAGCAGAAACATTGGTGGGACATGAGAACTAAGAGAGTTTAAGGAGGGAAAGTTGAGTGTCAAGCGCTGCAGAGAGGGGTCTGGGGTGAGGGCTGGATAAAAGCAAGGGGCTTTAACAATTAGAATATAATATTTATGAGGACACTTTCAGTAGAATGGTGGTGACACGGTCAATTTTCATTACTTTGGGCATCAAATGTAAGATAAGGAGTTCCACTGATTTATAGCTCAATCTGTTGTATTTTATCTACCTACAATAATGGCATGATTTATCTAAGTAAAATCAATGTTTCCAGAAAATGTTAGATCAGACATTAACTGGCAACATCAAGTATGTCGGAAATGAAATTCCAGCTCTGTGCCAGTAACTGTTTCTTGGTTGTAAATGACAGAAACCTACTGTAACTTAAATTATAGCAGAAACTTCTTACATTAAGCAGAAAAGGAATTTATTGGGGGTCTATGTGTTTGTTCTCAAAATTCTGTGGAAGGTTGGAGAGTTCAGCTTGAAATATGGTGGGAACCAAAGGAGGCCACATAGCAAAGAATAGCCATTGTCCCGGCTCAAGAAGTGGGGTTAGGACAACCTACCACTGGCCACCCCACAGCTGCCAGCACTGTTGCCAATGGCAGGCTCTCATCACTGCTATGAATAATCTATATCTCTCCGAGTCTTTATTCACTAAGGCCCGAGTCTTTGAATTCAAGAGAAGTATCTGACTGCCAAGCTGAGGACACATGTTCATGGCCTAGTTGCCAGAGAACTGGGAGAGAGGCTATGGCTCCCTGCTTTAGGCTTCTGTAGTTGGAGATACTTCCTCACAAAAACCACTCAATGGTGATACCAACAAGTAGTCAAGCTATTGGAATGCTGGATAGCCAAAACCAACAGCTTATACTATTAAAAACTAAGTACCAAATCTTAAAGATTAAGGGAAACTAATTGAAGTTCACATGACCAAAATGAAAATTATTTAATAAGCTCAGGGATGTAATCCATGGCTTGCCTTACCAATATTAAATATCAAGAGCATCAAATTAAAAACTTGGCTTTGTTCTCTCCTACCTTATACCTTATAGTATAGGCCCTTCATTGTTATTTCTGTCCACAATTCTGGGCCCCTATAATGTACACTGCTATTCATGATGGCAGCCTGGTCAGACCAAATGGAGGCAACACTAGTGAACTTAGTAGTACAAGCACATTTATAGGCATGAGATTATTCTCAGCTAGACCTGGATGGATATTAGGAGTAACTGTGACCCTTTGGAGGTGGGAAAGAGAAAAATACCACAGACGGAAAGGCAAACTGGGTTGAGGCTGCGGAAAAAGTGCTTCTGGCCACAGCAGAAGCCGAGTGATTGGACCAGGCCAAGGGTTAGGTAGGGTAGGAGACCTGGCAGTGGAGGGATGCGGAGAAAGCCATGTGTTGTACAGATAGTGGCTGCCCAAATTCTTCAAATAACTAGGCCTGGGAGAGCCTTTTTTTTTTTTTTTTTAACTTGGATTTTTTTTTTTTTAATTTAACTTGATTTTTAAAGGTGCTTCCCTGCCAGAAGACCGTTATGTGTCCCCCCACCACCCCCAGAGAAAAAGACCCTTTATCTGTGTAATGCAAATAAAACTAGACTTTTTTGCTTGCCCTTTTAAAAGACTAATTTTGACATTGTGACACATCCAAAAGAAATACAAATCCAAAACTTCAAAAACTTGATAAGTAATGTAGCCCTTTAGTGAAGTCTCTTAAAGATAACATAAAGGGAATATTAAATCAAACAGCAGACAGCAAAATGACCGCTTGCCTTCACCCCACACAAAGAGAGCCACTAACCCAGTCTCTCTTCTGTCACACAAAGGCCTGCAGCACAGGCTAGCGCTCTTTACTCATCTCTTTTCCACCCTTGCAAATTCCAGACTTTCTTCCCCTGCTAACTCATACTTTAAAAAAAAAAAATTAAATCAATTTAGCTTCTTCGAAGTCTCCTCTCCAGCTATAACCTCACCCCTACTACACACACTATCCAGCAGTTCTTTAAAAAAAAAAAAATCCTTAGAAAAATCATAGAGATAGAGTAGAAGCTTTGAATACTTGTGCTTCAGTTATTTTTCCCCTGTCATGTTTTAAATTAAAGAAGTGAAATATGGGGATGTCTTCCTTTCTTGGTTGAATTTATAGAGAATATATGTGACAGTTGGCACCAGTGTTTGTGAAAAGGAATAGTGAGAGATCACGGCAGAAAGAGGCCAGATCAGTAGGGACCAAATTATAAAGAGCTTTCATTTACAAGTTCAAGAGTTTGGATCAGTTGTTTAAGTCCCTGTCACCCTCAGTTTCTTTTATTCAGCAGTGGAACATTGGCTCTCAACTACAAGGTGAAAAGGAATAAACTTTTTTTCATGCACTTTTTGTGTGGCTGAAAGGGGAGTTCAAGGTCAGTTGGGCAGTTTTGGGGGCTTCCTGTGGAGTTTGATATGAGAACCATATCTTACAAACCAAACTTGAGTTTGCACTTCCTAGGATTTCAAGCTAATTTTTCCTCTGGTGACCTTGCCTGCCTTATCATGTCTGAATTTAGTGTCAAAATTTTCCTCTTGTCAAAATATAAACCTTGGCTCATTCTTGGGCCATCTGTTGTGCACTAATAGGTTTGATTTATTCTTCCACTGGCTGACATGTGTACTATGCAGATGCAAACTTTATATTTCCTTTCATTAAAGGCTAGTTTTATTGCTTACCCTAGTGGCACAAATAACGGCATTCATATTAGCTAGTTATATTAACTATTTCTAGTTTTGGGATGAGTAATATACTTTGCTTATGTTTTTACTATGATGGGAAGTCCTACATCATAGACATTTTAATAGACTTTTAAACTGGTTGCACTCTACTTAATTTTATTATGTCTAATTTTTTTTTGCAATTTTTATGTTCAGGATATATCACTATGTATGTCTGTATTTTAATGATTTCAAATATCCTAATTGCCTTTGCTTTTTAATTGCTTTAAACGAATAGACACATTTGGTTTCTGATCAACAATTAGTATAACTACTGGAAAATAACATTAGTTCAGAATGTTGTGAATTTGATAAATAATTTTGAAAGGCCTACTTCTGATTATTGCTTTGGCCTTCTTATTTTTAAGGTTTGATATGTTCTTCAATTTGTTTGGCAGCTTAAAAGATACTTGGTAAGGTACATGAAGTAGTGACAGTAGAAAACAAAAGCTCCCGAGGGTAGGAACACAGATAAGAGAAAATTTAATACAAAGCTATTTTTTTCTTTTTTTCCAGTTTTATTGAGATATCATTGACATACATCACTGTATAAGTTTAATGTGTACAACATATTGGTTTGATTTAACATATATTGTGAAATGATTGCAGTAAGTTGGTTTTTGGGTTTTTGTTTTGGCAGGGAGGAGGTAGTTAGGTTTATTTATTCTTAGAAGAAGTACTGGGGATTGAACCCAGGACCTCATGAATGCTAAGCATGCACTCCTTTGATTGAGCTATACCCTCCCCGCTGATTGCAGCAAGTTTAGTTAGTGTCCATCATCTCACATAGATACAATAAAAAGAAAAAGAAGGAAAAAAAAAGTTCTTATGATGAGAACTCTTAGGATTTACTCTAAACAATTTTTATACGTATCATACCAAAGCTATTTTTGAAATGAGGATAGATGCTCTTTTTGTTTTGATCTGGTTTTGACAGTTTTCTTTGTTGGAAAACTAACCTCATCTCTGTAATCCAGTGTATATGGATCAAATATAAAATGTTAAGAGGCCATTGTTATTAATATGGGCCTGATTTGCAAAACTTTTTGACTAATAGAGGTCCATGTTGATCTAAATGAAAGCTGCTTAGCGTCACAAGTGCAGCCTGAGATTCCCTCATTCCTAGGGGACATCCTTAGATATTAAATACATTCCTTTCTCTCAAAAATAAAGGGCTCCAGCCTTGACTCAGAGTTTCCTAATACAGGAAAAGCTGTTTTACCTAGTACAACAGAGACTAGTAGGTGATCTGTTAATTAATTAACAAAATTAGTTAATGCAGGGGATCATTTTCTAAAAAAGAATAATATTTGAATCTTTATTTTATTTAATTTACTTACATAAACGTGCATGCATTTGCCAAGTTTTGAAGTAGGGCCAATTCCTTTTGCGTTCAGATATAGCAGAGTCCCATGTTGTCTTTCTTGCATAAACTATACTCAGTGCTCTCTTTTTTTTCACACCATATTTTATCAGCGATGTAGTATTTTATTAAATTACACAAATACAATTAGCAGAAGTTTGAGAAAGCTTAGTTTAGGAAAAATACACAACTAGTCATAAATGTTCAGTGTGCTAGGGGCATCAGTCAGTAAGTTTTAGAGGAGGAATGGGAAAGGCTGTCTAAACTGGTAAGTCAGTTTAAGTTGAGGTCAGTTTCTACTTGACACAGATATGTAGAATCAACATTTGACAACACTTAGTAGGGCCTCAGTTTTATTGTGTTTTACCATCATAACCTTCAGCTGAACAAAATGTGGTCCTATTTTTTTGATGTTAGTCTCTAATGCTTTAGCTCTCTTAAAAAGAGAAGAAACTGATAACTTTGGATGCTCTATGATGCACTAATATTTTCTCTTTTTCTAACAAAGTGCTTAGAAGAGGGGATTGAGAGAATTATATGAAAATAGTGTATTTTCTCATGCACAAAATTGCATAGCATTGGAAAACTGATACTTTATTCTCACAGTGAAATGTTTTGGTGTTTTCCCACCAGTGTTTCTCTAAGTTCCTCTGGGAATAAAAATGACAAAGTGTTTATTATAATATCTGTCCACATAGTTTCCTCCCTAAAGATATCCCTTTGTATCTCAGTCCTTAAAGACTTTTCAGGAGTCCATTTGAAGATATCTTAAAGTTAGTGACATAGTTTTGAATGACAATGCCAAAATAAATCACATTTATCTCTGTGGCGACATCTTTTTTCTACTTCTCCTTTTTATTTTTGAATAGCTTCATCTTTGTTGCAGTTGGATTATATTAACTGACTTAATAGGAAAGAAAGAGTTTTGTTAAGATTCATCTAATTGAATGCACCTCTCCTTTTCCAGGACTGAATTTCCTGTACAAGTTCTTTAATAAATAAGTAAAAGTGAGAAGGGTGGTATGTATCAAGAAGGCTGTATAATAAATATGGGGGGTTTAATGTGGTTAAAAAAAAGAGTAAAATGATCTCTGATTATATTAACCCTTATTGAGATTCCTCTTGAGTAAATACTGTTAATGTTATTTCACAAATATATAATATAACTAGCAATTAGGTTTAGGTTGAGCTATGCATGACAGAAAATCTAAAATAATAGTGGCTTACACCAATTAGAATTGTATTTCTCTCTCATTTTGTAAGTTCTGGAGACTATCTGGTAGCTCCCCGATCATCAGGATCCCTAACTCCTTCTATCTTGTTGCTCTGTAAACCTCAGACTGCAGTTTCCATCTCATGGCCCAGAGTGGCTGCTCCAGCTCTAGCAGTCATATCTGCATTCTAGACAGCAAGAAGGAGAAAAGGGAAGGAGGAGGGTTGCCTCCCACCATCACCACCTTGACGAAGTTGCATGCACTATTTCTCCTTATAGTCCATTGACCAGAACTTGAATGTATGGCTTAATATGATTGCAGAAGAGGCTAGGGATTATAGTCTTTATTCTGAGTGGCTTTCTGTTCAACTAAATGTGGAAGGTCCTATTTCTATTCTAATATTATAGAAGGGAAAGCAGATACTGGGCGTAAATGACTGTTTCTGCTACAAAAATCATTCTTTCCCTAACAAAATAAAAACCTGAAAATATTCTCTGTAGCACAGTGCTGAATACATGGTCGGTCACTGTGCTCAGTAAATTTTGTTTAATGAATGCAAGAAGTCAATAAGTATTTGTTGATTGACTCCTTTGTTTCTGGAGATGTCACTAATAGAATGAATGAAAGGCCATAAAAGGGAGTGAGATGAACACAGTTGGAGAGAAAAAAATGATTGAAGATTCACTGTGGCAAGAAACATTTAATTTGAGGAAGTGAAAGTAAATGTTAAATGAAGCAACTCTACTGTGCTAGGTGTGTGTGTGTGTATAAATTATTTTTAATATAAAATAAGCACAATTCGAGTTTGTAGTATTTTTGATTCTCTGTAGTTCTAGTGTATGGGCCACTTTGGTAAACTAGCATTTTTTAAATTATAGGTTTTCCCTCCCGTTTGCAAACCTTTATTTATTAGAGGTAAGGCAGCTTAACTCTTAATAGTTTTTATGCATTCAAGATGTGATTTTTCTTTTTCACAAATAATAATGTGTTTTTTAGTTTTCTGCTGCAAAAGTAACTACTTTGTTTGAAATTTAATGAAGAGAGAACATAGGAGGCATTATGTCCGGAAAATCATGTTTAAAAACATACAGTATGACATCTAGATCTTAGCAGGAACTCAAGTCTGAACCTGACCTCAACCCATAACCAATGGAATCTAAGTGTGTTTATTTTTACAATAGCCTTAATTTGGGACTTGTAAGTTTGTTGGTTTGTTTTCTCATTCGATTTTGGGGATCTTGATGCAGTATTTTAATTACAGAAGTTTAGCTATTTATAGTTTTCATGGCATGAAGATCAGCAAATTTTGTTTTGTCTTGGCTATCATATGTTATCTTACTCTCAGAAACATGTGATCTTTGTGTCTAACAATGCACTTTAAAAAAACCCCAAAAACCTCCTTAGCTGCAATGTTGAAATTCTAACAACAATTTCACTCATCCTTTCCCCTCTTTTTAAAAAAAAACACGTTCTCATGGAGATGTTGCCTCGAATTAGACAAAGTAGAAGCAGTTACTGGAAATGTTTTCTATGCAGTCCTGTTCATATACATTAACTTCAATTTTTTTTCACAGCCTAGATTTTTTCTTAGCTTTGCTGATAATCACATTTCATAATCACAATGACTTTGAACTAAGATGCATTGAATTTTTATCACTCTCAGCTGTGTCAAATCCTACTTTTTGATGACTCCTTCCATATAGAAGTTTGTTGACTGGTGAAACAGATGAACAAAGGAATAAGAAAAGAAAGCAAGAGGGGTTAGACTGAGGGTCAGCTTTATCTCAGTTTAACTATATTCCTTTAAATGGAAACACTAATGTACATTTTTTTTCTTTTGTCTTTTTTTTCCTTTTGTTGTGACCAGTCCCATGTTTTTGCTAGGAAAAAGATGAAGTATTGAAAACAGTAGTTAATATCAAAGTCATAAGTCATTTGTAATCAGCTTTGGAATACCTTACAGATGTGCATACCTTTTCCAAAACATTCATACACCCTTTTTTGAAGCCAAACCCCTCTTGGCTCATTCTTACTTCAGTATTTGTGTGGTTGGAAACCAGAAACCTCAGATGCCATGGGTTACTTATAGATGACCAGTCATTGGCAGTATTAAATTTAGAACTATATAATTGCACTAGGCATGCATTTATGATGTTTTTAATCCTTCCACAAAACTGTATGCTTTTTGAGGGCAAGAACTATACATTTTCTTTCATGTATACCTGTTGCTTACTAAAAACAAACACACAAACAAAAAAAAATCACTGTAGCTACTTCAAAGAGAGAGGAGGAGGCTAAGCAGGCAAGGCTTTATTTAGATCCTGGCCCTGCTTTAATTAGAATCTTCCTTTTATATATCAATAATTTGGGACTAGAATTTTTAGGGGGGAAAACATTCCTTTTTTTCCCTGACGCTGCCCACCCCCATTCCTCTTCTTTTGAAAAGAAGTTTAAAATGACTCTATCGGACAGATAACTTCAGTGTCTTGTGACATTATCTAGACTAGCCTCCTCGGTTTACAGGACTAGAAACAGACCAAGTTTATACAGCTGTTCAGTGGAAGAGCTGGAATTAAAATCCCTCCATTCTGATTGCTTGACCAATATTCTTTATAGCGTACCTCAGCATATGTTATCAGACATAGGAGTATTGCAAGAATGCTGCATAGTACCTGGTAATGATAGACACTCAGTACTTCATAATGCTTATTGCTTATTGCATTATGAATAAGTGAATCATAAAATGATTTGTAGTTAATTATCCCAAAACTCAGTTCAAACAAAAACTGGTTTTTTTTTTTTAATGATCACAATGAAATGTTGGCCTCTTAGAAACTCTGAATTTGTTCTGTTACAAGACTAAGCCAATTGTTATCTGTAACAGACTGTTCTTTTGTTAATCTTAGGATCACCTGCTGTTACCAGCTACCACCCATAACAAGACCACAAGGCCAAAGATGTCAATTGTATTACCAGCAATAAACATAAATGGTAAGTTGGAATTTTGATTTGTGAATGATATTAGATTGCTTTCTTTAACCAAGCTTGTTGTGTTCTCTGAGAGTGAATCTATAAGTTAGGTTTTTTTGGAACTCAGAGCAGTTTCCTGTATTACATAATTGGTGATATGATTCCCAGACCAAATCTCAGAAGCCTATTCATATCTAATCCAGAATACTGATGAATTTGGCATTGATAGTATTACTGTTGCATTTTGTTCTCCCACTAGTGCTGAGTATTAAGTAAAATACAAATACTGTAATACTTTGAGAGTATCTGAAGATGTTAAGGCATAGAGTACTTCCTTATACTCTAGGAGGAAAAATAAAGCAAGCACAAAAATCGCTGTACTCCAAAAAGAAAGCCTCATAAGGAATAAAAGTACTAAAGAAATTTAGTAAAGAAGCAGTTACTCTCAGCTGTGTTCTTCATGGAAAAGAGAAATGGTAGCTGTGTGTTGCAGATGTTGTTGGCTGATTGCTTTCTCTGACACATCATATTAGGCTCTGATAAAAGTGGGGATTGGCTCTCCTTCTCAGATCCACTTATCTGGTGTAATAGAACTACGGGTAAGTGTTCTGTCTAGTAATGAGAACCTCATAGCTTAATGAGTAAGGTGAAAATAAAAAGCCCTTTGAACTAACCTGCTGTTGAACTAGTCTCCATTCTGATTGATGATTATGAGTAAGTCACCAAAAACAATTACAAAACAACATTGGGATTCTAGATAAATTCCAATAAAATTTAGCCTTAGAGAAAAAATATTAGATATTCATTATGTGTTTTAAGACCATGGAGGAGTATAGAGTTTCAATTAGCTATATACAGACAGCTTATTTGAAATGCTTAGGAGGCAACTTTATAGACATAAAACTTTTTTGTTAAAGCATATAAGAATTATGACATTTTCTTAGTCTTTACGAAGACATTTAGAACATTTGGGGGGAAAAAACCAATTGAGAACTTATCTTCCTTCAATAAAGGCACACTTCTGAAGCTTTCATGGAGCAATCATATTACTACTTCAAGGGGGACAGTATATTCCAAAGTGTATTATATTATATTCTGAAGAATACATTTCAGAAATATTGTTTATTCTTATCCTATTGGTACCTGGGTTTCTCTACTTGAACCATAATAGATTTAAAGTCTGATCAGCTTATGCCCAGAAAGGCTATTGTCTAAGCTTCAACAAGGCAGAATTCACTTAATTTTGTTGTTCTGATCTTGAGTTCTTCTGCAAGAGAATGCCTGGCTTTATTTTATAACAGTGAGCTATCTGTATTAAGCCAAGAACAGTAAGATGCTGTTTGACTCTGATTATTTTAACCAGGGGACTGAGTTTTGAAAATGAGCTTTTCATGGATTTGAAAAATACAATAATTGGAGGATCATTTCCATTTTAATCTGGTTTGGATTTCCTTATAAATAAATTTTGTTTTGTTTTCCTTTTTAGGATGTAGTAAACTATTAGAAAAGTTAAGATTCAAATTCAAGAAATAGTGAGAGTATATACCATGTGTCAAGTATTGTGCCGCATCCTCAACCTCTTTTCTGAACAGTCCCTCCACCTTCTTGCTCTCAGTGAGGATACTTCTCAAATCAGAGCCTGATTTTATTTCCCCGCCGCATATACCTCTGAGCCTACAGGTGGGGTAGGTAGTAGTATCCTTCCTCCCTGCTACAACTGGCGAATTATCTCTCCTTCTTTCTTCTTCAGTCCCCTTAACATCTTTCAAGTTTATAGCACCAGACTTTACTCCTCTTGCCTGTCTTTGTTGCTGTCTTCTACCCCACCTTTACTGATGAGTCTGCCCACTGCTCTTGGCACCTCTGTGTATAACTTCAGCATGCTCACAGAGGATTCATCCAGCACTCTGGCCCCTTTTGATCCAGTCATCTTTTAATCTGCACCACCTCAGCCTCCCCTCCACACGGTCATACTCTAGACCTCATCATCATCCATAAGAGCACTCCCTTTGAAATCTCCTCTTCAAGCATCCCGCTCTGTATTTACTCTCCTGCTGTAATACCCGCACTCCAACTACTCTCTGACCTCACAGATCTCCAGTTCTCTGACCCTATCACTTTTTCTGTGTCTATTACATCCATAATAGCCATACAACCCCCTCTTTCCCAGTCTACATTCCATGTCCCATACTGTCACCACTCTCCTGCAACACCCCCTCCCTGGCCCTTTTTTTCTTAGGTCCCACTTGTTTGCAAAAATACCACCCTAGTTAAACTCAGCTATCTATCCTCTTTATGCCTGCTTTCAAGGAGTTGAAAATTGCTACAAAAAGCATCCAGTCAGGCCAAGTAGATTCACTTCGAATTTATGACCATTAATGCCAAAGGGATATTCAGTATGGCCTGCCATTGCTAGTAAATACACTTGCCTTCTCTCTGAAACAAGAATTTCTAACCTTCTCAAATCTCCAACATCCCCTCAGCTGTGAACTCACCAAATAGCTACACTGAGAAAATCGGTGTAATCAAATAAGAGCTGTCTCGTTTTACCACTACCAGCAGCCCAGCTGCATCTGCACCTGCAAACTCTGCCTTTCCTCTTATTGCCCTGGGGAAAAGTCTCTAACATTGAGTTCTAAATCCCAACTTTGCTACTTACTAGATAGGTATAGTTGGGTTAGGCAAGCTAATTAACTTCTGTGCCTCAGCTTCCTGTAAAAGGACATTAGTAGTAATATATTCCTCTTAGAGTTGTGTGAGAATTAAATGAGCAAATATGCTTTAAATATTGCCTTGCTGTTTTCAGTTTAGTCACTATGTTACCACCTCTGTCACTGTCATTGTCATCATCACCATTATCTAAGGTGACTTCTAACTTTTACACCCTGCATCCCAGTCCTTCTCATAGTTTCAGACACTTTGTGCCTGCGTTTTTAACCTACCTTTCCGTCCTCCATGATCAGTTGTTTATCTGCTAGATCATTCCCATCAACATACAAAATGTTTTAATATTATTTTTGGTGTAGGGAGACTCTCTTAACTCCATATTCTGTTTCTCTGCTACCCTTCATAGCAAAATTCTTGAAAGAGTTACTTGTACTCTTTGCCTTCATTTGCTTATCTCCCACTCTCTTCTCTGCCCACCTTTACCTGGCTTTTGCCTTTTACTCTACTGAAATGCTCTTGCAAAAGGGTCGCAAATGACCAATATCTTTCCAAAGCTAAAGGTCATGTCTCCATTCTCATCTTACCTGACTTCTCAGCAGTATATGACATGGTTGACTTCCTTCTTTTTTTCAGTGCTCCGATTTTTTTTTTTTTTAAATTTCCAATCTACAGGAAAGTTGAAAGATGAGCATAGTGAGTATATGGTGACCTTTTACCTAGATTTTACCAATTGTTAACATTTTCCCGCATTTGCTTCATCTTTATCTATCTACACTTACGTGTGTTTTTTTCCTAAACCATTGGAGAGTTAGTGGTGGACATGTTGACACTTTACCTCTAAATACTTGATTATGCATCTCCTAAGAAAGGGGTATTCTCCTACATAAGCACAGTAAAAATGACCACACTTTAAAAAAGTTTGACATTGATACAATACAGTTTAATATATAATCCATATTCAAATTTCCACATTTGCCCCAAAATATTCTTTGTAGCTCTGGGGGAGAGGGATTCAAATTCAGTCAAAGATCATACACTGGATCTACTTGTCACACCTTTTTAGTCTCCTTGCACTTAAAATAGGTCCTTTGCCATTTTTTAAACCATTTTTAAAAACTGACGTATAGTTAATTTACAATGTTATGTTAATTTCAAGTGTACAGCAAAGTGATTCAGTTTATACAGATATATAGATTCTTTTTCAGATTCTTTTCCATTATAGGTTATTATAAGATATTGAATAAAATTCCCTGTGCTATACAGTAGGTCCTTGTTGTTTATCTGTCTTATATATAGTAGAATGTATATGTTAATCCCCAAACCTTAATTTATCCCTCTCCCCCACGCCTACTCTGGCTTTCCTCTTTGGTAACCGTAAGTTTGTTTTCTATGTTTATGAGTCTATTTCTGTTTTATAAATAATTTCATTTGTATCTTTTTTTAGATTCCACATGTACGTAATATCATATTATATTTGTCTTTCTTTGTCTAACTTACTTCACTTAATATGATCATCTTTAGGTCCATCCATGTTGCTGCAAATGGCATGGTTTCATTCTTTTTTATGGCTGAATAATATTCCATTGTGTGTGTCTGTGTGTGTGTGTGTATCTCTCACATCTTCTTTATCTATTCATCTGTCAATGGACATTTAGGTTTCTTCCATGTCCTCTGCCCTTTTTAAATTGTTTTTCTTGACATACATTTTTTAGAAATCAGATTTATTGAGGTATAATATACATATGTACAATTTAATGAGTTTTGACAAATGCAAACAGTTGTGAAACCACCACTTCAATCAACATTTTCATTAATTCAAAAAGTTTCCTTGTGCTGCTTTACAATAAGTCTCTTCAGGTGCATTTTTGATATTCCCTCTTTTTTGAAACACTTTATTTGGTAGGCTTTCATGATACCATGGCTTGTCTAATTTTCCTCCTATATCTCCTTCTCAGTCAGCTTAGCCAACTTCTCCTCCACTGTGAGGACAGGAATCTTATTTGTTATGTTTGCCATTTATAACCATTTCCTCGGTACCTGGAACAATGTCTGGCACAGGAAACATTGTAAGATGTTCATCTCTGTTAATTTAAATAATGCTCAGCTAACAGCTCAGTGTTATCTTCATTTTGTAGATGAAGACCTTGAAGCTCAAGAAAGTAATTTGTACCATTTATACAACTACTACATAACAGAGGCCAGGATTTAAATACATTGTATAAAATATTTTAGATTAATTATTATACTGTTAATTAAATATTTTGGTATTATAGATAATGCAAATATTAAAAATATTTGGACTCCAGAACTTAAGATAGATTTTTATACCACTTTGTCCCTATGGTATAAAGATTAAGCACATTTATTGAGATCAATATGGTATAATTCAATGTAATATAATGTTTTGGATTTGATAGACACATGTTTGTTGAATTACAGAATAAGGTAAATGTTTCTTGGTCATTACTTTGTGGTCTCCTGAAATACTTTACTATTTTAACTACATGATTAAAAACAGTTGGCAAGCACAGTTTAGTCTAATCTTTTCAAATGTAAAATAATTAAAATGTGTACTAGGTTACCTTTCTACCACACTAATTGAGGTTTGAAATTTATAGTAAAGAGTGAATTGAAATTATTAACCTCCTTTTCAATAACTATTTTACAAAGGAAAATATATGCAAAAAATTGACCTATAGAACTCTCCAAGATCCAGAGATAGATTCCTTTGGCTTATTAGGCAATGAATTTGACAAGCAGTACTATAATTGTATCACTTATAATCCAAAAAGTGTAAGTTACATAGGCACAAAAAAGTTTGAGTATTTGTTTATTGAAGAAACAGAGACATTGTGAGGATATCTCTTAACTAAAAAAGAAAAAGTTTTTCATCCTGAGCAATATAAGGACTTGAGAAAACGGAATAAAATATATTTTCTGCCATTTCTGAATTCGAAAGTTACATGTAACTTGGAAAGAAAAACAAGTTGTACGTTGGATCTGTCTCTCTGACTTAAGTGGAACCTGTAGAATTTTGGAGAGAGTTGTAGGGGACATAAAGTCAGATTTTATTGAGCAACTGGTTTTTGTAGTACCCTGGGTAAGGATATTCGGGAAAAGGAATTTGATTTTCCAATTTTAGCAAAGTAAATTAGATTCCCAGGTCAATGTCTGGTCTTAAACTATAAAGTATAAAAATTCTTTGTGGTTTAGAGCTGTAGAAAAAAAAGTCTGTATAAGAAATAGCTAAAGAGAGTGAGAAATGGGCATGAAATTAATGCCATTTAGAAAATACTCATCATTTCGTGTTCCCCATGCACATTGTAATTAATTGCTCATTTTGAATTAATCTTTATTAATTTAATTTTTTGTCTCATAAGAGAGTTGAAAACAGGTTAGTGAAGCTGTAAGAAAGTCTTTTTTTTTGTCTGAGGAAGTCTTCACATCAAAGATTATTGAAGTAAAATAAAACTCTAGGTATGCTTCAAAAAAAGCTTTAAAAAAGTGATTGCAGATGGATGGCAGAGCAGTTGATAATAAATTAAAAGCTATTGCTATTTAAAAAAAAAGATTCTGAAAGGTTTCCTTGTACCTTGTCAGCATTTCCTGCTTTTAAATTATTTCCACTTATCTTATGGTAAAACTGCTCATTTCCTTTCTTTTGCTCTTGACAAATAATTCAACAAAATAGAATACAGAATAGATTAGTTTTTAATGGTAACTACTTTATTAGACATCTTTCATCAGGGAATGAATACATCCATTAGCAGATACATTTCATAATTTGACCAACACTTTTGTTGATTTGGTTTTACTGTTCTCTTTCCCTCTGAATGCCATGTACCTAAGTTAGTGTGGTACATGAGTAGTAAAAATAAAGCTGTAACTCTCTTTCTACCCTGTCATTATTAAGGGTCCAAGTAGGTGAACAAATGACCACAAGGCTAAAACTGTGATTATATTTAATCTCAAAGTAATTTCCATGTAAAAAAAAATTTAAATAAGTTACTAGCAATGAAATAACCTTCTTAGTTGGAGAGGATATAATAGAAGGACAGAAAGCAAACCAACCAAATAAATGGGTTGGTTTTATTAATAAGAGAATGTTGATACAACTGCTTTTGATGATAACAGTTTCATAGAAGTACTATCCCAAAGAAAATATATGTGTAAACTGTCCTATTTTAGACATGTTCTGCTCAAGCAGGCTGGTTGCCCAAGAGAGTTGTGCCTGAAAGTTCTGCCTTTTCTTCCTATAAACTCATTTCTCCTTAAAGGCCTGCAGGTTACCTATTTTTTTAAATGTATTTACAGCCTTGCACATTCATTGCATTTCATTCCATTTCAGTGCTATATAATTATATCCAGTTGAGTGAATGGAGTCTTCTCTTAAAACCATGTTTTAATTTTTTAAATGCATAATCAGATAGTTCTCTGACTTTTGACTCACTATTAAAAAACCAATAGTAAAATTCCCATACTAAGAATTTCTACTGAGAAAAGGAGAAAAATCACACTATTCACCTGAAAAAAAAGTTTTTCTCTCTCAAAATGTATAC
Source organism: Camelus bactrianus (assembly GCF_048773025.1). Taxonomy (NCBI): domain Eukaryota; kingdom Metazoa; phylum Chordata; class Mammalia; order Artiodactyla; family Camelidae; genus Camelus; species Camelus bactrianus. Next base: position 12,607,105 of record NC_133559.1, read on the forward strand.
AGATCTATTAATTATATATACAGTAACTGACAAGTAAAATTATGAGTATCAGCGTTTACCATACTAACTATGATAAGCAATGCCTTTGTAAAGATCTAAATTTACATTTTGAGCCACTGGATGTAGTTGGCAGTTTTCTAGTGAAAAGAGAATCACCTAATGGAGACAGAGTATGACTCAAATTGTTTTTAAAATTTGGCTCAATTCCTTAGGTCCCTTTTTAGCTCACAGCCTCCATTGATGGTAAGTTACCAGCTATGTCTGGACCAACAGTGATGATTTAGATCTGTTCTAAACCAGAAGCAATATGCTGACTAATGTTTTTAAAGAGAGATCAATTAAGTACTAGGTAGTTATAAATCCCAATGCCTATGTTATGGGATCAAAAATTAGAATATGATAGATAATAAAATCTTGATGACTAACATCTTTTGGTGCCTTGGGAGATAAAACTTGACCTGGACTGTAAAGGAAACTTAGAAAATAAGGATGAGGAGAGTGTAAGATTTTTTTTTATATATAAAAATTGCCTTCATCTACCAGTAACAGGAAACCTAATTAGGCACTGGCTTAAAAGAATTGCATTTTTTTTCTTGTATATTGAGAAGTCCACAACAGTGAAAGTTCAGTTGTTGGTATTGATACAACAATGTAACGATGCTAGTACTTAGGTTGCTGCAATTGTTTTGGCCTTTCCCAGATGCTCTCAAAGTGTCTGTTGCAGCTCAAGCCATTATATCTGTATTTCAGACAAGAAAAAGGAGGAACGTATGGCATCTATCAGGAAAGCACATTTTCCAGAAATTTCTAGCAGACTTTTGCTTATGTCTCATTTGATATAGACTGTGTCACATGCTTATGCCTAGCTTTAATGGAGGCTCAGAGATGTAATGTTTTAATTAGGCATATTGTGATCTGAAAAAAATGTGGACTTCTCTTGGTATTGAAATAATGGATATTGGGTGGAGAGCTTAGCAGCTGCTTGCTGCAGCACTCTATCATGTGCTATGATGTGCTACTGGGAGTAGACAGTAAAAGAGGAGATTCATGTTGAAGAGAGATGAAAAATAAATGCTTACCGCATGGGATGCAGCTATGTGATTTAGGCCATTGATGAGTTAAGGAAGTGACTTTAAGCTGTCAAACAACAAAAATAATACTATGAAAGTTCTATTAGGAGACTATTCATCTGGCTGAGGTCTGTAAATATAAAAATATTAAGAGAGAAGATGAGCTGGAAGGAAGGGTAGGGTGAATTGAAACTGCAAAGATGATGAGCTAGGAGACATTGCAGCCATCTTGGGGTGAGGTCATTAAAGGCCTGGAATGGAGAGAAAGGAACAAATTTCAAAGGAAAAATCTATAGTGCTTGGCAATTGAAGGAGGAAAAAGTAAAAGCTCATTCCATGATTTTGAAATACACAGCTATCCTATAGCTGTTTCTTGCCACCCTCATTTCTTCTGGTTGACTTTCTTTCCCTTTTTGTTTCTTGAAGTCATCAGAGTATCCATTTTTAAGTCATTCCAAACCATTAGGTTATCTCCACTTATCATAGCCTTTTCTAAATCCTCTGCTACAAAGTAAATCTGAAAATAAAGACTTTTAAAATAGAAAAAAACAAGATTAATGATATATCTGCCTTTCTGTACTTAGAATACTTATCACTTTGTGGAGAATGATTATTGCTTTGATTTATTGGCAGTTGCACAGATAATTTTTTTCTATGAGTACTTTGTCTTTTTTGTATGTGATTTCCTAATCAACCATTTAATCTATAGGAACTTTCACAAGACTCCAGAGGTTTAAATTAGACCAGCTTGCACTGCATCTTCTAGGACATGACAGTTTCCTTGACCCAAAGGAGCTAATTGCCAAGCCCATTGTACCTAACTGACCTTCAGAGCCCCGTTAGCTCCAGTGAGATCACTTTCACTCTTTCTCCCTTGTGGCAAAAATCTGTTTCTACTTAAACAGATGGTTTAGCTTTCAACTAATAAATACTACAGATCATCATTTATTTAAGCCAACAATATTGGTTTGAACCTCCTACTAACTGTCCAAAATCTGAATTACTATTTTTTTATACACATTAAGCTCCCCAGAATGGATTTATCTTTTTACTGGAAAATCAGGAACCTTGTAGTGTGTGAGAAGACTGAGCCATTTCACATAATCTCAAGTTTCTGTTTTTCAGAAGAACTGCTTAACAAGGACAGGTTCAACTCCTCTGTGTATTCTCTTTTGCAGTGATTCCAATTGGAAACCCTAGGCATCATAACTTTCTATGGAGTTTTACATAGTTCTTTCAGCACTTACATGATAAATTCTTTGATATTTAAGACATAAGCTGAGGACAGGGTGATAGGCCAGCATCATCTCAGGGATATACATGTCAAAGATGTAATTTTTGTTCACATTATGAAATACCACTCCTCTTGGGCTTTTACAAATAAAGGTCAGAGAGTCCTAAGAAATGTGTATTTTATTTTTCTGAATCCAGAATCTTGAAATTGAAAATATGGACTCAGATAGTTAATTAGAGAGAACTTTTGCTTTGGGGATCTTGAGTACATCAGGCAAGAATTGCCTTTGAACTCAACTAAATATTCATAGAGATATTTTCCTCCAGGTTTATTACAGATTTTACAGAAGCAAATGCATGCCTTAAGCATAAGATTTAGATTAAATAGTAAGACAAATGTGAACTATAAAATAATTTGTTGCTGGGAATGGAGTTGTTAGGAAGGCCATATAGTTAGCCTCTTTGAAGATATCTAAAGCCCATCTCTTCATTTTTATTCTACTTACTATATGGGAGAGAACCTTGTGGGAAATATGACCTACTTGGCATTGCTACAGTATAGATTAGGACAAAGAAAGACTCATTAATATTCATGTATTCAAGCCATAAAATATCAGGGTTTAAAAGGCTTTAGTACAAAGCTATCCCCACTAACTCCCTTCCAATGTTTGGATTCCCTTCTGCAATGCTTTGCTCAGTGGCCAACCAGTTTGGATATAGTCACTTTGTGGGATGAAAACTGCCTGATTTAAATAGCTCTGGCAATTTGTAAATTGTTCCTTTTCTGTCTGTTCCTTACTCTACCGATAAACCCACAAGATTATATATAAGTGTTTCTTCTACATGATGGGCCTTTAGTTATTTATATACTATATATCCTCTAAGTCTTCACATACCAAGGCCTTCCAGTTTTCAAAAACCATTCTTCTTGTGACCTGGGCTCAAGGTGCCTCAATTCTTCTGAATGGGCTCTGCATTCTCCACCTCTCTTAAAGACTCACTGTTGGTAGAAGGCTTCAGCTTCTTACTATGTTGGCCTCTCCCTGGGGCTTCCTCCAGAGCAGCTCATCCCTGAGAGTGGGAAAAAGTGAATGAGTGAGAGAGCTCCCAAGAGAGAAGTCAGTCTCTTAAACCTCATCAGGGAAGTGCCATCCCATCAGTTCTGCTGCGTGCTGCTGGTCACGTAGCCTGACCATGGTTCACTGTAGCAGGGAACGACACAAGAGTATGAATACCAGGAAGTGGGGATCATTGGAGAACATATTGGGGCTGCCTACCACACTGGCTTATGACAGTGTATAAAGAGTAAGCCTAGAAGACAGGTTTCATGGTTTGTGGAGATGAGAGGACAGAATACTTCACATAAAAACTCCCCTATTAGTCATTTCTCCTAGCTTCCTGCCACCTAGAGCAGGGAAAGGAAGCATCTGTTTGAAATGTAATACAGGACCCCACTGAAAATGTTAAGGAATGGTTACTTTGCAATCATCCTTAGTTTTATACTACAAGATAATAATCTGGTTCTACATTTGTTTATAGTCTAATATAATTGCAGTTCAGATTTAGATATTCAGTGCATAGCACTATGCTAAGTAATGTATAAATTTCAAAAGAATTCTAAGATGTGCTTTATGCCTTCAGAGAACTAATAATCTTACTGGGAAGCAGGATAGATTTAGATCATAGAGAATCTCAGAACTGGAAGAAAACTTTGGGACAGTCTAGCACAACAGCTTCACCATACAGGTAAGAAAACAGGTTGGGGGAGCAAATAGCTGATCCAGCTGAGCTACTCTTGGAGCTATGAGCAGAGCCGGGATCTTCAGGTCCCCAGGCGCAGAACTTTAGTAAAATGTGAAAGGTAATTTATTTATACTACCAAGGATGTTCTTTGAGAACATAAACCATTTTTATATTTGAAGCAAAATGACTTAGTATGTGACATGGGGAAAGAAAAGTGAGACATAAATATCTTAGAAGACATTTTTTTCTTCTCTTAAAAGACCCACTCTGTCACTGATTACTGTATGACTTTAAGCTAAGTTATAGTACATTAGTAAAACCTAAGAATATAATTAGCAGTGTCACATACCTTAGTTTTTTGAAGCAGGGACCACCATAATTGACAGTGAGGTGTTTTTATAAATTTTCCCATATTAAAGTGATAATATCCAGGTTTAAATAAAGAATTATGGTATAAATAATGAGTAAAAATAGTACGTAAGTATGAACTACACTGTTAGAATAATGAGAGGGTGAAAATAAATTAAGCATATACAAGATTTATTCAGCATATTTCACAGCTTAAAATATTTTAGAAATCCTCCCCCCTGCCACAGGTTTTCCTGTGTTGCTAGATAAAGTTACAAATTCAGGATTAGTTCCTCCCTTTTTTGGAGCGTCCACCATGTATATTAAGCATATTTCTGGTTAATTGCATTTGGTCTTCACAGAGTCTCCATGGTGTACTTTTTTATCCCCATTTTACAGTTGAAGTGGCTGAGAAATTAAGAGAACCATAACTGAATTTTCTGAATAATCCTTTGCAGTTAGTTTTCTTTAGCCCAAGCTCTGGCCCTCTAATAGTATCTTCAACCTTTCCTTTAATTAGTTTGTGACTAAGTGAAAACAGTAGAACTAAATGCCGGTTTATGTTACCATAATTTTAGAGCAACAGCTACTGTGTTTATGTCCCAGTCATCCATAAATATTTAATATTAAGCACATAATTTGGCATGGTGGCCAACTAAAAGATGAAATATTTATATTCATAAGATAGACATGCTCACAAACTAGTTCCCTGGAATTTCCATGATAAGCCAGAAAGACTTTTTCACTAGTATATTAAAATATGAAGAAACAAATTGGGAAACTGTAAGCTCTAGCTTTCTTGGCATCATAAGTTTACTGAATTAAAGCACTTTTTAAATAAATTCACTCCATCTAAATTTAGCAGACATTGATTTCAAAGTTTGCTTGCTTTTTCCATGGCACTTAAACATACAAAAGTCTATTTTTGTTTACATTTTCTAGTAAGTAAATGTTAGTCATTTCCCTGTCCTAGCCTGTCCCAGACCAACAGATCAGTTCTACATTCAAAATAAAACATGTCATTTAATAGCAAAAATAACCAGTCTGTCTTCTCACTAATAAATTTATTGTCTGCATTACTATAGATATGAGCATGTATCTTCCCAAGGAAGCAGGCTTGTACTCAGATTAAGATAGTAAGTTCCATTACTTATAACTACCAGTTTATTAAAAGATATGATAACGGGCACTGGTGAACAGCCAGATGGAGCGATCCATAGGGCGAGGTCTGGGAGGGTCGCAGCACAGGAATTTCTGTCCCCGTGGAATTGGGGTGCATCACGGTCCCAATGCATGGATGTGTTCACCAATTGAAAGCTCTCCTAACCTTGTACTGTTGGGATTTTTATGGCATCTTCATCACATAGGCATGATCAATCATTAACTCCATTTTCAGCCCTTTTCCCTTCTCAAGAGAATTGAGGAGGCAGGGCTGAAAATTCCAAACTTCTTATCATGGCTTGGTCTTTCTGGTGACCAGCCCTCATCTAGAAACTCACCCAGAATGGCCCCATTAGGACAAAGGTCACCCAGGAAATTACAAAAGTTTCAGGAGCTTTGTGTCAGGAGCCAAGGTCAAAGACCAAATCTTAGAACAAATGATGTTCTTAGTGTGCTTATCACTTAAGAAATTGCAAAGGTTTCCAGAGTTCTGTGCCAGAAACCAGGGGCAGAGACCAATATATATTGGTCTATTCTATTATTTCACAGGAACTTAAAGTTACATAGTGAGAGGTTAAGTTCTGCCTCATGAGATAGGAGATGCTCTAAATCTACAAAGATAGCTAGATGTTAAGTGACTAAAAATTTCTATCAACTACATTTTGAATAATCAGAGAAGGTTAAATACAGGAGGTGAGAAGAAGGAAACAACCAAAGGAGAAAAATGGTGAATTTTGCCTTACTTCATGTCACTGAAAGAGAAAAAAAAAATCTTTTTTCCTAAACCTTTTGATGAAATTCAGTTAGTGGAAGACTAGGTGATAACTGATATTCTCAGAAGTTAATAAGGTCTTAAAGAAAGTAACTCCACTTGAGGCCCATTATCTCTTTGTAGATATAGGGACTATCATCTCTCTAGAAAGGGTTAGTCTCAGCATAATACTCAGGAAAACAACCCCCAGAGTCAAAGCTCTTAGTTCTCACCCTGCTCAGCCTTTAACCAGGTGTGAGACCCATAAGCAAGTAGTTCAGTTTAATACCCTCATCTGTAACATAAGGTTGAGGTAGGTGATCTTTAAAATTCTATAACTTCTACATAATAGGCTAATGATAACTAATATCTTTATTTAAATGGATTGTGTATTTTAGAAAGCAAATAAATCATGAGCTTATTTTTTTGATGATGATAAATTTTCGTGAACTCAAATAATTAAGTCTTCAACTCCCACTTAGGTTTTTATTTGTTTCTTTTTAAAACAATGGTATTTTCCCACACAGTACAGCTTAGACATTCAAGTTGCAGCAGGGGAAATACTCATTGAATTTGTCATCATTATTTTTGGCTTCTATTTTTATTACAGCCTCTTTGGTTTCCTAGTTTCAGTAATCTATTTCTCAAATAGACCTGATTTAACATTAGGATTAAACTGCATTTATGATAATGATTTAGAATGTTACCATGCTTCTTTAAAAAATAGTTTTGTCTCAGTATGAAATACAAGATTTTTCACATTTATTATAAAGTGGAGGATTTTGGAGACATAAATCCACTGGCCACTAGTCAGCTATTTTCCTTTTTTGATTCAGTTGATTTCAATTGATTTAATGATGGAAATGGTAGCAAATTGTGCATTTAAAATAAAGTGAATCAACTGAATAAATGCTAAATTGTTTTCCATAGCAGCTGTACCTTTTATGCTCTCAAAGTTGTATGCAAGGGTTCCATTTTCTCCACGTTCTTAACAACACTTATTATTCTCTGTCCTGATTATAGCTATACTGGTGGGTATGAAATGATATGTCAGTTGTGGTTTTGATTTGCATTTTACCAGTGCCTAATGTTGAACATTTTTTATTGCTTTTTGGCCATTTGTGTATCTTCTTTGGAGAACTGCCTTATCAGATCATTTGTCCATTTTTAATTTGATTATTTGTCATTTTATTATTGGGTTGTAAGAGTTCTTTATATATTATAGATATAAGTCTCTCATCAGATATGATTTGCAGATTTTTTACTCATTCTATGGCTTGTTCAAGAGAGTGAAAAAGCAAACCTACAGAATGAGTAAAAATATTTACAAATCATATATCTGATAAGGGACTTATATCTAGAATATATAAAGAACTCTTAACCCAATAATAAAATATTATTATTATTATTATTATTATTATTATTATTATTATTATTATTATTATTATTATTATTATTAACAACTCTGGTTAAAGTTTGCTTTCCTGAACTTTCTGCGAGATTTTTTAAACATCTAAAAATGTGAAGTAACCTGAAATTCTATGAAGGTAGAACTAGTTTCTAACTTAAGACTGTAACAGAAAATAATAATTGTTATAGGAACCAAATTTTTTTGATTGTTTACCATATACCAAGCATTGTGCTGAGTGCTTAACAATCTTAAAATGTAAGTACTCTTATTATTCCTATAATACGGATAAAGAAACATGCATGAAGAGGTCGAGTTGCACAAAATCAGAAGGCAGCAATGCCAGTGCTTTAAAGTTGGAATGCCAGTGCAGGTTATTTTCTTTACCAGTATTCATCGTATTTTGTTTTGTTTCTTTATATTCCACTGTCATGCTTTTAAAAATAATATTATTTTGCAACTAATGTTTTATCCAATAACAATCTCTAGATTTTTCTCAGGTATATTGGAACCCAGTCTTCTTTTTTTTTTTTCAGTTGAAGTATAGTCAGTTACAGTGTGTCCATTTCTGGCGTATAGCATAATGTCCCAGTTATGCATATATATAAATATATTCATTTTCATTTTTTTTCATTAAAGGTCATTACAAGATACTGAATATAGTTCCCTGTGCTATACAGAAGAAATTTGGTTTTTTATCTGTTTTTATATATAGTGGTTAACATTTGCAAATCTCAAACTCCTAAATGTATCCCTTTCCACCCTCTTTCCCCTGGTAACCATAGATTGTTTACTATGTCTGCAAGTCTGTTTCTCTTTTGTAGCTGAGTTCATTAGTGTCTTCTCTTCTCTTTTCTATTCTTTTTTCTTTTCTTTTCTTTTCTTTTCTTTCTTTCTTTCTTTTTTTCTTTTTCTTTCTTTCTTTCTTCCTTTCTTTTTCTTTCTTTCTTTCTTTCCTCATTCCTTTCCTTTCTTTCTTTCTTTTCTTTTCCACATATGAGTGATATCATATGGTATTATTCTTTCTCTTTCTGGCTTATTTCATTTAGAATGACAATCTCCAGGCCAATACATTTTGCTGCAAATGGCATTATTTTATTCTTTTTTTAATCACTGAGTAGTATTCCATTGTGTAGATACACTGCAACTTCTTTATACAGTCATCTGTCAATGGACACTTAGGTTGCTTTCATGTCTTGGCTATTGTATATAGTGCTGCTATGAACATTGGGGTGCATGTATCTTTTTAAATTAGAGTTCCCTCAGGATATATGCCCTGGAGTGTGATTGCTAGATTATATGGTAAGTCTATTTTTAGTTTTTTTGAGGCATCTCCCTGCTGTTTTCCATAATGGCTGCACCAAACTACATTGCCACCAACAGTGTAGAAGGGTTCCCTTTTCTCCACACCCTCTCCAGCATTTATTGTTTGTGTACTTTTTAATGATGACCATTCTGACTGGTGTTAGATGATAACTTATTGTAGTTTTGATTAGCAATGTTGAGCATTTTTTCATATGCCTATTGGCCATTTGTATGTCTTCATTGGAGAATTGTTTGTTTAGGTCTTCTGCCTATTTTTGGATCGGGTTGTTTGGTTTTTTCTTATTAAGTTGTATGAGCTGTTTATATAGTCTGGAAATTAAGCATTTGCAAATATTTTTCTCCCATTCCATAGGTTGTCATTTTCTTTTGTTTATGGTTTCCTTTACTGTACAAAAGCTTATAAGTTTGATTAGGTCCCATTTGTTTATTTTTGCTTTTATTTCTATTGCCTGGGTAGACTGCCCTAAGAGAACATTGCTAAGATTTATGTCAGAAAATGTTTTGCCTATGTTTTCTTCTAGGAGGTTTATAGTGTCTTGTCTTATAGTCAAGTCTTTAAGCCATTTTGAGTTTATTTTTGTGTATGGTGTGAGGGAGTGTTCTAACTTCACTGATTTTCACACTGCTGTCCAGTTTTCCCAACACCAGTTACTGAAGAGACTGTCTTTTCTCCATTGTATATTCTTGCCTCCTTTGTGAAAGATTAATTGACCGTAGGTCTGTGGGTTTATTTCCAGGCTTTCTGTTCCATTCCATTGATCCATATGTCTGTTTTTGTGCCAATACCATGTTGTTTTGATTACTGTAGCTCTGTAGTATTGTCTGAAATCTGGGAGGGTTTTACCTCCAGCTTCATTCCTTTTCTTCAGTATTGCTTTGGTAATTCTGGATCTTTTGTGATTCCATATAAATTTCAGGATTTTGTGGATGACATGATACTATATGTAGAAAAGCCTAAAAGATCCACACAAAAACTACTAGAGCTGATAAAAGAATTTGGCAAAGTAGCTGGATACAAGATTAACATACAGAAATCAGTGCATTTCTTTACACTAACAATGAAATATCAGAAAAAGAGAGTAAAGAAACAAACTCTTTTAAAATTGCATCCAAAACAATAAAATACTTAGAAATAAATCTGACCAAGGAGGTGAAAGACTTATACATGGAGAACTACAAAACATTGATTAAGGAAAATAAAGATGACTTAAAGAAATGGAAAGATATCCTATGCTTTTGGATTGGAAGAATCAATATTGTTAAAATGGCCATACTGCCCATGGTAATCTACAGATTTAATACGATCTCTATCAAATTACCCATGACATTTTCCCAGAAACAGTCATTCACTTCTGCTTTTAGATTTCTCCCTCTTTAGAATCTCTTAGTTTCTGACCAAATCTTTTCATTAATATAACCTTTGGAATTTTTTTTTTTTGGCTGTCCTCTCCAAATTGGCCATTTTAGACTAATTCTGTATTTGTCAAAGTTTAAAAAATACTATAAAGGTAAACTTGCTATTACAGAGTGATTAAATGTATATTTCAGACATTTTAAATATCTTTTGAATGAGCCACAGTTAAGAATTTAATTGATCTATATCTCCATTAAAATGTATAAATAGCTCAATGTATTAGTTTTATATTGTTCTGTAACAAATTATCCCAAAGCCTGATGGCTTAAAACATTTATTATTTCACAGTTTTTGTGGGTCAGAAATCCAGGTGTAGCTTAGTTGGGTGCTCTGGTTTAAGGTCTCTCCTGAGGTTATAGTCAAACTGTCAGCTGGAACTGCAGCCTCATTCTTAAGGCTCAGCTTAGGGAGGATCCATATCCAAGTTCACTCACATGGTTGTTGGTGGGATTCAATTCCTTGTTAGCTGGTGGCCTGAGAGTTACATTTTCTTACTGGCTGATGGCCAGAGGCCTCCCTCAGTTCCTCGCCACATGAGCCTCTCCATAGGACAGCTCACAACACAGCATCTGGCTTCTCTTAGAATGAGCAAATAAGAGAATGCTCAAGATGGAAGCCACAGTCTCTTTGTCACCTAATTTCAGAGTTGATACCCCATCACTTTCACCGTATTCTGCTTTTTAAAAGCAAATCATTAAATGCAGCCCACACTCAATTGGAGGGAATACCAGGGGTGTGAATGCCAGGATGTGGGGCTCACTGGGGGTGATCTTAGAGGCTGCCTATCACACTCAGGGAATCTGTTGTCCAGTCATGGAGTACTCAGAAGTCATGGTGGCAGAATATTGACTTACATGATTCCTGTCATGCAAACAGGTGATAATTTTATTTTCAGAAAATATGTATTATAAGCAGGTCTCCATCCTAAAATATATGCCTATGTGTATATACAATACATCTTAAGTGTGAATATCCACTATTTGTTAATTCATTTTTATCAAGAAAGGGCATTAAAGTTCTGAGACACGGTTAGAAGAGAAATTTTTATGTGCAGTTTCATTTTTTTCCCTTGACTTAGAAAGATTGACATTATTCAGTTTTAGTAATGGAAAACTGTGGCCAATGTAAAGATGATTTTTTAAAACATGTTCAACATGCAAAAAATGTTTTCCTTTCTCTTAAATCATACTACAAACTTCAGTTCTAATTTAACAAAATAAGTAGTTCTGAATGGACTTTAAAAATTCATTTACTCAACAAGGCTTATTAAGCTATTCTCATAACTCATTATAAGTTACACTTGTAATAAAGTCCATACTCCCAACTTTGGCCTCCATAGCTCAGCTGACCTCTGTCCATCACTCCAACTTCATTTCTTCTATCACTACTACCCCCATTCTATTCCCAGCACACAGTCCATGCTCATCTTCAGCCTGACTGCTTGATCATGCTTCAGGCCTTTCCATGTTTTTGGAAACCTCTTAACCCAAATCATCACATGACTCACTCCTTCCCATCGTTTACTTCTCTGTTCCAGCATCACTACCGTAAGGAGGCATTCGTTCACCATCCTTCACAATATAGTAAAGACCATCAAAGGCCAGGGATGTGATAAAAGTAACGTTTGAGAAAGTTTAACCTGCTGACAGTGTCCAAGATGACTTGTGTGGAGACAGAGGCTGGATTAGACATGGATGAGCAGAGCCCACATTAGGAACTTTCACACTCATTCAGATGTGATTTGATAATGATCTGACCTGGAAGAAAGTTTCGGATGATGTACTCATAAGCTGAACACAAGACACTACAGAAGATAGCAAGTAATCTGCCAAAACCATATTATTTTTTCTTGACCGTTTAATTGAACTGGGGTTCAAAGGACCCTGTTCAACTTCTTGCATACAATTTTGTCCATTCTATAGCCTTTGCCTTAGAGCCTTGCTCAAGAGAAATGGTTCCTCATGAACGTAAATGTCATGTTGATAAAGGACTGGGAACTTCATTCCATGGTTATTCTGTGGTCATTTCTATTTAGCACAGGGGAAATCTCTGTCTATGAGCTTAAATGGAAAACATCTGCTATTAGCCTTTTGGTTTGCCTTACTATTATAAGGAATGAACAGAGTCAGTCTTCCCTGAATGGCAATCCAGTTACCTTTGTATGTTCAGTGAGATTACAAACCACTCTTCCTGCTTCTGCACTTGAGTAGAGAAGTCTCATGGATTTTCAGAGTTCATGTCAAGCATTCAAGGCTACTGTGGTGATCTGGGTTAGCTCCCCTGCCTGTATCTGTAGCCTACTGAAAGCCTAGATATTCTTTTAGACAATTTTTGTTGTACTCGTTTTGGTTTGGTGTTTTCTGGAATATATGTGAGGTTTTCTTCATACATGGTTTTTCCTCACCCATCTGTGCTGAGGATGTTTTTGAGACCACAGAGAGATTATTGTGGGTAAGTAGGTCAACCTGATGAAGAATCTTCCAGTCCTCTAAACTGATGAATTTGGCAGTCTCAGATTTAATACAGTTGATCCTATCGTGAAAATTATTGTCAAAGAATAGAAAATTAGTGAATGCAGTTTTTCAAAAAGGAAGTTCGTGAAAACTTGATTGAGGCCAGCTTTTGTGCTAAGACTTCCCTGACAAGTTCACAGTCATCTGTGTGATTACCTGTGAGAATGTATGTTATTATCATCATGTAGGGAAGTGAAGGTTTCATTTTTAATACAGGCCACTATATTAGGGAGTAGCATGGATGCTAGTGCAGAAACATGCTGTGGTAGACGACTCATCTGTGAAACAGCATAGAGAGTGACAGTTGGAAACTAAGCACCGATCGAGCCAGTGGGTAAGTACTGGTGGCTAATTACCTTTGGCTAGTGTAGAAGTAACACATGTTGCTTTGTGAAGAAAAATTTTAATGAGGACACAGTGGTTGAAGCCACACACATGTCCTTTTAATGAGAAGGAAGACTCTGCCTCCCCCATACAAAGCAAAAGCTCTATCCAAGCAGGTGTGTCTGTTTCACACAAGGACTCCTGGGAATCTGAGCTGACCCTGGTGAGCCACCCAGTAGTGAGACCACCTTCGTTGTGGGTAAAGCTACACAAATGGTCTTTGAAAACCAGATCTTCCCTCTGGTTTATGATGTCACTGGATTGTTGCTGCCTTCCTTCATACTCCTTTAACAGAGCCTCTTTACAACTCAAACCCTGATAAAGAAAACTTTGATAAAAATAGGAAATGCCAAAGAAGTAGCAGGAAGTTCTTTATCAGGAATAAACCCTGCTGATTAGTACCCACTGAGTAGCAGGGACTCAGCTAGAGGAAGGAGTGAGTCCTTCAAAGTTCCATACATCTGTGTGTTGTTGCTCCCGAGGCTCCTTCAGTTCAGACAGAGCTTCTGCTGGACGCACCACATACTTCACAGCAGGCTTTTAAGGAAGATGTATGGCCAACGCCCTCTGTGTAAAGGCCCATAACTCTCAGGAGTGTGGGTTCAACTGTAAGTTTTTTCCATAGGAGTTATGATTTGGTGCTTTTTCTTCTTCTAAGCTTCCTTCTAATTGTTTTTCCTCTTGTTCTTACCCTCAGTGATTTATTTTTTTCCCTGTATTTTTCACATGCGTGTGGAAAGAACAAGTATGTTTCCATGGCACTTAGCATGTTACAAATGCGTTGTTTTCCAAGGAGTAAGCTCATTCTTCCACTGACAGCATTAAACCTACGTTCCTAAGGTAACCCGTGTTTTCCTGGGGGCAGGGCAAGAGTCATGACTGGCTTTCACATTCCCAGCTTTGTTCCTGGGGCATCATTACCCATTGTGTTAATTAGTCCCAGGAAGTTTCTCCCCAGAAATAACATTACTTCTCTCCCTATCCTCCTTCCAATTGACTTTCCACTACAGCTAGAGAAAATCTGACTTTACAGAGAACTCTGATATGTACTGCACACAGTTATAAACAAAGGTGCAGATGGGTTTCAGTAATTGGTATGAAATTGTCACAGGGCTCTATAGATTAACAGGTACTTATAAAGTAGGCAGGATATTTTTTGTTCCATGTCAATTATAACACCACACACTTGAAAATACTCAAGAGAGACATGCTTATATATAAGCATGGGTTTTTGAGACCAATGGACATAGGTGTGAATCCCAGCTCTTCCTTAACTGTATGATTTGCTCACTTTGCTCCAAGTTTTAATCTCCTCTTATGAGGTTGTAGTGAAGAATGATTTACTATGTTACGTAAATTGCCTAATAATATGTCCAACATATGAAAGCATACATAATAGATTCTCAATAAATAGTGACAGTGCACAAACATTTCTAATAAAAGAGCATTGATTATCTCTAGAGATGGTCCATTTTGTTTTCAGACAGCTACAGATGTCAGGAACTTCTTTCTATATTGCTCCAGAATCTATGCTTCTCAATTATTGGTTCTAGAACCATTAAAAATAATTTACAGGGAAGGAAGTTTGTACCTCCAACCTCAATCTAACCCCTAAACTCCAGATTCAGTTATCCAACTGCCTATTTAAGTATCTCCAGTTGGATGATTCCTAGGCAGCTCTCCCTTAACCAGACTCCCTCATTTCCACCCCCAGTCTTCTGCTCCCATAATCTTTCTATCTCAGTTAATGGCATATGTATCCTTCAGTTTGCACAGCCAAAAACCTTGGAGCATCCATGGCTCCTTTTTTTTTTTTTTCTCCCACACACCACATCTAATTAATCCCTTAATTAATTCTGATGACTCTACTTCAAAACATACCCTGAAGCATACCTCTGCTACTTCTCACCTCTGTACCCCACTGCTTTGGACCGGATATCATCATACCTAGATCCTTCAGCAGACTCCAAATATTTTCTGCTTTTACCCTTGACTTCTTTAGTCTCTCCCCAACACTACAGCTGCAGTAGTCCTGATAAAACATAAATTAGATTATGTCTCTCTTCTGCTCAAAACAGTACCTTTCTGTCTCACTCAGTAAAAGCCAGAACCATGACAGTTGCTATACAACCCTCCATAATTCTGACCACACACACAAACATGCTGCACTCCTGACCTCATTTTCTACTCTTCTACCCTGTTTTTTTCCTCTTCGTGCACAGTGTCCTCCTTGCTGTTCCCAGAACATGCCAAACATACTCCCACATCAGGGCCTTTGTATTTACTATTCCTTCTGCCTGGAGTGCACTTTGTTCATCTCTTTCACTGTCTAGGAATCTTCTCTGTGAAATCTTCAGCTGTCATTTTTTTGTTCAAGATTTTATGTACTAATAGAACTAATAGGACTCTTAGCTAATGGCAGTTGTAGATTTGGCTTTTGGACTCACATATCTGAGTATGTTAGAATTACATCTGAAGGAGTAAGTGCCTCTGTATACAGAGTATTTTTTGTGAACAGTTAGATTCCTTCCCCATCTCCTTTTCTACTAAATGTTAATGATTTTCACAGCACTTGAGATTTCCCTGTGACTCTAAGAAAATACAAGAGCCTAGAAGAATACAAGGATTTTCAGGGAAATGGTCATATTTCTCCAATAGAAAAAATACACCAAAGTTTTTAATCCATTGGTACCAAAAATATAAGATTTTAAAAGTTTGTAGAAGAAAGTTAAGTCAGACTATCAAAAAGATTTTTTTATAGGCACTAATTTGTAAACAAGAAAGAGTCCCACAAATTACCCCTGTTTCTATTTGTAGCATAGCGATAGCATTTGTGCTATTAATTTGATGTTAGGGGTCTCAGGTTTAACAGCTTGAGCTGTCATTCCTTTAAGGAGATGAGTTTGGATTATCTTTTTAAAGAAAGAACTACTTCTTTATAAAAATTTAAGTATGTCATACTGTATTTCAAAGCTCTTGCTTTTTTTTTTTTAGCTTTGCATGCTTTTATTTTTTTGATGTTATAGCAGCTTTATTCTTTTTTAAATATATTTTCATTGAAGTACAGCCAGTTTACAATGTTGTATCAATTTCTGGTGTACAGAACTTCAGTCACATGGGAACATACATACATTCATTCTCATATTCTTTTTCACCATAGGTTACTACAAGATAGTGAATATATTTCCCTGTGCTATAAGTATAAACTTGTTGCTTATCTATTTTATATATACATTAGTATCTGCAAATCTCGAACTCCCAATTTATCCCTTCCCACTCCCTTGCCCCTACTGGTAACCATAAGTTTGTTTTCTTTGTCTGTGAGTCTGTTTCTGTTTTCTAAACAAGTTTGTTTTTCTTTTTTTAGATTCCACACATAAGTGATATCATGTGGTATTGTGAAGTAAGCTCTTGCTTTTTTTAAACTTGTCATCATCGTAATTTTGATAATAGTGCTCACTTATTTAAAAAAATCTTCCCTTGATCCTTTATTCCCTCTCTTGTTATCACTCGTTTCTTTATCACCCTTTGTAGCAGAACTCTTTGAAAGACTCATCTGTACTTTGTGTTTCTTCTTTCTCTCCTGTTCATTCTTAACCCACTCCATATAGGCTTTCATCTCATCCCTCCACTAAAACTTCTTGTCAAGGCTTCCGTCACCTTCATTCTGCTAAACTCGTTTCTCTGTTCTCATCCTATTCCCAGCAGCATTTGGCACCATCTTGAAATACTTTAGTTGATTTCCACTGTAACCTCCTGTTTAGTGTTGTTTTGTTTCATCTTATTTCACTAGCAGCTGCTTCTTGGTCTCACTTGTTGGCTCTTTTCTTTCTTTTCCCCCAAACTCTAAACATTGAAATATCCCAGGGCTTAGACCTTAGCCCTGGTCTTTTGCCTAAGTTATCTCATTTAATCCCATGGTATATCAATTACAATATAGGTTAAGCGCTGTAACAGAGAAACGCCAGAATGCAGGTGCTTAAATAAGGTGAAAGTTTATTTTCCTTTCCTGTAAAAGTGTGGGTAGATGATCCCACTGATATGATAGCTTGTTAATGTTGGAGACCTAGGCTCTTTTTCTCCTGTTTTTCTGCTGTGTTCAACATGCTGCTTTCATTTCCTGGTCCCACATGCCTGCTTTAGCCTTCACAGCATGTCTGTGTTCTGGCCAGCAGGAAGAAGAAAATAGGAAGTGAGGGACACATCCCCATCCTTGAGGACACAGGAGTTAAACATTTCTACTCTCATCCCATTGGCCAGAACACAAGTTGCTAAAGGACCTCTAGGAAATGTAGTCTTTATTGGAGATTTTTCTAAAATAAAGGGCATTTTAATGAACCTAAAAGATCTTTCTGAGCCCAAATAAAGTATATGTTCAATTGCTACCTCTTCTTGAGAGGTCTTATAGTCTGCTGTCATGGAAAAATACTCAGTCTTTGGAATCAGACCTGAATTCAGATGTGATTCTGCCACTTCTCTAGCTGTGTGCTTTGGGGCAATTTATGTAAATCTCTCAGACTCGGATTTCAGGTATAATGGGAACATCCCAGGACTGTCATGAGGATTAAAAGAAACAGTGTATGCCAGGTGACCTGGTACAGTTCTCTTCTTGTTTCCATATCATTTCCTATTTCCCTGTACTCTAAACTTCTTTACTCCTTTCTAATAAAACCACTTAATGCTATTACGTGGTTTAATTGTGTTAATTTCAGAGCAGCCATAGCCACAGAAGTGGCTTGTACCTGTGTGCATTCTTTAATAGAAGTTAGTTTGGAACATTACAGGAATTGGAAGCAATGTAGGAAATGTAGCAAATTCTTTAATAATCCCTTGATAATCCCTTGTTTTTCCAAATCATTTTTGAGTAGCCTATTTTGAATGTTAAAAAAAATAAAAATAAAGATAAAAATTGTACTTAAGGGAAAACAGTTGTGCCACTTTATTACAAAAGCAGAGAGGTTTTTTTTTCACTGTGGGTCTAAGAGCCATATTGGACTTTTAAGACTCCTCTTAGATTGGGCTTATGTCTCAGCAACATTTATTAGAGACAAACCAGTCCCAATAAGGACAGAGTGTGACTCATGCATCAGTGGGGTTATGCTCTAGATGTTGGGCACACATTAAAAAATCTTTATTCCCTCCGTTTCTCTTCACTGGCAGAGATAAAGCAAAACTAATAGACCTCTTCACTCCAAAGGAAAAAAGTCAAGATGTGTAAAACTGAAGATTGAATCATCCGTTTGTTCTTGTCTCCATCCTTCACCAGCTCTACCTTCTTTACTGCTACCCATTTAAATAAAATACATACCCAGTTCTGTTTCTCATTTCCTTAAAACTCTTCAGTGGCTCTCTGTGGCCACTGGGATAAATTCCAAGTGTTTCGTGAACCACTCCTCCTCCCCTCTCCAGCCTCATATCCTCACTTTCCACCTCACACTGTAACTTCAGCAACACCTTGCACAGAATGTTGCCTCATGACTTCATGTATTTACTAATGCTTATCCTTCTCTAGAGTTTTCCCTGCCTCTAGTCAGGCAAAGAATCCTTCAGAGTTCAACTCAAGTGGCACCTCCTACAGAAAACCTTCCTTGTCCCCTCCTCACCCCCCAGGCTAGGGAAGGCACCCCTTCTCTTTGTTCTCATTACACCGTTGCATACCCGTATAGCATTTATGCCACGTGGTATCTGTTTACATAGCTGCCTCCCTTACTACATGGTAAAAGCCTTGATCTGGGGCCAGGTCTTACTCATCTCGGTCTCTCCAGCACCCAGCAGTGCCCAACACATAACAGCTGCTAAGTAAATATTTGTGTAATTGAATCATATTGATCATATGAACAAACTCCCACTGGGAGAACATCTGCCTTGCCTTATATATCTGAGAAAAGCCCTTGTTTATTACACTCTATTAATTGAGAGCTGCTGTGCTACATATTAAATTGGGTATTTTAGTCCCTGCTTGAAAAAGAAAAGTTGAGCAAATTCATAGCTCTGGTAAGATTACATAGTGCCTGTTAGTGCAAAAACAAAGTTAGTGACTGTACTTAACAGTTGTTTGGGATGTGTGATGCCCAGCTGCGGTCTAGGGTAGTGTTCTGTGTTTGGCGGCATTTTGATGAGATGAGCTAATAGTGTAAAAGTAGCGGGTCACTATTAGTCTGAGGAAGAGGTTGAGTGGCAAGCTTTCTCTGCTTTAAAGTCTTGCTTAAAAAAAAAAAAAAAAAAGAAATCCCAAGAAATGTAGGGTCTTTCAAGAAAGTTTATGGCCTGCATTTTCTAAGTCATAAACCAACCTAGTTTTCAGCCTTCAGCTTGGTTCCCATAGAGATTAACAGTGACCTATATAAACTCCACGGTGGTTCCAGTTGTTCTACCCAGGACGGGCCCCAAGAGTTTCACTGAAGAAGCCCAGAATGAAGAGATGTCACGGATTCTGGTGAGAAGTACTGAGTTACAGAAGCTGATTGGGATAACTTATCTTAAAAATGAGAGATAGGAAGCTTGCCATATTTTCTAGTGCTTTCTTAGCACTAAAAGAAGACTTAAGGTTTAATACTTGCCAAATTTTCCTCTCTGGAACCATTCTACTGTGTGATAGAGATCTGCTGCTGCAAACCTGTCTTCTTTTTCTTTTCTTTTCCCCCTATTTTTTTTTTTTCTTAATAAAAGTCATAGAACCTGAAAGGCTCTGGATAGTGTTTTCAAGATAAACAGATAAATCCCACATTGTTTCCAGTGCAGCAACTTTCTCTGGAGTCTTTCACTGTCTCTTTAATGTGAGTCTTAATCACACTTGTATTAACAGTAGAAATCCTCCACAGTATCTCCTTTCATACAGCGATGTCACAAGCATTAACCCCTTAACCCTCGTAGCACCACAGGAAAGCAGCAGTCACCGTAACCTCCATTCATTGGAGAGATAAAGTGAATTAATTATGAGAATGCAGTTGACTTCCTCACCACAAGAGCATGGGGCAGCGGAAGGCCAGGGCTAGACCTCAGGATCACTCACACCTCTTTCTTGTGCCCTGATGCCTTTCGGTTCTTGCTCCTTGGAGAGGTATACACTACATGCTGTGTCGGGTACTTGAATTAATATGTATAACTCACACAACCACCCTGCAAGTATAATATCCCTATTTCAGATGAAGCTACAAAAACTTGCTACTAATTAGAAAAGCTGGCCTTCACACCCACATCCGTGATTCCAAAGCCTGGTGTGTCCACTGTGCCACACCAACGCCACACAATGACAATAAGTTCCATTTTACATCACTTCATAGCCTGAAAGTTCTCCACAAAGTTCATCACATTTCATTCTTAAGAACTTTGGAAATATGAGTAGTTATCTTTTGCAATAAATAAGCAAGACAGTAGGCAGAATGATCTTACTACTAAACCTAAAGTCAGTCAGTGACACTCCTGCGCAGACCTTCCAATGGTGTCTCATCTGATTAGAGTAAAGGCCCAAATCTGTGTGACCTGTAAGGAGTCTGGTCCCCTGGTTCCCTCTCTGGCCTCATCTCTCCTTGCCCCCCTCATTCTCTCCACCCCAGTCACACTGGCCTCCTTGCTGTTCCTCAGATACTCAGGGCTTTTATACTGGCTGTTTCCTTAGCCTGAAATGCCCTTTCCCCAGATGCCTACACGACTAGCTCCCCAGTTCTGTCAGGTCTTGACAAAAAAAATCACCTTCCTGGTCAGGCCTTCCCAGACCACTGTTTCTAGAATTCTAGTGTAGCCCCCAATATTTCCTGTGCCCCTTCCATGCTTTAGTTTTGTCCTTAGTTTTCATCATTTTCAAGCAGACTGTGTATTTACTTCTCTTGTTTGTTATCTGCCTCTTCCTGCCCACAAGAAAGGACATACAAGTGCCACAAAGAAATGCTTTTATCTGTTCTGTTCACTTCTCAACTCCAGCACCTAGAACAGGCTTGGCACATAGTTGGCACTCAGTCAGCATTTGGTGAATGAAAAAAAAATTAGAAATTGGAAGATGAGAAAGGTAAACAGATTTTTTTTTCTCATAAAATAGTGTGGCCCAGAAGTGTCAGAGCTTAAACCGACAGGGGTCTTCTGACCCACATTCCATGCTTTTTCAGTTTGGAGCCTACCCAGACCCAAACCCAGAAAAGGTTGTAAGTGATTTTAAAATATAAAACCCAGTTAATTATGAATACTTTTTATGTAATTTGTACTTTCAAGGCAATTGTGTCATCAGTTACCATATCGTAGGGGATGTAGATCATTCTGTCCTATGGACCGTCTCCCCACAACAGGAACGATGAGAAGGTTATAGAACTTTGCATAAGCTGGTATTTCTGGCCCTCTGAATCCAAACCTCTAAAATAAGGGACTGTGTCATTTTGAAGCCCCACACAGCTCTGACTTGTCTTGACTCCATCACAAAAATGTGGATGAAGTACCCAATTTTCTTTTTAATTTGCTTAATTCTATGCATACAAGATACACAGAGTTTATTCTGGGGATGAACTATGAAGGTGTATTCTTGCAATTCCCTTTTATCACAGATGACCCATGCACATGTGTTTGGTTCTTTCCCCTACATTTATGCAAAATGTAGGCCTTTCGTCTCACTGTTACATCACAGGACAGGCATGCACGCTGATCATCTTGTGCAGCCTCGGCTGCACGGAGACTGTAGCCACTGCTTCCTCAGAGTCATCCAAGAGGCAAACAAAGCAGAAGGCAAAGCTACTTAAGGCCAAGGAACTAAATCAGGAACAGTACAGTGACACTTGGGTCAGGAAGGGAAATATGTCTACAACATAGCCCCGCACTGTTGGCATTCTGAGTTAAGGACATACCAGGTTGTCCGAACTAAAAAGAAGTACACCAGTATGTCAGGCGGGTAGTTGTCCAACTCTGTCCAACAGTTTTGGCAAAGAAGGTTAAATGCAATATTTTGCATTGTATCTCAGCCCTGTTCATTTCTTTGTTAAAAATTGTCTCTATAGATAAAGTGCAGTAACTTGGAGGTGGTGTACATGTCCTTATGAGCAGAAGACAGCTTTCCAAGCTCCTTCACAAATAATAATTACTCAGCACACAACCTGAGTAAGGTTTGTCGTCTCCACCCCTGTTACACTGTTGCACAGTGGTTTCTGACTGAGGGAACCTGCCATGAACCATGGCAAGATAGAACACATTTGAGAAAGTAAGAATGGCAAGTTAATTACTGAATTTAGAATTTGATGCAGTAATCAAACCAAAACTTTGATTTTATAAGAAAATCAAACAAAATGCCAGCATCCTCAGTCATTTTTCTCTTACTTAATTTCCATTTGCTCCAGAAGAAATTAATCTCTTATTTCTCCTTATCCCAGAGCACTTTTTTAGCTGCACTTGGTCAAAGGCAACTCTGTTCATTGCTTGAACTGAAGTTTCCTTAATTTATTATAATCATTACTCCTTTTGCCGTACCAGCTAGTGTTTAGAGTTTACTAATAAGTCTTGTGGTTTCCAAAACACCAGTCCATCATTACTGTATTCATTCTTAAATGACTTTTCACTGAGAGAAATAATTATCCATCACACAGAACTACAATTAGGACCCTAATAATGCATTTACTGTTTGTTAATTTCAGTTGCACATGGGCACACTGTTAATTTTTCTGTAATTTTTTTTGTATTTTCCTTCTAAACTGTTACCAGTGTTTTCCTTCCCTGTGTATTTTGCCTGCTGACTTGATTATAAACTACTTAAAGATAGAAACTGTGTTACATGATCATTTGGAGCAGAATACACGCTAGTTCTATGAATGATCACAGCTAATCGGGAATTTGGTTGGACATTTCAGCTGAAAGCAGTCCCTGCCCTGATACCACCCTGGGTCCACTGAACCCACAGCCACTAGCTTTTATGAGCTCATTTTCTGTGTCTCCCACCCAAGTATTTACATAAGACACTACTGGATACCTGGCTGCAAACCTGCAGAGTCTTTAACAAACAGGAATGAATGTGAGGAGGAGTCTGGGGAAGAAACTCATTCACTGTATCCCTGTGGTTAACACTTGTGAGACAACTACGGATCCTCTAAGAAGATTGTTTTGGCCATAGCAGTGACACCTATTAGGAATTGTCCCATGAGAGAGCATGAGAAATTCTCTGGAGTTCAAAAAATCAAAATGACATCCTTGATAAAAAATCTCTTTATGGTGTGAGTATCATAGTTGACACCAGGAATCTCTGGGAATTTGGTCTTGAAGCTGTTCTCAGAGTGCGCGTTGCATACATTCCACAAGGGCCTTGGGGGAGGGAGCAGGCTTAGTTTTTGGTTTTCAGCAGAGTTTGTCATCTTCACAGCTGAATGGAACACTGGAATGTGACATTTACTCAAGTATGCCCATTTTTCATTCAGTATTTATCATTTTCAATGTAGCAGGTATTGTATTTAAAAAAAAAAAAAAAAAAGAACCACAACCTCTTTACTTCTGTAAATCTAGTTTGTAAAACAAATGAGAGAATAAGACTTCTCTCCACCCGTCTTCATCCCTGGGTATTATCCTTTACTCTCTGTTCTCACTCTTTTCCTCAGCAAGTCAGATGACATTTATTGATCAGAGCATTTTTATGGTTGATTTACTTTAAAATTTTCCAAAATGTCATTTGGCTTCTTGTCCAAGAGCTTTAGTACCAGGGTTTTACTCAGTAGCTTTGTAAATGTGACTGCTTCCTTTTTCTGAAAGAAATAGAAATAGGACTGAGAGAAAAAGGCTTCCCTGCTAAAAAGAGAAATGGCTTTTTATGGTTCAGAGAATACTAGTAGAACCATAGCTAGAGATGGCGTGTCTGTATCCCACTTGATAATAATTCAAAAATCATGATAAATTCTTGGAAAAGAGGCATTTGTTTTAAGAGTCAGAAGTGGTATTACTTGTAGACTTATGTGGTAGTGTATCAAAATTCACAGAATGGAAAATTACTCCGTGTATAGAACAGTATATTCCAACTTATTTTGTGTTATAGAAATCAAAAATATTCTACAGTCCTTAAGCCGTTTCTTTTGAGAATCTGAGAGAAGAGTAACAGCCACTTCATTTCTGATTCTGGTGAGGTTGGGACATCAGTTCTCGGCAGAGCCTTAGTTGTCCTTGGTCGCGACCTCCACCAGCTATTCAGTCATGTGTTCTCTAGTACTTTTTCTCTAAAGAAATACAGAGATCTTTCCTCAGTTGTTCAGCAACTTTTCTAGATTGGCTTCCAGTAGTAGCAAAAGGAAAAATCCTTTCTTCCATCTTTTCCAGAATAAATATTTTCTAATTACCTCATCTGCAAGAGTAACATAAACATTGGAAATGCCAAAGTGAGCTTCAGTCATTTGTAGGAATGACTAAATAAGGCAGTCGTCACTTCTTTCTTTTCCAGATACCTACAAGTGATATCTACTTGTGTTTCTTAACTAAAATTTTTAAAAACCCTATTTGTTATCAAAGACCTCTGTGTCTAACAGATATACTTAAAATTTTTTAAGTTTCTGGAAAAGTAAAACCTTAGATGATTCAACACTGGCTTAAATTTCAACTAAGGATGAGATAGAATTAGCAATCTCAGAATCTCAGCATATATTCGGCCTTACCTATTGTTAATGAAACTTGCCTGCAAGCAGGGCTGCATGTTGCAAAGCTTAAACAGAGCGATAAAACTATTTGTAAATCCAGACACCTTTATGAAGACCTGTTTCCTGGGTTTCACTTATGTAAGCCCACGAACCTATCAGCTGTAAATAACTGAGGGGGTAAAGACATGAAAGTTCTCAAATGTCTAGGCTTTTCTGAACATTATGAGATTGAAAAGCAGCGAGGTTTACTGAGAAGATTGAGAACTGCAGACATTTCAGCAGAGAAACTGAGACCCAGAAGGGCAGATAATGTCATGGACATTGACCTGTGAGCCTGGTCTCCACCTCCCTCTTACATCCACTCCTGCCCTTTTCTTTGAGGAGGAAGGAAGTCTCTAGTTAAAAACTGAACCCCTTAGTACAGCCTGTCTCTCCTGAGGGAGCTGCCTCACTCTATTCTTGCTGAGCTCAGTTCTCTGAGTGTGGCGGAGGAGAATGCCCCCGACACCCTCTTTAAGTCAGTGTCCTGTGGGGCCACTTCCACACAACCAAGACCTCATTCATTCATTCATTTATTCATTGAAAAATGTTTACTGAATGCCTTCTGAGTGTCTAGCACTGGGGATTCAGCAGTGAATGAGCAGATACCAATGCCTTACCCTCAGGGAGCTGACATTCTGCTGTGACTCCTCCTAGGAGTGTGTCCAGGTTGAATTTAGTAAAGAGCGGATGTATCAGAGAAGCCTCAGGAGTTTATGGGGCCCAGAACCTGTTGCTGCGCCCTCCAACAGGTTTTATACCCGAGCAGATGTGAAAGAGAAGAGACACATCGTGTTTTTAAAAAAATATGTAGAATGGTTGCCTTGAGTGTTATACAAACCACTTTCTGGCTATATATATAAGAAAATTGACTTTATGGTTTTTAGTCTAAAATTGTAATACCATGTCAGGTCTCATTCATTTTAACTTGTTGGCAGTTGTTTCTAACATATGAATGAGTTTTTCTGAATATACTTGGTATTATGTGACTATCATTCCCCAGATATTTTAAGATTCCATTTTATGAATAAAAAGTTTGCTAGACTTTTTAATAGGCTGAGAGTAATTTGATAATATTCTTAAGGACATAAGGTCCTTAATGTTCTAAATTCAGATTTGGTGATTCTTTTTTGAAACTGAGTCTTTCCAACACAGTAGGCAGAAATACTGCAAAGAAAGCCATCTTGATGCACTGAGAAGAATGTATAATTCCCATACATTGATTTTAAATGCAATTACAGAGCCACAGTTTTTCAGAAGAAAGTGCTCTTTGACCCAATGTTAGTATTTGCAGAGCTTTGATCCTTAATCTGCCTGCAGGGTAGTTGTCCCACAGGGTCTAGATTTTATAGGGAAGTGCTTCTGAATATTGATTCAGTTCTTACAGGTCTTGAATTTCAGATTGTAATACCAGAAAACAGTTTTCCAGTACTTGGTGCTAATGATTTAATTATTAGAAGCAATAAAATTATTGGCCATCCCTAGAGTTGGGCCCCAGACCCCAGGCAAACAAAAAAAAAACTGTGTCTTAGGGCAGCAAGTCAAGTCCTCAGTCTATTTCACTCAGCTTTCAGAATGAATTTTAATCCTAACCCAGTCTTCTCCTGGGTCCCTTTGTTGCTACTCGTATCTGAGTTTCACTTGTTTTCAGTTTTTGAGACACTGATTGAAATGACATAATCAAGTTTCAGTTTGGAAGTCTAGAAATTCAATTTGAAGAAATGAGTAATAATTGTGTTAGTCATATCCACTTTAATGGTCTTTCAGGGGCTGTTGGAGATCGATGAAATGTAACTCTTTTCTGTGAGCTAATGAAAAAACCTCTCCCATTTGTGGGCAGCATTTTCAGGGAAAGAATAGGCAGGTCCAGAGAAAAGCAAATCTAATACCGTTAGTCTGAACAATTATGGAAATAGCCAGATTGCCTGGAATCATCCTAGGAGTCTATCAAAAGTCCTAGAGGGGCTAAAGTTAAGAAAACTAGGAACTTGACCATACAAAGCTTAGACCTCTGTAGCAAAGCCCCTAAATTTCCCCGGGGATGAATTTCATCTGATCACTTTTAAAAGAGTCATTGTTGATGGTTATGAATTCAAAATATAAACTTGAGGCTGAAGAGACGTAATTTTGGCTGTGTTTCAGAGGTCTTAATGGGATTATTTTTGTGTTTGAGGACGTTAGAAATTCTTGGGCGCTATCACCATTTCTAGGATGGCACTTTCTCAAGTTGGGGCCAAGAGTGGTGGAACTTTCAGAAAGTAAAGAATTACCTGATAACATGACTAGCAAGTATGAAGGACAGCCAAAGTGAGACCATGTTCTGTATTTTTCAATCTACTGGGTACCAGGGACTTTGTTAACTCTGAGTACATAGTGGTGAATGAAACAGACATACTCTCTGACTTTATGGAGTTGATGGTTTAGTGGGGTGGCATATGTTAAAACATGTAAACAAGCCAATGTTTAATTACACATTGTGATTAGTGATATGAAGGAAAAGAACTGACATGATTTAGGGATGCTAGTTTTGGTAGTAGAGGAGATGCATTTGTTTAACTGTTTCACCGATACTTTAAATGTGATTCTGCTGCTTTTATAACACTCCTGTAAGCTGCAAAAGGGAAGAAACCTCATTTTCTTCTGTAATTACTCACAGTTTAAGACACTCAGTATATATTGGCTGACAGTTTTGTGACCCATCATATGGTGTCCATTTTCCTTTAGAAAACTCATCCTCTGTTTAATATGGATACAGAAAATGGTACCTAAATACTTACAAGTGAGTTTGTAACCATGCCTAGCACATAGTCAGTATGCAAATAATTGTTGAATGAATGAATGAAGATTATAAACTGAGTTTGGTTTCTCAGTTAAAAGTACTCTTAGTGTTCTGAGGAAACCATAAACCTGCCCTTTCCCTTCATGCCCATCCTTCTTAACACACATGTTCCCATCATTCTTTCCTCAAGAGTACCATTTCGTTTCAGGGCTCCATCTGTCTCTTGTCTGCAGATAATTCCCAAATTGTAGATCTAGCCCTGTTTTCTCCTGCCAATCAGTCCTCACTCCTGTTTCCTACTGCTTGCCTGTTCTCTCCACTAAAGTGTCCTCCTGGAATCTCAGACATGTGTGCACTCAGTTCTTCCCTCGACAGCTGCATGGCTCATGCCTCACTTCCTGAGGTCTTTACTCAGAGAGGCCTCCCCTGCGCACAGCATCTAAAACTGCAAGTCTCTCCTCACACCCCAACCCTCGCTTCCTTTTCTCCACACCACTTATTTACTGTTCTACATACTTAACGTAATTATTTTATTTTCTGTCAGCCCCCCCCACTTCATCTCTCCATTTATGAGAATTAAGCTCTGTGAGGGCAATGGTTTTTTTTTTTTCTGTTTTGTTCACTGCTCAGTGCCTGGAACATAATAGGAATTCAATAAATGTTGAATTAATGAATATATATAATTTTCAGGCATTGTATATTATAATGCTTATATTGCATTAGAAGACACAGTGAACAAATCAGGTGCTTGACATGATTTCACTGTGAGTGCAGCAGCTACAAATGCAAACCGAGACTAGGGTTTCCTGATGGTAACCCGGATACCAAGAGTATCTTTGCCACAGGTGATATGATTTTCTGAAATGAACAATTCTTGGTTAAGTTTAGAAAAAAACAATATTCCCAGCATAGTGCAGTGGTTATAAGAATGTATTCTAAAGCACCTGTGTTTGAACTTTTCTGCTCTACTATTTGCCAGGTGAGTGGCTAGTCACGTGATGTTTCTATGCTCCACTTTTCTCATCTATAAAATGGGGGATAATAATAACAATAATAATACCTGACTTAGGAGGTTGTTTTGAGAATTAGATAAAGCGTGTCTGGCATACAGAAGCACTAGGTAAGTGTTCATTAAATAAATAATTATTCAGTAGTTTTATTCCTGGAAATTTAGTGTATATAAAACCCATGTAAAATTGCTCTATACTTAAATGTAAAACAGTGAGTATATTAATATAGTAATAATCAGGGTTTTTTTTTTAGCTACATGAATATTGTATGAGAGACAGGACAGCTTTGCATGACTGTCTCTGTGCATTACAGACTGTGCAGCTTCCTGACCCCTGCCCATTAAATTTCAGTAGTTCCCTTCAATCATCATGACCACAACAAGTGCCCCGTAAGGGTTTGTGGTTTGTATATACATTGTTCTAGGCCCATATACTTTTTTGTGTGAAATTATTATGGATCATCTAACTCGATAAACACTTTCTCATCTGACTCCCCATTGTTCAGGAATATAATACCTGTATAATATTTAACAAATTCTACTTACACTGATCCTTCTCAAACTATTCTGAAAAATTGAGCAGGAGGGAACACACCCAAATTTATTCTATGAGGCCACCATTAGCCTGATACTAAAACCAGACAAAGACACTACATAAATGATTTGATAGCCACTGCAAAGTAGCAGGACTTGTAAAATTGGAGTTAAGTTTCCATAGAAATGGTCTTAAAGAATAGGTAGGGTTAGTTAATACACAGGAACAACCAACTGCTCTTCATTGCTAGTAAGGCTGGGAAGGAACGACATTAGCTTCAACTGTAATCAAAGAGATTTATAAGACTTGTAATGGGAAATTCACCATCAGTGGAGACTTGTAGAAATTGCAATCAGCCTATGAAAGTGGAAGAATATTTCCCATTGGCTTTTAAATAGAATATAATCCTCTGCTCAAGGCACTTAAAGTTGATAGATTATTAGATTGAATAAATTTTAACTTTTGGTGGGTTGTAAACCCCGTTAAGAATCTGATGGACACCTCCCCCCTAGAAAAATGCACACACAAATAAACCTTTGCAGGCAGTCTCAGGGAGCTTATGGACTCCCTGAATATGCATTGGACCCTAATTTAAGACACCCTGGATTAGATGATCTCCGTAAGTCTTTCTCTGCCTCATAAGTGACAGGCTCCGTAGCTCAGTTTTCCTAAACGTAATGGATTCTGAAGATCAAATGTTAAACTCTGGATTTTCTCCCTCTAGGTTTATAATACTCGGCATGCACAGTGTAGAAGTTTAAAAAAAAAAAAGATAATGGAATAGAAAGAATTCTACTTTTAAATTCAATTCTTTGTCTTGGAGAAGCCAAGTGTTTAATTTTAAAAATCATGGGTTGGCTGTGTATCATCTTCATGGAAAGGCAGCACAGAGCTAGGCCTTCGCCAGCAGTCATTCTTCCCTGTCTCCACACCCAGCCCTGGATTCATGGATGAAACGCAAACTGAGATGCCACGTTGACTACCCTGCATTCTTCCAAGATCACACATCTTCTAACTGTACTGCTGTGAATGTCCAGCTGGACTGGAAAGATGTTATCTATTTATAATTCTTCAGTTTTAGGCCTGACTTTCATTGACTACAGTTGGGAAATGACCACCCAGAATTACAAATCAGGAAATAATTTGGCCCTCTTCCTAAAATAAAGAGCTTTCATCCTCTTAGGAAGAATGGAGTGTAGTATATGTCTGTGTATATTAAATTTATATGTGTTAAGTATGGCTAGATATGGGTTTTCCTGTTCCCTTATGCCAGTAGTTTACCTAGAAGTCCTACAGCACTCCTTTTAATCCCAAATTGGAAATGTACTGGTTTCTTTGTACCTGGAATCCAGAACTCTGGAATTAAAGGTTACCTTAAATGCATGGAAGGGAGGTGACAGTGAGCTCTGAGAAAGAGCATAATTGGCAGGTGTCTATAACTTGTCAGTCTTCACTGTCCTTTATGTTCCTAAGTGCAATCCCTTAAATTCATAGTTAGGAATGTCTTAATGAAATTAGAAATATTACTTACGAACAGGAGACAAGGACTCTTGGCCAAGTTCTCCTTACCATTCACCTGATATGTTGGTCCTTTTTGACAGTTATCCCTTCCCAGTGTTGAACGAGGAGGGGTGGACCTATGTATTATTCCCTCCACCACCACCCCCTCTTCCTCACTAAAATCTCCTTCTGTTCCAGTTGCTCTGGGCATGGTGATACACTGCATGGAAAGCATACAAGACATAATGTCTGCAGACAGATAATGTGTGGTATTAACTCTGACAGTGGCTCCAGCCCTTACTGAGCCAATGAAAGTTGTTTGGAAACTAGAATTGAGGAGAGGACAGGGCATCCCGGCACCATAGCTCATCTTAGTGATTGATGAAGTCTCTCTGTACGCTTGAAAGCATGTTGACAGTTCACACCCTTAAAGCTTGTTGATATCTTTCTGGGATTGAAGCTCAGAGCAGAATTGCACATTCTGTTGTATATTTATTCCTTGTCTGTATTCCTCTCTGCAGAGAATGTGATCAATGGGCAGGATTACGAAGTGATGATGCAGATTGACTGTCAGGTGATGGACACCAGGATCCTCCACATCAAAAGCTCGTCAGTTCCTCCTTACCTCCGAGATCAGCAGAGGAATCAGACCAACACCTTCTTTGGTTCCCCTCCAGCAGCCACAGAGGCAGCCCACGTTGTCAGCACCATCCCTGAATCATTACAGTAGTCCCCTGAGGCTCCATTGAAAAATGCAGAGTGGGACTGGAGAGTGGGTGAGAGAAATGCTTCCTCCTGCCTTCTTGGTGACAGGCAGAGAACTGCCTCATAATAGAATTCAAGAGATAAAAGAGGAAGAAAAGAAGCTGCTTTATTTTTCACCATCTGCCCATCTGCTTGGGAAGCACTGGACCTCAGACGCCAGGGCAGCAGCAGTTCTCCAGTGGCCGAGTAGCCCTGCTTCCTCCACTGCTGCCTGGCATAGATCTTTTTCTGTACCTTTCCAAATTGCTTTTCCCTCTGTATTGGTTTTGTGTTTAAACAGTCATCTTCTTTCCAATAAGGCCCACTTACCCTCTCTGCCATTTCACTTATAGGTATAGTAAAGAGACTTTTATTTATAGCAGTGCAGTACACTGATGTTTCCACCAATTAGATCTTTCATCAACTTAATGCAAACCAGTTGTGGATATTGTGCTTACTGGAAAACACATTTCCAAACCAGAAGAGCCAAAAGCATCCCCAAGAGTTAAAACAATTTGGAGCTTTAGGTAAAAGGAAAAACCCCCAGGTGGTAAAGTTTATCTTGGGATTTGCGGTTCACACCTGATACTGCACGTGACTAACTGTGTTGGGGGTCGGGGATGGGGTGCAAATATGAGAGTGAAATGGAAGAAAAGGGCCAATGGTGGGGCTTTGAAAGAGGAGATAGCTCCATTAATACATTCACTTAAAACACTGCAAGTTTGATTTGATTGCAGTTTAAGATTAAACGCACAGCTACTATTTATTATGAGGACTCTAGGCCGCTGAGTGTTAGCACACATACCTACGTCTTCTCTATATTAATCAGGTGCAGATCCTCAAGGACCACAGGACAAATCCTTCATTTTTATTCTGAATCTCCACACACTACACACTTTTTATTAATACGATGATACCAAATTCAGCTCAGGAGCATGTAGGTAACTTTAGACTTCAGAGAAAAAGCTCTTGTTTGTTTAATTGACAGATATTTACTCCTTTAAGACTATGCAGACAGACATGCTTGGGTTCCTGCTGGGGGCGTGCATCCCATAATATGGCAATAATTTTCAATTCTCCAGTGAAAAGGCAGTGGATGAATTAACTCCTTTGTCCTCCCCCCCTTTTTTTTTTAAGAAAACAAACAGAAAATCAAAAAACTTACTATGTTCACTTGTGCTTTGACTACTTTCTTCTCTCTGATTTCTACCTTTAACTTCTAAAGTGAATCTTTTACTCTCTCCTCCTTTGAAACTTTTCAATCTCTCTATAGAAGTCATTCTGCAAACACTGCTTCTTACCCTCATTGATTCACCTTTGTCAGATTTCTTCCCTTCCATTCTACACTGTTAACAATCTCTTCCTCCTTGCAAGAAAAGGAAAGAGAAATAATGTCAACTCCTCAAGGATTCCATGTAGCCAGTTAGTTTTCTGCCTGTGAAATTAGACATGGCTCCTAAATAATTCTGAAGCATCACCAGTACTTCTCTGGATAGTGATGCCTCTCTGCTCAAGCCAGTTAGGTACTTTCTGAGGAAATCAGTTTAACTCTCTTGAGGGGAAGAAGAGGGATGTGTTGCTCTGTTCCTGGGGAATCTGGAGTTTGAAAAGTATCATCAGTTAGCCTCCTTTTTTTCTCCATATACAAACCGTTTTAAGTCAGGGCAGCACTCTTCTCTGACTTGGCCACCCTGGGCCATCTTCAGACAAGACCCATTTTCCCTGGGGACCACTTTTACTTCTAACAGGTGCCAAGGAGAAGGCAGGTGCCTGGAAGACCGTTAGGTTACAGGGCAGTCCTCTCATGGAATGTCTTCTCCTGGCCCTGCTCCTTCCCATTCTGTCCTATGCATTAGCTGAACAAGAGGCCCTGACCATGGTTAGTAGGCAGTGGCCACGTGATCATTCCTAAGCTGCTCATCTTCTGGAACTGTTGTCACTGTCACAGCAGATGCAAATCGGTGTGCATGGAGTGATCACAGGTGGTGCTGCCTTCCTCTCCTTTGCACTGACTCACAAGAATAAACCATCACGTGGACTTCTTGTTCTCAGCACTTGCTTTTCCTTCACCCCTCCGTTCGCAGCTTCCAGTGCTCATTTTACCAACTTGTCGGCCTGACGACTTTGATTATGTCACCTTAATGCCTCTCTTTCAGGTGACAGTGTGGGTGAAGGTTGGGAAGGAGTCGTGCCCAAGAGAGGGGGCTGTCAGAAGTGATGAAGTTAAGGTTCCTGTGGAGCGACCACCAAGAGCGGTCTGGGAGCCTTGCCTTCCCTTTCCACTCGCTGGCCCTTCAGCTCCTTGTTACCTGTTCTCGAACTGATCTTTTTGAGATGAGGGAACAGGACTCTCCTCAGGGTGAAGTTTTAGGAAATGAGTGAAAGGCAACTGATCAGTGCAAAGAAGTATTCTACTTTTTTTTTTTTTTTTTAGACGTATTCTACTTTTTGAAGTGCTGGCAAAGCTCTTGTTAATCCCTGGGCACAATGGTGGTTTTTATTTTAACATCTGTATGCTAGCACAAGGCCCTTTAGGAAGTGGAAGGTTGCTATGCCTGATCAACAAATGAAGCTGGTCTTCTGGCTTAATTTTTTTTTGCCGAGATTGCCTTTGGGAGCTTGCAGCCAGGAATTGTAAGGAATGGGTGGGTGTGGGTGTATATTTATACATAATTGTTTTTAACTTGTTAAGTTTTTAGGTGGCATTTTGCAAGCTTATGAGAAAATTAGATAAACTCATGGAGAAAGCAAGTCTTCCTGTTATTCGATGACTTTGTGCCCTTTGGGTCACCAATACTGCTCTCTTGGGAAGTGATGGTGGAGACTGCTGGAAATGATTTTTCCATCTAGTTGCAACTCCCAAGTTTCTAAAGCTTAATAGAAGTGGATGTTCCGTCCTGCTAACTACTGAGTCAGGAGCTTATCCCCCATGGGGTTAACTCACTGAGCAGAACAGGGACACAGCTCCATTAGAATGGTAGTATAAAATGCCACTTTCCAAAGTTAGGATTTGTAAAAGGATTATCTCGAAACAAATGTATTGCTTGCCAGGCTTGTAGTTTAGAAACTTTACATTAGATTATTGAGTGGGGTTTGTCTTTTCCGAAGTAAAAAATTCCCTGTGCTTATAAAAGCTCAGAGCATCTTCTAGTTGTTTTTTGTTTTTTTGTTTTTTTGTTTTTTTGTTTTGACTGAAAGCTCCAACACAAAGCTGGCATTTCTTTGCCTTTTCTTCTCAGTAAGAAGTAGACACGGAGGTATTTGAAAGCAGCAATGTTACATGAGTCATTCTTGAATGTTCTGAACAAACACTAAGAAACACAAGAAACTTGGGATGCAAACTGATTTTTCTAGCATTTTTAAAGAGACGCTGTCCTAATTAAACTTTCCTGGCTCCCTGAATCTTCCTCCTGGGCATGTGCCCCCAGTAATCACAGCAATGACAACCTGATGACGCTGCTGCTGTGGCATTTGGAGTGATTAAAACTGGAGAACTCACAAGCTCCTTGCAGTTTTTGTACTATTTTCTGATTCTTGCCATTTTACTAAGCTCAGATTGTGAAACTTGACTGAAAATACCACAGGGGAAAACTTATAACTGTATTTGACTTTCTAACACATTGAGTTTAGTTTCAAAGCAGCTTCCACATTCAACAATTTATTAGAAGTAACCACTTTTACTGAAGAGCCAGAGTAAGATCCATACCCCGTCGGTCCGACTCCACGGAAGTTTTCCACCACCAAAGCCCTCTTCCCCCTGCACACGGCCGGGCCGACCGGCATCCTGCCGCAGAGTCACAGGGCTGAACTTCAAATGAGACCTTACATACTGTTGGCCGTTTTCATACAAATTAACCTCTCAAATAAGATTGCTTAATGTCAAAATTGATAGACATTTATTACCACCTATGGACCCCTCATTCTTTACCAAAATGTTATTTTTGTCAGTCCTGAGTTATTTTAATTTATAGAAATTAGGATCTTTGCTGCTAATATGAATACTTATTGTAACTTTTACCTTAAAAACAAGAGTAAAGCCTAACGAAAGAAAACGAACTGTAAGAAATTTTTATTTTCACCCTGAATAATACCTAGGAGGGAGCAATTTCTATTTCCCCTCACCCCTAGGGGTTGCGGTTGATTTTTAATTTTCTAGGAAACAGAATTTTGGACTACCCAAGAAGATGTTGCCGGAGTCCAAATGGAACTATGCACATTTTTAAAAAATGCATTTTTCTCTTACCTGCAAAAAGAAATCAGAGTGTATCCTGTTAACTTATATTTTTAATGACTAAGCTAAAAACAAAGTTTATTTTGGATAAGACTAGAACTTTTAGCAGTTTATTCTAATATCTGTTTGTTAATATCTGTCAGGTCATCTGTCTGAATTTATGAAAAGAAGGATGACAGAGGCATACTGATCAGGCGTTTGATTGTATGTGTGACTCATGTCATGCCTGGTCACTGTCGAATAGTGGACCCCATTCTCAACGTACTAGTTTGCTAACTTGAAGCTTTAGGGACTTAGCACATTAAAGGCTTTTAATTAGATCAAGTTGGGGAACAAAGGAGTAAATAAGTCATACTTTATTATTTGCCAGGGTCAACAAACAGCACACTGTTTGGCTGCTTGCCCCCAGTGAAGTTGGTGACCATTAATTAATAAGCAAACCAGGAGGCTTGGCATATCACCCAGTAGGATCATCCTAGACAGAGATTAGCGGGTTGACACTCATGGTAAATGTATATTGGACCATTTTAGCTCACACTCAGCCCTAATTTTGAGGTCAGTCATCTGGATAAGAGATGATGGGGAAATAGAACTTTAGATGAGAACTACTATGCACTACTGGCCTTAGAGAGACTAGTTTCTTGTTCTCATCATGTTGGGAACATGGTTGGGCTCAGACCAATAGTGCTTCTCCCATGGAGCCATTAGAACATGAGGACAGAGTGTTAGAGATGCCATTTCACCAGGATTTTCTTTCTAAGGTTGTATCCCTCCTAAATCAAGAATGAGTTAAAAATGAGGAGGAAAGATGTACCGTTTTCCTTCTTATTAGTTACGTTGGTTTACAACACACAAAGAAACAGTGGCAACAGACTATATGACATGCTTTTAAGCAAGTCTTGGTAATGCAATACTTTCTTTGTCTAACACTCAAATAAAGAATTTTTAAAATTGCCTTGTTTTGTTCTGTATATAGAAAGAGAAAAAAAAAAGACCTAAAATGAATCTTCAGTGTGAAGTCATTAGTAATGAGAAGGTAAGCCTAAAAAGATTCTATGGCCTGTTACTATTTAGATGAAACAATCGAATCCTTTTCCACTCTTCTTCCCAACCTATTAAGTAAAAGTTTCCCTTATTGTGTCCAGATATTTGAAATACAGTCTTACCAAGGGGAAAAAAAAATTGTAAAAACTCATACTTTGTCCTTCTACATAAGGAAACTGAGTTACACAATCACACCAGTGGCCTCTTCCCAGATTGTAGTGACATGTCACTGTGCAGGAAGCTAGTCACTGCAGACTGACAGCAGAGAATCCATCTGGGAATAATGAATGCAGGCATTCATTTACTGAGGACCCAGCGTATGCCTCAGACACTGCAAGTTCGCTAACTTATCTTACTTCATTTCCTAAGATGGTTACGTAACTAGTAAGTAGCAGAGCCAGTATTTGGACCCGGGCCATTTCGCTCCAACACGTGGATTCTTAACTAACACTGTATTGTTCCACCTCCTGAGATGTAGATAAAAGCTCACTGTGGCCTGTGGAGCCAGATACGGGAATATACAAAATTACAGTAACGGCAGTGTTCTCTCTGAGGCAAAAGTACATTTGCCTCCTAAGTACCTTAGACTGCTTTAGAAAGTAAGACAGCAAATACCCTCTTCTGCAGAGAAAAGTCCACACACATTTGAGGCCAGGGGGTTGGGCAGCAGAAAAGGAAAAGGGGACCCAAGCAACATGGTTTGGTCTCTGCACGCTGGAGCCTCTCAGGGATTCATAAGAATACCTGGTGGCCGGAAGGCAGAAGGACTTCAAACTGTTGTGCTAAAATGTAAATCTTCATGGCCTCAAATAGTAAGTAAAAGCCTGCTGCACACACAGCTTCTCATCAGGGTTGTTTTGGGGAGTGAAAGAATGGGAGTAGGATCCAGTGTAGTGTAACTAGTGCAGAAGAAAGCATGCAGACAGAAAAGCAAGCATAATTCATAAACCAGAGTCAGTGACGCAACAGAGGTAAGTAAGGAAACACAGCTCCCCGCAAACCCTTGCCCTCGGGGGGCCTGCCACAAAATCCTTACGGGATTGTCTCCCTGGGACTTCCCACTGGATGTGGGATACTGTTCAAGCCAATTTTGGATCTCAAAGGGTAACTGCAACTGGTATTTAGATTACACAATACATGGTGCTGGAAATAGAGGACTCTGCTGGCATATACTCTGCAGCTTATCTAACCGGTCCTTTTTTGTTACAAATTTAGACCACTTCCAATGTTTTACTAACCACAGGAAATCTATATATTTCCTATAGATGTAGATTTATCTATATATAAATCTATATCACTCACTCTATCACAAATGCCTAAAGAGAATCCTTCCCTTAGTTGACTTCATGATAACAGCTGATGCAACTGAAGACTTAACCTTTGCCAGACATTATGATAAGCATTTGTAAGCATTAGTTTATAAACTTTACAGCAGCCTTATGACATAGGTATCATTATCCAGATGTTACAGATGAAAAAAAAAATGAGCTCAAAAGATTAAGGAACTTACCTAAGAACAGACAACTAGCACATACCACAGCTGGGATTTGAAATTAAGTCTACCCTGATTTTAAAGCCATAGTCTTTCTACTATAGTACATTGCCAATCATCTTTTAAAGCCATAAAGGATGCAGCAGGAGACAAAGTGGAGAGGAAGAAACCAAGCCACACATCACAGGCAACCAGGGTGTTGAGGAATGTTCAGGAAAGAAGGACAATAGCTAAGAGGCAAGGTCCAACAAAGCTGGTGGGTTTTCTTGAACAGCTCATTCTCTCTGAAGGCATCTACTCAATGCCGGTTGCATTCGGAGCCCACAGTGGATGGTTGCCCTGCTTCTGGACTTCAATCCTTGGGATCCTCATCTTGGATGAGTTACTTAGTGGGATGAAGACAAGCTGGGTGCTCCTATAATTGAAGGACCCATGCTTGGCCAACCTGCCCACTCTCCTCAGGTCCAAGATCCCAAGTGTGACCATTCAGCTCCATCCCCAGGGTGCATCCAACTGTCTAGTCTTTTGATCACAAGTTCTGTTTTCTTTAGAAAGTCTTCACTGCAGAATTAACTTCTAGTGTGGATGCTGAACTATGAGACAGAGAGAGATGCTTTTGTAAGAGGTCACTAATCTCCAGGTGCAAAACTGAAGTGCTTTGGTCCTGAAGTGAAGGACATATCTTTAAAATAGATGTAACATACCATGTTAAGAAATGGATCACCTTGTAAGATTATTTGCAGCACTGTCACTCCCGAAAAACAGTACTCATTTAGATGGGGGGCACCGTGTGAAGCCAACCAAGAAATATTTCCAGTTTTTTACAGGTATCGCCCTGTTTCTGCATACATCAACTGGTTGCAAAGGAATAACTGACAGCCTCCAAAGCCATCCCTGACTCTCATTTCTTAGGTGTCCTGCTTGACTTTCAAAGCCTCTGGGTGTGTTTGCATTGCCTGAGGACTGGGTGGAACTTGAATTCTTGGGCTTAATTTCTGCATAGACAGTGGGCTAAAGCTAGTGGCCCCAGAATTTAAACCTTCACCACAGATTCTAAGTGTTGGACCAAGCTCAGGCATCTACCACTTATCTGTGGGAAACTCTGCAGATAAACCAGACAGTATCCTTGTCCTCCAAGACATGTGAATAGTGTCTCTTCCATGGGTCTTTGTGGTCATCCGTCTTTTCCCACAGAAGAGTAAAGATAATTTCCAGAAGATTGCATGATTTCTGGTCAGCCTGAAAATAAGTTTAGTTAGACACAAGCTACTCTCAGGAGAGCTTTGGGATGGAAGGTTCATTGGCCAGCATCTTTGTCATGGCCACAGAACTCACCCACTCGCTTGGCTGCTGGTCCTGGGACACACAATGGTGTGCTTCACCACATTGTCTCCAGTTTCCTGGATATGCTGGAATTTTCTGCTCAGCATCTTGTTCACATCAGACCAATACATTGCCCCCTCCAGCCTGGCAGCCTCAAGCAAGACAGAATTACAGCTACCTCCACACCATCAGCCTGGCTGTTTCCATCAAATCCTCGGCTAGGGGAAACTAAAAATTCATCTTAATTTAAACAGTATGAGCCAGAAAGATGCTGAAACATATAATCTCTTATTTTAAATGGCTCCATGGGTCCCCACTCAGGTGAACACAACTAGATGCACATACCAACTCACAGCATATCTGGGGCTAATTCCATCTCCCCAAGATTTAATCTAGTACAAGTCAGCAGGACATGAACGGTCCAAGAGGGGGAAGATCTACTCTTAGAAAGTCAGCTTCTTTTCCAAACTCTCACCTCTGCAATTTCTTGTTTAATATGTGTCATCCCTTTTGACACAACATTGTAAAATGATTATAAATCAATAAAAAATGTTTAAAAAAAAACCCACCTGCATGCTATGAAGCACGTTTATGAAAAACAGAAAAAAAAGTGTCATCCTTGATTGAAGGACAGAAAACTCCAGAAGGGCAGGAAGCCTGTAAGTACCTAATTCACTCTTTTATCTCCAGTGGTGTTATGACTTCATGTGCTTGGGATATGATACTTCGAGCATTTTAGGCTAACTCAATATTTTTTGTTGAGTTACTGAGCATTTAGACAGCCACAGACAGACACTGTCTTCCCGGGACTGTACATGAGACTGGCATTTGTTGCCCGTGTTTGCTGTACCAGCTACATCACCAGATGCAGATGCTCATGGTGCTCTCGCAATGTGGGACTCACCACGCCAGTGTCGAGCAGGAGGGACACACAAGATGAGAGCCCTGCCTTCCCTCAACAAAGGAGGCAACATCAGCTTTCCCCTTCTCTTTTTTATTTCTTCCCACTGCTTCTTCCTCTGATTTCAGTCTATGGCAAATTGGAGGTGGACTGAGAGAGGCTATAGACCAGGGGGTCTGCAAGTGTGACCGCCCCCTCCCCGCAATCTGCAGCAGCAACAGCCCTGTGGAACTTGCTAGAAGTGCAACTTCTCTGGCCCCAACCCAGACCCACTGAGTCACACTCTGAGGCTGGGCCCAGCAATCTGTGTTTTAACAAGCCTTCCAGAGGATTCTGATATGAGTTTGAGAACCACCCATGTAGATGCTGGTCAGAGAGGCCGGAAGAG
The DNA here is from genome assembly GCF_048773025.1 of Camelus bactrianus. Lineage (NCBI taxonomy): Eukaryota > Metazoa > Chordata > Mammalia > Artiodactyla > Camelidae > Camelus > Camelus bactrianus. The sequence goes on from NC_133559.1 coordinate 12,648,023, forward strand.
TGAGGATAGCAGACTTCCGCCAGAGATGAAACTTCCTGGGGCTGCTGTCACTGGGGCTCTAGGGAATTTCCTCATTCAGTCTCTTTTTGAAGACTGCAGGGATTACATCTTGAGCATCCACAGTCTCCCATCCCTTGTCACATCACCTGGCCTCCTGCTACCCTGGGTGACCTCACTCTCAGCTGAGCAGCTGGAAATCCAGGCTGCCCGCAGACGGGGAGCTGCCCTTAATCAGAGGTGTGCCCTCAGCCAAGTCAGCAAACCCAGGGCTCAGGGCTGCGTCCAAAAAAGAGAGACAGACCTGCCTGTTTGCTTCCCCGCCAGATCCGAGACTCTCCCGGGGATTGAGCTCCTAAAAGGACTTGCCTGGAACCAACACTCTTTGCTGAGGAACGGGGAGGTCTCCCGGGCTGCGGTCAGCTCTCCCCAGAGCAGGTCTTCACCTTGAGGCCAGCAGAACCCTCAGTGCACTTGGCAGGGACGCCCCACAGAGAATGCTCCTCACCCCGCTGGGGACATGGGACCTGCCCTCCACCACCATCTCTCACCTTCAGAGCTCTGAAGACAAGAAGGTCTGAGCCCCAGGCTCCATGACGTTTATTCAGTTGGCAGCAGGCTCTAACCCCCTTCAGTACAGCACTAGGCTGTGGTTCCCAAACTTGGCTGCCTATTGGAATCACCTGGGGATCTTTTAAAAAAAAATACTCCTGCCTGCTCCCACCCCCAGATGTTCTGATTTAATTGGTAGAGGGTGTGACCTGGCCATAGGCATGTTAAAATTTCCCCAGGTGATTCTAATGTGCAGAAAAGTTTGGGAGCCAATGAACAATTTTTTTTGAGGCCAAGACCCAGCTCATGTTCTAATGTTTAGGGAACAATGCAGTCCTAGAGGCAGAAGGTAGAGCAGGGTTCCAGGGGCAAGAAAAAAATGTGTTTGAATCATCAGACAGACTCAGATTTAGCAACTAGCTGGTAAAGAAAGGAGGGGAGAGAGGTAGGGGTGGGGGCTGGGGGGCATTGGAGTCACTGGTGGAGATGATGTCAGACATTCCTCCGCGATGTAAGAAGTGGGGAAACGCATGAAAATAACCATGGCTGTGAAAATGGAACTTTCTGTGAAATGGCATATTCTTGGAAGGAGAGGGAGCAGGGAGGAGAGGGAAGGGGAGAAGGGGGAAAGGGGGAAAAGGAGGGGAGGGAAGGGGGAAGGCCCCAGGCCAGAGAGAACGCAGGAGGGAGATTGGACCCCAGGCCTCAGGAGAACTGGGAAAATAACAAGAAGATGTAAAAAGGTAGGGGAAGAAGAGGAGGGGATGGTCTGAGTTCACATGAGGAACAGGGGAAAGAGGGCGACTGCTGACCCAGAAGAAGCTGAAGCAACAGGAGAAAAGATAAGCCAGGAGGGAGAGCAGGAATTGACCGCTAAGAAAAGAAAAACACACAGACTCCGTATTTGACCCAAACCCAACCAACCTCAGGCTTGGGCCAGAAGGAGCACTTCCCAGGAGTAGGCTGAGGGGACAGCTTCTCACCACACAGCCCCTCAGGGGAAGGGACAAGGCGTAGCTGACTGCCCATGTGTCCCCTTTCCTTCCTCCTCCACGCCTGGCTGTGCAGAGGAAGGAGCTTTGGGCCTGATGTTGGGAAGCCAGGTCTTTCCTCTTCGAAGTTTCCCTGAGGGAGAGAGGGCAGTGCCCCCGAGGGACATGGGCCTCAGGCTCCCGCGGGTCCTGAGGGGGGCTGCTGCCCTTTCCTAAGCCTGACACCAGCCCCTGATTCTTAAATCTCACCCTAATGGCTTCCCCCAGGGCGAGCCATCCAAATATTGAGTCACCGAGAGAAAAAAGCCTTGCAGACCAAACCAAGAAAAATGACACAGGCTCCTCAATTCCTGGACAAAAGATTTCACACCTCCTCTGTGCAAAATCAGAAGACTTCTCACGACTGGGTGTGATTGTAAGCCAAGTGTCTATGACAAGCCCCCTGCAAAGTAACTATCCAGCCTCGTCACATGATGTGGCCCCTGTGACACTCAGCACGTCCTGGGAGGTGGGCAGGCGGGTCCCATCTTGGAGCGTGAGATGGCTTGGGACGGAGCAGGCACCGAGACCCCAGCCCCCCTCCTGGGATCAGTGCTTTCTCCCATCGGAGGGTGTCAAGTGATGCGCTGTTCAGGCTCAGGGAACCAGCTGTGGTTACTGGAAACTAATGCCAGCATCAGGTCCTACAAGATGCTGGATGCTGTCCACCGGCCAGCGTCTCCTGGGCACCAGGCTGGCCCTTGCTGTGCCAGGCCGGGTGGCCCCGCGGTGCTGCTGCTCAGGCCGTTTCCCCCACCCGAGTGTCTTGCCAGCTTAGACTCAGGGGCCATAGGAGTCACACGATAAAGCTCTGAGACATGCAGCTGGGAGCAGCCTCCGAGCACTTCAGAGTTTCCAGTCAGCGGTTTCCTGTGGGAGAGCGGTCCAGGGCCTCGGCTCTCCACTTACTGGCAGGCCTCCCTCTCTCTGCTCGGCCCCCCGTCCATCCTGACCGCTGGCCTGGCCTCACAGAGGAACAGAAAGTGGACTGGCTCCCTCAGAGTTAGAAAGACAGCAAGCCCGGGAGCCGGAGCCAGGCACTAGCCCTTCTTTTTCAGGGGAGAGGAGGGAAGTAGAGGGGCACCTCGGACCCCAAGGTCAGGACCCTGTCTCCTGAGAGCTGCAGCGGCTAGGACAGTCTGTCCTGCAGGAATGCAGTAACCCCACGGGTGTCCCTGTGAGGGCCCCATTTGTTCTGAAAATGCAACACGGAGGGCAATGCCCCCTCCATAATGGAAGTGGCCACTGTGAGACAGAGAGGTCAGAATGCGGCTGAGGTGCTTGGGGAGGGGGAGGTCATCAAGGTGAGGGGCCACTGGAGCCTGGTGGGTTCCAGGGGCTGTTGGGAGAGTCAGACACCCCTCTGCATGACTAGAGTTGAGTTCTCTGGTGGCAGCCACACGTCAGCACATCAGTCCACCTACTCTGAGCCAGGTCCTGGCCGAGCTCTAGCAGGGACACAGAGACTTCCATCCTCCAGCAACAGTCAAGCTCGGGAGGAAAACACGTGCAGCTGTGAGCAATGCAAGGGTGGCCAGATGTGGCACATGCTAAGACACAGGTGAAGAGGGAAAAGGGAGAGGAGAGGATGGGCAAGCCAGGAGGGACTTCTTATATAGGAGGTGGGCTTGGGGTAAGGCCTTAAGGGAAGGGGAGAATTCAATCAGGTGGTGACTAGGGAGGGGCACCTGTCAGGGTGTTTCAGGAGGAGGGAACAGCCTGAGCAAAAGCAGGGAAGGTGCACTTGGGCCAGTGTGGCTCCATGGGTTAAAGGCTTGTTGTGCCCAGGGATTTGTAAAACTGGCTGGTAGATAACTTTCAGCACCTCAAAGCACTACTCTGATGCTGGGATTGGTTTTGAAGAACCCCAAATGTTTCCTTGAACTTGGATAGCTCTATCTCAAGGGAGTCATACTGTCTTGAGGAGTTACCCAGGAGGAGTTAGGTGTCACCCTGCAAAACATGAGCCTGCATTTCACTGGACGTTGCTGTCCTCCAGTGACCAGAACCCATCTCATGGTCCTCAGAGTCACTGGGCTCAGTGGCCCTGGGGTGCAGGAATTCCTTCCACAATACTCCTGACAAGAGTCCTCTGGACTCTGAAGGTCTGGAGGGTCCCCAGTGGCCCTTCAACCAGAGGAATAGCCAGCACCAACACCCTTCAGTGGGGCTAATTAACTGAGACTCACTATGAGACTGTTCCTCCTAGCCGTGGCCAGCTGCACAAGGGCTGGGTGCAGTCAAGCCATGTGCTCAGTATGAACAGACAAGCTGGACCAATCAGGGGATTTGAAGGAAACCTGGGGACAGCAAACAGTGGGGACTCAGGCTCAGAGAGCTCATTGATGCTGCTGCCATGCTGGGCCATGTGTAGGACGACTGAGCAGAGAGAAGCAGAAGGGAGGGAGCTCTCTGAGGGCCTCTGAGGGATGCAGAGGACTGACAGTCCATGAATTTTCTGTCTCAGTCCCTGAGAGATCCTGATACCTCTGAATATCTGCAGACTGCCTGTTGCAACCTTACAAACAACTGTCTTCTATGTGAGTTAGTCTGAGCAGGCTTCTGCTCTCCACAACCAAGAGATCCTGGATGAGAACACCACCCTCCCGCCTCTCCTGGCCTCTGGGCTCAGGCAGGGAAAGCCAGCTTATCACGGAGGCTGAAGGGTGGAGCTGGGGTTCTTCTGAGGGCAGCAGGCAGACCTCCCATCTTCCCAACCCCAGCCCTGCCTCTCCAAACCCGAACTGAAGCAGCTATGTGACTGGGAAGTTCACCAGAGTTTTCCAGCCCATTCCTGGCACCTGCTGCTGTTGGCTGCACTTACCTCCCTCAGGCACTGCCAGATTTTCCTTGGTGCTCCCCAGCCAGGCAGTCTCCTCCAGAGAGAGAGAGCTCAGCTGAGGTCACATGGAAAATAACGCATGAGCAGAGCCCTGCCCCAAGCTGCTTCAGCTGACTTCCCTTTGTTCTCTCTTTCTCTCTCTCTCTCACATGAAACTGGCTTGTTTTACCAGGTCAAATTGCATTCCTCTAAACACAGGGGTGCTGTGCAGTAAAAGTTTGATTCAACTTCTTGCGCCTAATCACTCTGGGAAAGCTTTCAAAGTAGAGAACTCCAGGCATACCGTGCCACGATGTCTTTCTAACTGCTGGCTTTCAGAAGACAAGCCCTTCCAGTGGGAAAACTCACAGTGCAGATGAACCTTGCTTTATACCACAACACATTCCTGAAGAGTCACAGATAAATCAGCTCATTTATATTCTGCTTTATTCCAGGAGAAAAAACAAAAACCACAGCATACACCAAGACGGTAAATTAGAGAGAAAGAAAAAGGAACATCAAAAATATAAAATAGAACCAGGAGAGAGGCAAAAACATCACGGACACCATAAAAATCCTACATGCTTTCTACGGGCAAGACACAATTGGGCTGTACACTCTCCAGCAGCTAGTCTGGAAAGAGAAATTTGATTAGTTACACAAAGAGCCATGTATGAACTGAATTTTGGGAAACTGAATCACATTTCAAGTACATAAGCAAAGGTTGCTATTGAGGAAAACCTTGGTAACAGACATCTGGTTTTGTTTCTTGGTTTTTGTTTGCTTATTTGTTTTTTGTTTGTGCCTGCTCAGCAGTGCTTTATCTGGGGAACTGGCCCTTCCTGATAAGGTGTGAAGAGGGTGAGCTGTCAATCACAGAATCTCACCCTGGTTATGGAGGTGAGCTTGGGATTCAAGCTCACTAATCAGACCCTCTATTAGAAATCCACACCTTGAGATAGTTGGGGGCTGTAGATGGTTAAAGCAGAGGCTCCCATGAGGGTATCTTCACAAGAACTTTCACAATGTCCTGCTACTCAGAGCTCCAGAGCTGGCTGGGTTCTGTCCCTCCCATGTCCTGATTTTCCAAGTTTTCTTTGAATCGGTCAACTCCCCAGTATCCTTCCAATAAATTTGTTTTAGCTGAAGCTAATAAAAGTCTGTTCCTGTTGCTTACAACCAACAACTCCTAAAGATATGATGCTAATAAATTCAAATGGAATATGAGAATGCTCTCAAAGAACAAAATGTGGGGGAGGGGAGGATACAAATTTAGAGCTTCAAAAATGTATTGAACTTGTGTGATTATCAGTCTTGTCTTATCAGGAGTGGGGTCTGCTTCCAAGTTGCTGGAGTGAAAGCCCTGAGGATCGGGCTCAAGCTGGCTCTGTTCCCGTTAAGTGTGTTTTTCCTTCTCCCGCAATGCAGCCTTTGCCCCAGATTTGAACAGACTGATCACTAGAAGTGAAATTGATTCTGTAATAATAATAATAATAATAATAAGCCCTCTCAGCAAACAGAAGTCCAGGACCAGACAGCTTCACCAAACATATGAAGAACTTACACCTATTCTTCTAAAACTATTCCAAAAAATTGAAGAGGAAAAAAATTCCCAAATTCATTCTATGAGGCCATTACCCTTATACCAAAACCAGAAAAAGACACTACAAAAAAAGATATGACAGGCCACTGTCTTTGATGAATATACATGTAAAAATCCTCAACAAAACATTAACAAACTGAATCCAACAATGCATGAATAAGATCACACACCATGATCAAGTGGGATTTATTCCAGGGTCACAAAGATGGTTCAGCAGTCCCAAACCAATCAATGTGATACACCACATTAACAGAGGGAAAGATAAAAATCTTTGATCATCTTAATAGACACAGAAAAAGTATTTAACAAAATTCAACATCCATTCATGACAAAACTCTCATCAAAGTGGGTTTAGAGGGAACGTATTTCAACATAATAAAAGCCATTTATGACGAACCCACAGCCAGCATAATACTCAACAGTAAAAAGCTGAAAACCTTCCTGCTAATTGAGGAACAAAACAAGAATGCCCACTCTTGCTGCTTTTATTTAACGTAGTATTGGAAGTCCTAGCTGCAGCAGTCAGATGAGAAAAAGAAATAAGAGGTATTCAGATTGGAAGAGAAGAAGTAAAACTGTCACTATTTGCAGATTGGTGCAGCCACTATGAACTCACCCAGCAATTCTACCCCTGGGTATATATCTGGAAAAAATGATATATATTCTACATAGAGAACCTTAAAGTTTCCACCCAAAAACTATTAGAACTAATAAATGAATTTAGCAAAGCTGCAAGATATAAGATTAATATGCAGAAATAGGTTGCATTTTTATATACTAATAAAGAAATATCAGAAAGAGAAATTTTTAAAAATCCCATTCAAAATCACATCAAAAAATAAAATGCTTAGGAACAAATTTAACCAAGGAGACGAAGGACCTCTACTCTGAAACTATAAAACATTGATGAAGGAAATTGAAGATAATTCAAAGAAATGGAAAGATATCCCATGCTCTTGGATTTAAATAATTAATATTATTAAAATGGCCATACTACCCAAAGCAATCTATGGATTTAATGCAATCCCTATCAAAATACCCAGACATTTTTCACAGAACTAGAGCAAATAATACTAAAATTTATATGGAATCACAAAAGACCCAGAATTGCCAAAACAATCCCAAAGAAAAAGAACAAAGCTGGAGGTATAACCTTTCCAGACTTCAGACTGTACTTTACAAATCTACAGTAATCAAAACAGTATGGTATTGGCACAAAAACAGATGGATCAATGGAACAGAATAGAGAGCCCAGATATAAACCCATGCACCTATTGTCAATTAATCTACAACAAAGAAGGCAAGAATATACAATCTCTTCAGTCTCTTCAACAGATAGTGCTAGGAAAACTGGACAGCTACTTGTAAAGCAATGAGATTAGAACATTCTCTTATACCATATACAAAAATAAATGCAAAATGGTTTAAAGACCTAAATGTAAGACCTGAAACCATAAAGCACCTAGCAGAGAACATAAGTGGAGTACTCTTTGACACACAAATCATAGCAATATTTTCTTGGATCAATCTCCTAAGGCAAAAGAAATAAAAGCAAAAATAAACAAATGGGACCTAATTAAACTTAAAAGCTTTGCACGGCAAAGGAAACCATCAACAAAAATATTTGCAAACAATGTGACTGATAAGGGGTTAATATCCAAAATATCCAAACAGCTGATACAACTCAATATTAAAAAAAATACAAAATGGGCAGAAGACTTGAATAGACCCTTTTACAAAGGAGACCTACAGATGGTTAACAAGGCACATGAAAAGGTGCTCAACATCGCTAGTTATTAGGGAAATGCAAATCAAAACCACAATGAAGTATCACCTCACACCTGTCAGAATAACCATCATGAAAAAGTCTACAAATAACAAATGTTGGAGAGGATGTGGAGAAAGGGGAACCTTTGTACACTGTTGGTGGGAATGTAAATTAGTGCAGCCACTATGAAGTTGACCCAGAAATTCTACTCCTGGGTATATATCTGGAAAAAATGAAAACACAAATTCAAAAAGATACATACACTCCAATGTTCATAGCAGCACTATTTATAATAGCCATGACATGGAAGCAATCCAAGTGCCCATTAAGAGACAATTGGATTAAGAAGACATGATATATATCATGATATATATCTGTGTACACACACACACAGATAGGCACAATGGAGTTTTACTCAGCCATAAAAAAGAATGAAATATTTCCATTTGTAGCAATGTTGATGGACCTAGGGAATATTATGCATAGTGAGATAAGTCAGACAGAGAAAGACAAATACTATATGATATAACTTATATGTGGATCAAAAAACTAATACTAATGAATGTATGTGCAAAACAGAAATAGACTCACAAACATGGAAAACAAACTTGTGGTTACCAAAGGGGGAGGGATAAATTAGGGGTATGAGATTAACAGGTACAAACTACTATGTATAAAATAGAAAAGCAATAAGGATATACTGTACAACACAGGAAATTATATCCATTTTCTTGTAACAACCTATAATGGAATATAATCTGCAAAAATACTGAATCACTATGCTGTACACATGAAACCAGCACAATATTGTAAGTCAACTATACTTCAATTAAAAAAAAACAAAGATCATCCTGAGTTGCCTTCTTGGAAAGTCACAATCAACTTTTATTGGTGTCCAGTTGTAATTTCACAAGAGTGGCTGGAGGGGACTGAGAAAACCAGCAAGTAATGGAGGAGATGGGGAGGATTCCTGACACTGTGGGTGTGCCTGGGCGGCTGGGGCAAGCTCTGTGATCACGGATGCTGAGGTCCTCACCACCCCACTCAGGATCAAACCTTCCAAGACTCAGTGCTCAGTAAAAACCCCAGATGGCCAAATTTCCTGTTAATTGTTAACTGGTTGGGAAACGGGGTATAATTCTGTATCTTTTGGTTTCAAGTGAGGAAAGCAGCCTATCATTCTCACTGAGGCCTTTACAATGTGAGATGAAATGGACATGTCCTGGGCTCAAGGATGACCACTGGGCAGAGACTGGTGACCCTAGCAGGGGTTCTCTCTAAGGGTATCCAGGAGTCTGCCCTCCTCAAGTCTTAGCTTCCCTGAGCTTCGGCACAACCACATTCAGGCCACCCAGTCTGTTGAGCATTGCACTAAGAGTCTATGGGCAGGACAACCTTGAGAAAAACACTATTTGAAAGTAACTCCCCAAATATATACTGCCAGGAGGCCTGTGACTCTGCCAGGTGGCCAGATCCTTAATGAGCAGGCATTATGAGCCAGATTCCGTGCTAAATGCAATGGAGAGCCCCAGATGAATAAGGGGCAGCCTCTGCCCTCCAGGAGAGGGATGCCTCATTGAACAGACAAGGCCTGTTCACAGAGAAATGCAATAAAAGGCAAATGTATTTAGTGCCATGCACGGTATTCAGGGCTACAGCCACTCTGGCTAGGGTGTTAGACAAGACTTCCCTTGGGCTGGAACTTGAAGACAGTGTAAGTGTCAAGAAGAAAAGGAGGGTGGTGGCTGGGAAGGCATTCTAGGAGGAGGGACCTTGGGAAGTGTCACAAGAAGTGCAGGTGGGAGTTTGCAGCCCGAGGAGACATGAGATCTCCCATCACAAAGGGGAGGCGAGACTGTATACTGTATTCATCACGGAGGTGTCCAGAAACAGGGTAGAGAATTTTAAACTCTTCACCTATATTAAGATTATATTTTAAAAAATGAATTGGATTTTTTCAAAGAGAGTGTTTGAAGAGGATTCCTTTGGAGACAGCTTTTTAGAGGTCCACCCTTCCCCCTGGGGCAGGCAGTGCCTGCCCTTCCCCTCAAGGCTAAGGGAAGAGAGCTTTAAGGGAACCAGATGGGACACTTAATCCAAATTCCTTGTAGTTTGGGGCTCACAGTGGACAAGTGACTGACATCCATTTGGGAGACCCAGGGAGGGAAGATGGGCTGGCTGGCTACTTTTCCTTAGAGCAGAGATTACTTATGTGGAAGCCAACCTGCACTCCCAGGCTTGGTCAGGATAAATGACGTGTAAAACTTTTCTGTGGACCAGATGTGGCCATATGTGGGGTCATCTTAAGTCTTATCCAAGAGTTTTAGAGGGACAGAGATTTCAGCAGAATGCTGCTGGAGGTATCACCAGATTCCTAGGAGCTGGGGATGGGGCAGACGAACAGCCAGAATGGAGATGCTTTCGTCTTTGTGAAGAGAAAATGACCAGGTGTCCGTATCAAAAGAGGAAGACCCTCTTCAAAGGACCCACAAACTGAGAGTATTTTAAACACCTCCCACAAGAGCTGGGCCACCAGGACTTTACCAGTCGAATCATAACTTCCCTGCAACTTTCAATTTCCTCTCCCCTTCCTGATCAACTCTGGACCAAAGTTAGCCATCTGGGGGAGTCAATGACCCCCTCACCAGCAGCAGGCTTCCTGCCCCCAACAGGCCCAAGCAGGGATGGGGTAGGGGCAGCAACTTGAAATCATGTTCAACATTTTGACTATTAAAATTGACTGGACAATTTTAATTGCTTAGCTGAATCTGTTTTTAAAAAATTTATTTAAAATGACCAGAGGACTTTTTATTATAAGGTCTACCAAACAAATTTATAGAGATTTTGGTAGGAAAAATAAAGGTGCTGAATGATTGCAGGCCTGGAGGCACTCTTGTTCAACTTGACAGTTACAAAGATATGATCAAAGCAAGATTCATTTGTCAGCGATGGTCTTGACAGATCCGTGGGAGGGGACCCAGGAGGCTGCAAGAACTGGAACGGGGCGAGCGTCCGCAATTCGCCATCCTGGCGTGGTGGGGCTGAAGCGGGGCAGTGGAAGTAGTAGGGAAAATATGGAAGATACTGAACAACAGGTTCACAGCATCACTGTGCAGTCTTGCTAAAACTGGTGAACCTGGATCTATTCAAGCCTTCTGATCCAGCTTCCAGTTTAAAGGAAAAACAAGGGAGAGAGGAGTAAGTTAAACGATAGCTGAAGGAAAGCAATCAGATAAAGCCAGAAGGTGATATTCTGTGGAAAACCCAACATGGTTTTATTCAGCAAATCAAGGCATGAAAGAAAGGGGGCAGAACAGGAAGGAGCTACTCTAGACTAAGAGATCTAACTGCAGTTTAGTTAATAGTAATGTTCCATCCTGTGTTTTTTTTTTTTAAAAATGAAAGTACTGTTCCTCTCTTGGTTTCACTGATTGATCTGATTCAAACGTCCAAATGTACAAGACATGTTTGAGACGACTGGGGAAACTGAATGAGAGTCGGGTGTTACGGATTTTAAGGAATCATCGTTAATCTTGTTACATTGAGGTTCTGTAGGAAAACGTCCTTTTTAAAAAGACACCTCCTGAAGTAAGTAAGTTTGGGTAAAATTCATGATGTCTTTAAAATATTACAGCAAAATTTTTTTTAAAGCTGAAGCAAATATAATGAAATATTGATAATTATTATATTCTTCGTGGGGGCTCATACTTTCCTCTGTATTTTTCTGTATGATTGAAAGTTGCCACAATAAAAACAATTGAGTGCCTATTATTTGCCTTGTGCTTTAGATGTTATTTTATTAAGTCCTCAAACAGCCATATAAGACAGATTCATTACTGAGGGCTCAGAGAAGTTCAGTATTTTTACCAAGATCACACAGCCAGAACAGGGCAGAGCTGAGATTTGTCCACGAGAACCCACTGCTTCCCAAAGTGCCTCGGGTAGAAGGAAAGTATCTCGGGAAGGAGTTAAAAAAGGATCCTTAAGCTTGTGTCCCAGGGAACCAGGAGACCAGCAGGGAAGTCCAGAGGAGGAGCTGGCTTGAGGAATTAAGAGCTTTAGCGTCAGACAGTGATAATGGCCAATGTTTTTCACTTACTTTTCCTTGCATTGCCTTGTTTGAATGTTTCGTAAACCACCCTCCTAAAACAACATTGTGCTCTTTTTTAACAGATGACAGCCAGGTTCAGAGGGGCTAAGTGACTTATCTGAGGTCACAGGAATGCCAAGATGGGAAGCCAGGACTCAGACCCAGGCCTTGGAGACAGTTTCCTCCAGGAGACATCCCTCTTTACTGGGTGGTAACGAGACCAAGGCCTGCACGCCATCACCCAATTGTGTTCAGGTGTGTTGGCACGGCAAGCAGCAGCCAAATGAACTTGCTCACTGCCCAGGGTGCTGGGTTGCTTGCAGGTGCGTTAGCCTCATCTGGTACCTGGAAGGACTCTGGGCTGATGATGGTGGTTGAGGGCACTGCAGGGCTTTTGCTTGGTTCTGTCGCCTGCTGTCAGCATCCAGAGATCTGCATGCTCAGCCCTTGCCACCTTCCGCCAAATGTCCCCAAATCACCCAGGCTTTCTCTGATGGGCACCCACAAAAAGCCACCTTCTGTTTCCCTCCCGTGTTTCTCTATATCCTTTCCCTGCTTGATTGTATTGGTTCCTATCATATCACACATAAATATATTCCTTTTCTCTCTTCCAGACTAGAATATGTGCTCCCTGAGGTCAGGGACTTCGTCTTGGTCACTCAGGACCCCCACTGGGGACTCCATGAATATGTGTTGAATAAATACACGTACATATGAATAAATGAATGTAAAAAGAATGAAAGATAAATTGTTAGTCCTTTTCTCTCTCCACTTTTGAAAATTATACTATCGGCCATACTTTAACAGGAAAATAAGAGGAAATCTATTTTCCTACTGGTATCAAGCTATTTAGATGCCCTAGGTTAGGTGAGGGGTTATCCGCTCGGATAAGACTCAGTCAGCCAGTCTAAAGGCTGGAAAATCCCCCTTCATTTTACAGGTGCGGGAAAGGCCGGGGAGGGTTGGTTCCTACCTGGCTGTTGCTCCGCCTCTTCAGCTTTCTGAGAAACCTGTTTTCTAATTCTTGTTTCCAAAGTTGAATCCCATGGTGAGGGAAGCTGCTTAGAGAAGTCCTGAATGTGCCCTGGGAGATGGCGTCTCTCAGCTGCAGGCCTACGGTCTCTCCTTCTGCTTCCTCCTTCCAGCATGTGGGAGGCCCCCGGCGAGCAGGTCCTCACCTCTCCTCAGTGGGCGTTGGGCTGCAGGGCAATTAGATCACCCAGACACGCTGCAGCTGGCATCCCAGGGGCTGTTCCTCATGGCCCTGTGGCTTTCCCAGCAGGGGGAGCTCCCTGACAGCCGCCTCACTGGGGGCTCAGGAAGTGGAAGTGCCCCACAGAGGGGGCTGGGAGGAGGCTCAGAGGAGCTGCAGCAGAAAAACTGACCCTTAAGGAAGTGGCCATGTGAGTTTTCAGGCAGGACCCTGATCCCAGGGTCACCGAGGGGGTGAGGAGTTGCCTTCCTTACCTGCTGACCATCTCTGCCCTGGGACCCACAGATCCAGGCCATGGACAGTTAGGAAAGTCGCTTCCTTTGGCTTAGGCAATACGGCTGCCTGGTCCCCTGCTGTGCTACTTCAGCCTTGAGGCTCCTCATGCCAGGTTCTGTCTTTTCAGGAGACACAACCCATGTCCTGGGACCCTACACCCTCACCTTATGAGCCACGCCTCCCAGAATGAATTATTTTGCATGACACCTTGGGCCCTGTCCGAACCCTGACCCCTTCCTACTGACCCTGATTACTTGTTCCTGGGACCTTGAAGTCTGAGGTTTTCCTGGACACTGCAGGGCAGCCCAGCTTTTAGAAGGTTCACGGAGAGACCTGAGGAGTGGGCAGACTGGGAGGCCCTGGCATCATATGGACAGCAGCAAAGAGCCTAAGCTGGGGGCCAGGCACAGGTGGAAGAGGGGCGCACATCCAGCACTGGTCTCTGCACAGCCCAGCAGTGAGGTCCCAGGACGTGTGAGGAGTGGGACAAGTCCTGGTCCAGGAGTCTGGCAACTGTAAATATATCACTTTACATAGATGGATTGGTGGGTGGGTGGGTGGATCGATGGATGGATAAACATTTCTGTAAGATGTGAATTCCCCACTGGCAACTCCCCTGGTGGCTTACCCCACTCCCTCAGAGCAGCCTACCTAAAGCTCAGGCTGACTCTGCTGTTTCCAGCTGAGGCCTGACAGAAGGGCCAGGGTCTAGGGAGGCAGCCCTACCACCACCATCCACCAAAGACCTTTTGAACCCTGGACACACCATCTCCCTGCCTCTAACCATGCTGCTGCACCAAGCCTGACAGGCACTTCCATTTGCTCAGGAGACCTGGACCCAAACAGCCCCAAGACAGAAAGAAGTCATTAGGACATTTGTTATTTGAAATCGTCTAAGCAGAGAAAGCTGCTATCGGAGTGAGGGGTGGAAGCCACCCACCGCCCAGAGAGGTGTAAGCGGCACAGGGACCGACTGGGGAGTGTGGAGGGGGAGGCGTCTGAGGTCTGTGCGGGCCTCACCAGGCGGCAGCGGCTCCCTAAGCGGGGGTGGGGTGAGGTGGGGTGTGGACAGTGTAGTGACGTGATGTGCTCAGTTCCCACATCATCCTTGGGTTCCTCTCTCTACCCAGAACCTTAGGAGACACCTGTTCTAGCTTTTTCCACTTTTCTGTCTCCTGTTTTGTGTCATGTGGAGGAAAGGGCACACTTGTGGGCAGCAGGCACTGGACAGGGCTCCGCTGTGCCCGGGGAGGGGTGGCGGGTCTTCTCATCCTGCGAACATTTCCCTCAGGGGCCTTGTCGTGGAACCAGGCCTTTCTCCTGAGGGGAAGCAGGAAAGGAGGGCTGGCTGAAAGTGAGTGTTCAGGACGAGGCAGAGGAGAGGATTGTAGGGAGGAGAGAGATTGATTGATTGACTGATTGATTGAAAGCTTCTTAAGAAGTACACAGTCAAGGTCACACTCACTCAGCTTCCTGTTTTCAGCAGTGCCGACCACCAGCCACGTGGAGGACAACTGAGGAATGAACAGGCTCCTACATCTTGGGTAATGACCAGAAAAGAGCCAAACAGAGCAAGGAAGCTGGTGTGACGGTGGAAGAGACAGGAAGGGATCAATGCCACAAAATTAAAGCAAGCACAGGGGTCAGCTCATTCCGAATACCCTCCAAGGAACCCCCTAATCAGGAGGGGAGATGCTGTCCCTGGGAGCAGCTCAGCGTGAGGACGATTCTATGGAACACAGGCCACGTCTCCTTCTGGCGGAGGGATCCAACCCCACCAGACATCAGTGCTAAACAAAAACGCATTTTGCGGGAGAGGGGTGATTTTAAATTTCTTCTTTATTTAAAAAAGAGCATTTTTCTGATTTAAAAAAAAAAAAAAAAAACTTCTCCAATACATAAACATTTTTTTCCCGCCCCTTAGCACTTCTTTCTTGCCTCCTTGACTCCTGCTCCTGGTGCCGTTGGACCTGCAAAACCCTGATGAAGAAACCTTCTCAGATAGAGATCCGGGAGCTGGAGGGGGTTGAGGGTTTGAAGGAAGGTGGTTACTGGTCAAAAGGAGAAGTTCATTTGCACAAAAATATAAACCATGGAGGATGAGACCAGCACATACACGTGTGGATTGATCTACAATCCAGATAAAAAAAAAAAATAGACCCAAATTGTCATTTAGCACTTGCAATATTATACAAAATAATATATATATTTTTAAACAACACATACCCATCTACACATACACACACACACAAAAACACACACAAGGTGCCAGTAGCCCCTCTGCACTTCTGCTTGTGGGGACAGGGGTGTCAGTAGGCAAAGATGACATGGTAGGTGACCTGGTGGCCATTGTCCCAGGCATAGAGCAGGCGGTCCTTGGGGTTGTAGTCTATCTGGGTGGTGTAGGAATACTCATTCTCAAACAGCAGCCTGGGGACGATCTGCGTGTTAGTGTGGGTGTCAAAGGCGTAGGAGATGTTGGCGTTGCGCTGGTTGTAGCTGTCCACAGCATACAGCACCCCGCAGATGACGAAGCAGTTGCCGTAGAAGTTCCGCCGGAGCCCCGTGCGCCATGTGGTCTCCTTCTGTGTGCTCAGGTCCACGGCATTGAGCTTGCTAAGGACGATGACCTCCTGACTGAAGCCCTCGTCGTCCAGGGCTGGGTAGATGAGCCACAGGCCATTCTCATCCACCGCAAAGTCCACATCCGAGTGGCCCTGCCACCGCCAGGGCGTGGACTCCTCGTAGGCCACGTCGTGGAGCATGGCCCAGGCAGCCACGTAGCGCTGCTTCAGGTCGTACTTGATGATGTTGCGGGTGAAGGCCCGGTTGTAGTAGAAGGCGCCATTGTACACCACATGGCCCGTGCCAATCCAGCTGTAGGGGAGCTTGTAGGAATTGCTCCAGCGGCCTGCGGGCGGTGAGAGGGCAGGAGGCTTCAGGGCAATGGTCAGAGACAACCTGCCAGGCAGGGAGGGGGCAGCCCAGCGTGATGGGATGTGCAAACCCCTTGAGGGTCTGGAGACCTGGGTTTGTGGCCTGGCTCTGCCACTTTCTAGTTCTGTATAGCTAATCAGTTAACCTTTCTGAGCCTCAGCATCCTCATCTGTCATTTAGAAGTAATTCCCACTCCCCTCAAAGAGCTGTTTCAAGGATCCAGAGCGCTAACACACGTGAGCATGGTCTGTAAACTCAAGGACCATGGGAAAGACTACTGTCTCCTGGACCAGACTCCAGGCTGTCTCCTGTCCCAGGGGCTGGGAAGGAGGGGCAGGGCTGAGAGATGAGAGAGCAGAGAATGTAAAGGAAAGTGGAAGAAGCTGTTGTCCTTCTTGTCCACTGTCTTCACCCTACGCGATCTGGCCATGATTAAACCGGAGGACAGTGAGGAAGGAAGAACCCCCTGAATCGAACCCATATCACGTACCTTGTTTGAAGTTCTCCAGGTTCCGGAACTCCACCAGGGTGTTGCCATAGTAATAATTGGTTACGTAAATCCGCTCATCCTTGGCCAGGGGGTCCTTCATCCAGGCCCCTTCATTCCGCCCATATGTGTTCTGCGTAATCGGCCCGGTGATTGTGGACAGGGTGTCCTTGCACCTTCCTGATGAAGAAGAGGTAGACGGAAGGGTTGAGATGATGGAAGGATGCCCTGCCCCTAAAACCCTTGCTGGCTCCCCGAACTAGAATCCAAAATCCTCGGTGGGCTTCCGCAGCCCTGTATAACCAACCTGACACCAGGCATTTGCTCAGCATCATCCTCTGCTAGTCCTCTCATCCATCCTATATTTTACTCCTACAAAGCCATCAACTGTCATCATCCTGGGCTACCTTCATGCCATCGTGCTTTGCTCCTGTTGTCCTCTTACTTCTCAATCCTACAAATCATCCCTCAAGGATCTAAGTTCCAATGTCCTTTTCAGACACCACATCCTCCTTTGAAAACCCATTCCATTCTACTGGATCCCATCCTGCTCCCACAGTACTGTGAATGTACCTCTATTACAGGACCTACCATCTTCACTCAGTGATGCTTCTGCATCTCTCTCCTGCCTCCATGCCCACCCCCACCCGAGGGAGCAGAGTCTGGCTTTCCTCTTTGTGTCCTCAGTCCTCAGAATACACAGTGTCTGGCAGGTCACAGGCCCTGAGCAGATGTTCTGAAACTTGGATATATACACAGTAGCATGAGAAATGTGACCAGAGGAGAGGACTCCGGGGGTGTGACCAGGAACAGGGAGCCCCACCAGCCACTGAGCTGCCCAGAGGGTCTTGGCCCAGGCCACCAGCCCTGACTGTGTAGTGGATGTCATGTCCCTGAGGGCCACCTGCCAGGTTCCAGAGAGCTGTCCTCAAGCCTATGTCCCTATCACTATTGTGGATGCCAGGGCCCCCTTCTGGGGAACTGGAGGGGTTGGGGACCAAGTTCCCTCATAAGGAGCTTACTCTGGCTGTAGGATCCTCCTTCAAAGGGCAAGTCTGCTTTAATGGGACAGGAACTCACCAATGTCCTTCTGAGTGGACAGGAGAGGCCCTCAAGGACACTAGAACCATGCTGGATTTTAAACCAAGTCAAAAGCCTGCCTGAGTGCTTAATAGGCAGTATTAACATTGAACATGGCTATGAATGATACTAAAATCTCATGTGACTACTGAAAGCACATGCTCTTTCTGTCCCCACAGTAGCCGGTTATGGAGGAGATGGGAAGAGGGCAGTGGAGGGGGCAGTGGGAGGAGCAGATGAATCCAGCCCTCACAACTTCCCCCTACTCCTCCCGGCAGCTGAGAGCAGCAGAACACCCCCCACCTGCCATCAAAACTGGCACCCAGATGGGCAAGAGCACTGTGTGTCCTGGGTCCCTGACATTCACAGGGGACCCAGAGAACGAGGGCCGATAGTTCAGATTCAAGGTTCTCTAAACTCCAGGCCACCCCATCTCCAAACTGTTCCAACCTGTTTCATCTGTTCTGCTTCCCCATTAGTGGTCTGAGCTGGCAGGACAGGGCAGGCACTGTGCCCTTGGCCCTGGGCCAGGGGAAGCCAGGCGGCTGAAAGTAGGATGAACACTGTTTCCCAGGCAGGCCCCACAGTTGGGTGCAATTGGCAGGATTCAGGCATCTCTGTGTGGGGTTTATTAGGTTCTGGTCTGATGGAGAGGTGGGGGGGAGTCAGTCTCTGTAAGACAAACAACAGAGCCTACCAGCCAAAGCCTCATTCCCCACAACTGAGCTCGTCTGCTCAAGACAATAAAATAGAAGGCTCCGGCTGAGCCCGGGCTACAGAGGTCTGATGGAAAATGTCCCATTCCCTGGCCCTGAGTGGGGCCCTTGCTGCCAGTGGACAAGCTGTGCTTCCTTTGCACTGAGGTGAGCCCTAGTGTGCCATCCTTGGGGGGGCATTTTTATGTGCCCCTTTCCCCCAGAAAAGCCCAGCAAGGACACTGACTCCCTTTGTGGGAGGCAGCCCCCAGCCCATGACCAGGACCCTACAAATTGGCTGTGTGAGGTGAAGGGTTTCTTTCAGGGGGCCACCATGGCAATGCCACCTCTCTGCCCAGACATGGGAACTGCGGATGAGCTCCTGGAAGCAGGACTTATCTGTGTTTCCATGTACTGGGTTGCCCCAGGCAGCCCCCAGATCCTTACAGGGTCCTGTCTCAACACTGAGGCTATGCAATGACAGGGCCTTAATGTGGGGCTACAGTATGTGCCCCGGGTTTGCAGCCAGAAGCCTGGCATTGGTCTTGGCCCTGCTACTGACTCTGAAGTCTGTATTGTCTCTAAAATGTCTGAGTTTTAATTTCTTCCACAGTATAACAAGTATAATACATGCCCTATCTCCTTCACAAGAGTGCTTGGAGAATCCACTCTGATGATGACGTGGTAGGCTGAGTAATTGCTCCCAAAGATATCCAGGTCCTAATCCCTGGAATCTATGAATATGACTTTATATGGCAAAGGAGCCTTTATAGATGTGCTTACATCAAAGATCTTGAGATGGGAGACTATCCTGGATTATTCAGGTGAGTCCTCATCACAATGACAAGTGTCCTCATAACAGGGAGGCAGAGGGAGATTTGACCACAGAAGAGAAGGCAATGTGATGATGGAAGCAAAGATCAGAGTGATGATACCACAAGCCAAGGCATGTTGGCAGCCACCTGAAGCTAGAAAAGGCAAGAGATGGACTATCCGTTGGAGCCTCCAGAAGGAAACAGTCCTCTGACACCTTGGTTTTCACCCTGTAAGCCTCATTTCAGCCTTCTTGCCTCCAGAGCTGTTAGGGAATAGATTTCTGTTGTGTAAGCCTTAAGTTTATTGTAATTTGTTACAGGAGGCACAGGTGACTAATAGAGATAGAGTCAGCTTCTGGAGTCTTTGTTTTTGGAGGAAGAGGGGAGTCCCAGCTTGCAGCCTCAAAGCCCTGATACCCAGGACCTCAGGACGTATCTCCACGTGCCCTCAGACAGAGCAAACGCTGGTGGCACGGGGCAGGGGGGTGTGGAGGGTGGCGGTCAAGCACAGGCAGGTACGGTGGGACTGATACGTGCAGTTTAAGAGCATGTGAAGATAGGTTCAAGGGAGAAGTTCAGCAAACCATGAGGCCCAGACGCATCACCACCGTCTGAGACTCTGAGGCAGTTCAGATGCTCCCACCCTTGGCAGCAAACTGTCAGCAAACTCCTTTTCAGGGGTAATGAGAGAAAGGAGGGAGACAGTTCAAAGGCGATGCAGACAGAAGTCAGTGCTGTCTGCAATTCATCTGAGAAGTTTTCCCCCGAGCGTGGTCTTGGGGGACAATCCCTGGGCTGTCTCTACATATTAACTCATTTAATCATTTACAGTCCTGGGAGATAGCCAGCCCTGTGTCAAAGGTCCCCAGGGTCTGAAAAGTAGGGGCTCTTCCTCTCAGCATGTAAACCTGCTCAAATCTTGCCACCTAACAAAAATAAATCAGCACACAGGTGGCTCCCCCACCCTCTGGGGCTCTCAGGTCATGGGGCAGGCTCCCCTGCACGGGGCGGGGAGCTCACACACCCCACAGCCCCTCACCTGACTGCTGCCTTAGATGCTTACACACTGCCCGCCAGGGGGGGTTCTCTGCTCCTTTCGTTCTTGTCAAGCCTGTCTCTTCTCTGAACCTGGGTACCACCCCCAGACCCCACCTACCCACCTACCTCCTTGCTCAGGGGGCTTTCACACCCCTCTCCCAGTCTCCACCCACCTCCCTGGTCATACTGTCTTTGGCTGGCCCTCTTTTCTGCCCACCTTTCAAATGGTACCCCTTACAGCCCCACTTTTAGTCTCATCTCCTCATGTCCTTCCTGCGTCCCCTGGGCAAACTCAGCTCTCGCTGAGACTCTCAGCCAGAGTTTATTTCTGAGCACCGGACAGCCAGCTGCCTACTAGACAATTCTCTGGTTCCTCCCAGTTCCTCAGATTTAATGGATTAAAAATGGAATTCACTTATTTCAGTTCACAGTCCATTCCTCCTGTACTTCCTGTCCTGGAGAAAGACACAGCACATCATTACCCAAGCCAGGAAACCTGGGCCTCCCTGATGGCCCCCTCCTCCACTCACACGCCCGTTGGTCACCATTTCCCACATCTGCACCTCTCTGCCCTTCCCCTCCACCTCAGTGGCTTGGTTGAAACCTCATGGCCTCTTGCCTGGATCATTCCAATTACACCAGTGGTCCCTCTAGCTCATCTCTGCCTCCTTCTGACCTATCACCCCACCAGTAGTCCTGAGCCACTTTTCTGCTTAAATCCTTAAGTCACCATCACCAACCACCACATGAAGCCCTAAGTTCTACCCTAGCACCTCAGCCCCTTCTGCATTTGCCATTACTTCTTGCCACCTCCCCTCCTGCAGAGTTCTCAGACTCAAATGCCTTCAGGGGCCAAGCGGGGACTGAGAGGAGTGAAGCAGGCTGAGTGTGAGATAAGAAGCAGCAACAGAGACTGGTGGCTGGGAAGAGCAGCTGATCCGAAGACATTTGAATTTAAGGCTGTCAAGAAATTTGAGGATGACTTTGGCCCTCAGGTTGCCAGCTTTGAGATCTCCTTCCATCCCTAACTGCTTGTATTCCCCATGGGTGCCCTGCCCAGGGCTGGCTTCGCGGGCACGTGACCTGTGCAATCACACAGGGCCCTCATTCAGAAGAGCCCACCCTTGGTTTAATGCTCTGCTGTCACCATCTTGAAATTCTTAATAATTTTATCTTCAATTTTTGTTTTGTAAGAGACTCAAAGTGAAGACAAGGCAAGTGTGTTGTCTCTACAATTGAGTAAATGACGCCTGACAGCCCCAGAGGCCACACATGCTGTTCGAACCAGAACTTGCTACGAACACGGAAAGAAGGCGGTGGTGTTCTAAGAAACAAGAATAACCAAGCAACCCTATCATTTCTTTCTTACTTGTGTTACTTCCTTGTCTTCGCCAACAACTCACGCTGAAAATGGTGCTGAAGAGGGAAAGACCGCGCAACTCACAGTTCCTTTTCTTTTTAGCCTTCCTTACTTAGCAAGCCCCAGGGGTGCTTGTAAAATGTGCACATACCACGAAGTGACACAGCAACAGACGAGTTAGTTTTGTGCAGTGTTTCCTCTGTTCTACTGAGAACAAAATACATACGAATGTAGGAACTATGAAATACGAATCGTGTCACTTTGGTGGAATCCACATATGAGTTAAGTGACCCTACATTTGCAATTACAACTGGCAGTGCACAGTATCAACATGAAAGACAAAATTCCTGCCGATTATTTACATTTTTAATGTTTCTTTGCTTACGGTGGCATGAAATAGCAAAGAAAAAACACCAAATGAAAGCGGAAGACCGCAGAAGAAAGGAAACAGCTTTATACTCACTACCTTAAGTGGCACTTTTCTCCTGCTTTTTGAACGAGGGGCCTACATTTTCATTTTGCACTGGGCTCCACAAACTACGCAGTCGGCCCTGACCAAACTGGTTCACTTCTGGTCCTTCTGTCAGCTGTGGTCCTTCTCACTGCAGTGCCTCCTTCCTTCCTGGTCAGTCTTCCCTCTCTATCTCTCTTAGAATTAAGTCCCGACTTCTCACTCCCTTCATCATCTGGCCCCTGTTCCTTAGGACTCCCAGTTTGTGCCAGGACGAGGGGGCCTTCTTCAGTCCCCCCACCCAACCCCGGCTCAGGCTGTCAGCTCTGCCCTGGTGCCCGCCCTTGGAGATGGAGCTCCACACTCAGAACTGACCACAGGGCCATGCACCTGGCCGCTGGCAGGCCTGGCCACTTCAGTCACCTGCACCCCCCCACGGTGACCTCTCTGTGGGAGTGACCACAGCTCGCGCACCCTCACAGCCAGCATGGCATAGGGCTGAATGACCCTTTAACCCTGTAGAGAGGCGTAGACTTTCTTCCTTCTCTGTTTACAAGGAGCGTCTCCATTTTATATTCTTGTCTCTAGGGCCAGTGGCCCTGGTGCTCTGACTGGAGTTCCCAGTGGTTCCAGGGGGCTGGTGAGGTGGGCAAGGACTGAGAGCAGAGTGTGCCTGAGGAGCTGGGGGCCGGGGAAGCTGCCTGACAAATGACTCAGGGCGGCCGACTATGACGATTCTTGGCCCTGAGTCTGGGTGCCATCGGGGGTCAGGCCAGCCTGGCCCCTGCCTCCGTCAGCACCACCTTCCTCAGGCCACCTCAGACCAGGCCCGCTGACATGCAGCGGAGTGGCCGGCCACGCCTTGGGCACTGCTAAGGTCGTCTGCTTTTTGGGGAGACAGGCTTCAGCTGATCAAGCTTCCTAGGTTCAACCACGAGGCAGGCCTTCGGGTATTGCTGTCCCTGTGACTGTCCTCATGACTGCTCCTCCCTGCCCCTGGCTCCAACCAACCTCTTCTACAACACTCAGCAGGAGGTGCAGTCCTTAGCATCTGGAACTCCGCAGAGCCGTGGCCACGTGGCACAAGCATTCCCTTCCTCTGAGGTAGCCTGAGCAGACCTCTCCAAGCCGCTGAGCGTGGTGACCGGCCCCTTCCCCGCCCTTCCCTTTGTGAGCCCTGGCAACCCCCACTGACAGCGTCTTTCCTCCTGTCTTAGAGCTAGCGTGCTTTGTCCAAAAGTTAATTCTAATTTGCTCGTTTTTGGAGTTTTTCTGAGCATTTTACAATTCCCCAGAGGAAAATGATGGACATTTTAGGGCATCACAAAACCAAGTTTGGAAACAAGGGATAGGATGTTCCTTTTAAAAGCAGCCCCATTTAAAACCACTCAAATAGCTCAAAGTCAAAATGGCCAGGCTCATTAAACAGCAAACAACCTTTCATAGGCAGCAAATCAGCGGCCTGGGTTGGTTTCATACAAATGATTCTTATTTAACTGATGACTACATGTAGGGCATCATGGTCTTGCTTGGCTAGGCTCAGACCATCGGGAAGTCTGCAGAGGTTTCAGAAAAGAAATACTATCCACACTAACAGCAGCCTGAGAGAAGCACTTGACAGTGGTAAATGATTAAAAGTGATTCTTGAAAAAACTTGCCAAGACTCCACATTGCCTGAATAGCTGCCTTCTCTGTGCCACCCTCTCTTTTCATCCCTTGGTATTTGAAGAAACGTGACAGTTGTGTCCCCGTCCCCATGTTTTTTTCTGCAGTAGACACAAGAGGCAAGAACTCCAGCTCTTCTGAAAAATCCTACAGGCCAGGCTTTAAGTAGAAGCTTACATCCTCTGTGACGACATCATTCTGGTTGAACAGAATACTGAAAAACAAGAGTAAATGTATCCCCGTCTCCAGCTCCTACTGCCAGGCAAGTGTCTGCTGGGACACAGGTTTCTCCTCTCTGGGCATCAGCATCTCAGTCAGGCTG
The DNA here is from genome assembly GCF_048773025.1 of Camelus bactrianus. NCBI lineage: Eukaryota > Metazoa > Chordata > Mammalia > Artiodactyla > Camelidae > Camelus > Camelus bactrianus. The sequence goes on from NC_133559.1 coordinate 12,672,224, forward strand.
ATGGACAGGGGTGGAGTCCTAAGAACCCAGGAAAGGTGCTTGTCAGGAGTTAAGCCTGAAAAGCCCACTGGTGGCGACACCCAGGGGAGGCTGGTGGGGAGAGGCTTCGGGTGCTGGGAGCCAGGCTGGAGGTGGGCTGTGGAGACAGTGGAGAACGCCACTGCTGGCTAGGTAGTCTCCAAGGGAAGACGAGTCTCATCACTGAGGGTGTACAAGCGGTGTGCATGTACCTGTGGCCTACTCCATGATTTGTATAGAAGAGAAGTGGCTAGAAGCCACTTACAACACAAAACCATAGAATATAATGGAGGAAACAGTCCTTAGCAAATTTTTAATTTCCGAGGTCTCCGGAAGGGTGGGGATTTGGCCCAGGTCAGAGATCAGGCTATAACCAGGGGTTTGGCTCCTGGCAGGTGGTCCCTCCACTGCCCGTCTCTGGCAGTAGCTGGCACCTTATTCCGAGGAGGGATCGCAAACGAGGTTGCCAGGGGAGTGGAAAGTGGGAAGAAGAGGAAGACAGGTATGAGGGAGACCGTGTCTTCTGTCAAATCCAGTACACTTTTCAACAAGTATTTTGATGAAACTATTTTCAATAGTGTTAATTTTCAATTACCATCGGTGGTGACTTAATGAATATTCCCTTTAGTTTCTTTGGAAGAGATGCCTGTAGCCAGCTCCCATTTCTTTCTGGTTGTCTTTCCCCCACACTCTAATGTCTCACTGTCCTCAGAGTCATCTTGTGGCTATGGAGCCCCCAGGCACAGAACAGGGCTGCATTCTCTGTGCTTCTGGAACATACCCTGCTCCTTTAAGCCCAATAGTCAGAAGGCTTCTCTTCTCTGCTTAGAAAACTCCCGTTCAGCCTTCAAAACCCAGCCCAAAGGCTACCTCCTTAGAAAAGCTTCCCCAGCCTTCCTAGCAGCCAGGTCAAGCTTCTGCTCCCTCTTCCATTTCTCTGTTTCTCTACTCCTCTGTTACAGCATTTATCACATGATGCTGTAATGTTTCCATGCTCTCTAAGGCCAGGGTTCTGAGATTGTTCCCTGGGGCCCACTGCACTGGTTGTTCCCTTGTTCCCATTCTTCTGTTATTCTGGGATTCTTCCCCAACACCCGCCCCAATAAAAATCCCTTGTTATTTCACAGCCTGGTAAACGTACTGCAGAAAACTTAACTTAGTCATCACCAAATAACCAAATACCCAGTATCCATCACAAAGCCTAGTATACCAACACTTGGCAAATGTTTGTATTTCTAGGCTCAGCCTTTCACCCGAGCAGAGGATCCAAGCCAGGTAGAATGAACTCACCTATGACATTCCGGATGTCATCTTCTTCCTCGGGGCTCAGGGTAGGGCTGGCGTGGGCTGTGCCCTGTCCAGCAGTAGCATCTTTCCCTGGTGAGTCTGTCCTGACTGTGGGGGGAGGGACTGGGGCCGTGTGCGGAGCTTCCACAAATGCATCCCCAGGAGCCACTGATGGAGGAGCTGAGGCGGGAGGTTGCTGGGTGGCTGTGTGGGCCACGGTGGTGGCTGGTACCTGAGTGAAAGGTTGAAGGACTGCCTCCCGTGTGGGATCTGGCAACACTGAGGTGGTTTGTAATGGTGTTGAGAATTGTTCAACTGAGGCAGAGAGGGTAGGGTCAGGGAGGCCGGGAGCTGCGGTTGAGGCCTCTGGCCGTCCGGAAGGCTGGGCTGTGGTCTGAGTGCCAGCATCAGTTGTCACAGCTGCACGCTGACGGGTGGCTACTGGCCTCTGGGTGGCACTGGTCAGCAGGTCGTTGTGTCTCAGAAGCTGATCTTCAATCAGCAAATCCACTCCGTGTTCACCACTGAAAAACTCGTCTTCTGGGAAACAAACAAAGGTGCATTTGTGACTTAGGGAGAGGAACCAGGAGCATTTGGATGGGGCAGATTAATGAGGGTTTCCTTCCTCAACGTGATGCCTTGATTTAGAGATGGAGCCCGGCTGGGGTTTAGAAAAAGGCAAAAAGGAGCACAGATGGAAGCATTTCTTGGAGGATCTCTCTGAATAGACTGCCACTATCCTCCACATGGGACCCAGGGGCCACCAGGAGGATGCACAGCCAAAGGCTACGAAACCTGGGAGGCAGCTAGTCCTCCATCCATTCATTCAGCAGCTATCTATGGAGCATGTACAACGACAGTGAGCAAAACAAAGATTCTGCCCTCAGGGAGCTTCTGTCTAGTGCAGAGACACTGAGTAATAAACAGATTGTACACTTGAAGGTGCTATAGGAGAAATCTAGTAGGGTGAGGAGGGTCCAGAGAGCAAGAAGGGAAGGGAAACTTGCAGTAATGGATAAAGTGGTCAGGATGGGACTTGGTGGGATGGAGAGATGAACAGAGGCTTGAAGGAGTGAGGGGGGTCAGCCAAGCAGCTGTCAGGGGGAATAGTTTTCCGGGGGGGGGGATAGCAGCAGCTCAAAGGTCCTGGGGCCAGAACATGTCTGCTGAGGCTGAGGAGCAGTGAGGTGGACAGTGTGGACAAAACAGAGGGTGTGAGGAGAGAGTAACAAGAGGTGAGGCCAGAGAGAGCACAGGAGCTAGGTCATGTGAGGCTTGGCCGCTGTGTTTGGACTTCAGTTTTTATTCTAAGTGAAATAGGGGAGTTGGCAGGGTTTCGAGCAGAGAAGGAATATCCGGAGTGGCAGGGGGTGGGGGGAGAGGGGGCAGAGATTTCTTAGAGAAGACACAAAGAGGTCTAACCACAAAAGAAATAACTGATAAATTGGATTTTATCTGCTTGTCAAAACACCATTAAGGAACTGAAACTGCAAGCCATGGGCACGGAGAAAATATTTGCAATAAATATGCCTGACAGAAAAAGTTGTTCCAGAATAAAAACCCCACAAATCAATAATTTAAAAAGACAACAAACAGTTTAAAATGGGCAAAATGATTATGGCGGTGACTGGGCGAACATAATGTAAGGAGGCAGAGACAGAGCAGGGAGATGAGTCAGGCGGGTGCTGAGCTGGACCTGATGGGAGGAGCTGGCACTGGCTCTGGTTGAGCGCGGAGAGTTGGGGGGAGGGGGGTTCCTGGCGTGCTGGGCAGGGAAACAAGGGAGAAAAGGTATGGGCAGGTGTCTGGGAGGGAAACAGGAAGAAGGAGTATTAGGGAAAGAAGATAAAGATGAGAGGAAAGGGAGCATCTATTTTCTGTGCAAAGGTAAGAGGGATAGAGATCAAAGGGGAGGTGCTGAGTCTCAGTCAGGAAGCCCAGGGCTCCTGGAGAAGGAATGGGCAGGCGAGAGAAGCCAACTGTGTGTCTCTGAGGGAGTCATTCCCCTCCACGCCTCAGTGTCCTCATCGGCAAATGGGGAGGACTGGACTGGAGGGCACTGAAGTCCCTTCTGGCTCAGCCATGCTCTGCCATGTGATCGTCTGCCAGCCCAGAGAAGGCAAGCAACTTGCCTCAGGCCACTCAGCAAGTTGTGAGGAAAGGCAGCAAGTACTCTGGGTAATTTGTAACTGCAGGAAATTCTCAGATGACTCAACTGGCTCTGCGGGGCCACAGGAGTAACCAGACCGCAGGAGGGGGGTTTGGCTCATGGGAAGTGAACCCCCACAGGGTCCAAAGGGTGACTCCCTCCCTGTTCTGCCTCTGAGGGGCGGCCCTGCTGACCCCAACTCACTTTGCTCTTCGATGTCGTTCTCCTCCTCAGGGTCCTTGGCTTTGTAGTAGGTGATGCCCCGAATGACAGTGGGCTTGGAGGCCGGCCGGCCCCTCAGGTGGACCTGCCTCTGCAGGGGCCGCTGTGGCTTCACCACCTCAGGTGGAGCCAGCGGCCGTGTCTGCAGGAGTTCGATGGAGTTGATTTGCTGGGACACAGTCTCTTCCTGCAGAAACCGCTCCTCATACTGCTCCTCAGAGGGAACACAAGGGAAGGTCAGGCCGCTGGTCAGAGAGGCCGTGGTCAGGTGGAGGCAGTGCTGGAACCAGGGCCATACTAAGAACAGCGGTTAGTCCTAAAGCAGTTTCTAAGAGCCAGGCACAGTTCTACGTGCCTTGCGTACGGTAACTAATTTAATCTTCTCATCAGCCCCGTGAAGTAGGAGCCATTTTTAATCATTCCCATTTACAGATTAGGCAGCCGAGACACAGAGAGGTTATGTAAATTGCCCAAGGTCCCACAGCAGGTAAATGGTAGAGGCAGGATTTGAACCCAGACCATCTGGCTCCAGAATGTCTCTAAACTCCATGCTAAAGTTCTCAGAGGGTGCGGTTGTCCTCCCAGCTCTGGCCTGGGGATGCTGGGAGACTCACACCTGGTATTGGCTGTTTCTAGTGAGGCCCATGTGGCTGGGATAGGAAGGCTGAGGACCACGATGCACACCTCAGGATGAAGCATGATTGCTTTGACATCTGCTACTAGAATGAATTGCCCCAAACCCTCCCTAATGCAGCCAGAATTAAGTCCAAAGTCCTTGGCCTGACATTGGGAACTCAAACTGACTTGACCCAGCTCAGTCAGCACTCTCTCTTGCTCCACCCTCCGCCCCTATGCCCTCAGTATTCCAGGTACTTTAACTTCCGAGCCTCTAGGCTCTCCTGAGATGCTAGGACTTTGTTCAGACTGTTTTCTGTCTAGAAGGCCATTCTCTTTCCTCCACAAAGCTACTTAATGAAATCTACTTATTTCTCAAGGCCTGGCTAAAAATTTCTGGACCCCAAGGAAATATCCCCAGACTATCTCATTTCCTTCCCAATCTTCACTTTGCCCTTTGTGGCAGAGACTTCTAAGTGACTACCCAAATCCCCTGTCTCCTTGTTCCTGACTTAATGAGAAAGTGATTTTGTGGGAGTGGTCATGGGACTAAGTTCTGACCAGTGAGATATAAGTAGAAGTAGGTGGGAAGAGCTTTTGGAAAAGTTCCTTAGAAAAGGGGGCTGACTCAGCTGGAAGGAATTTTTTGTACTCTTCCTCATTTCTATGGCCAAGAAAATGTGGACAGGATGGCTGAAGCTGAGCAGCCATCTTGTGACCATGAGGGGATTTTGAGGATTGACATCAGTAATGACACCTTATAGCTAACTATACCAGCCCTGGACCAAATGCCTTCAGAGATCTTCTGAATGAAAGAACAACAAACCCCTCTATTGTTAAGCACTATATTCGAGTCTCTTACTCAAAGCTGAACATAACTCCTAGTGCTTACAAGTCTGTACTTCTATGATAGCACCTCTCCCAGCCTGCCTTCCACAGGTATTATTTAAGAATGTTGTCTCTGTAGATTGTGAGCAACTGGAAGAGTAGAGACCACCTCTTGCTCATCTTTGATTCTCCTGGGTGGAAGCTCCTTAATATTTCTTAAATTGAACCTTTGAATCATACAATATCCCAAGGAACTGCCTACATTTGTGACTGGCACTAGGATTTTTGTCCAGTTAAATGAGGCCTTAAAGTAGGTAGCCCATGAACTGGACATCTTGATGGAACCACAAAAAGGCCTCTGTGATAGTTCTGGTCACACAGAAGGACCACCCTGTCCTCCAAGCTGCCACCCAGGGATTGACCTCTTGTGTACACAGTGTGACAGGGTCTCTTGGTCCTGCCATGGTTCATCTAGTCATGTCCCTCACCCAGGGTCACAATAAGCCATGTTTGAAAGCAAAGAACCTTGGGTGCAGGGCCTGGGAGGTGGCTGTGCTCAAAATCAGAGCTACCTGACAGGGGTCCAGCCCCTGAGGGGCAGTGGCCCCTTAGTGAAGCATGCAGGGACCTAATGGGGTGTGGCTCAGCCCTGCTCTCATGGGGACTCCAATGGCTGAATAACGAAGGGGCTGCTACCCATAGTCACCTAAGCCATGAGAGCTCCATTCTTACCAGGAGGAGGTAGGAGGGCCCCTTTAAATCTTTGGTGAAATCCGCCCAGAGAGCAGAGCTCACTTGGAAACAAAACCTCTGTCCCTAGAGGCTCAGTGCCCTGAGGGGCAGAGCAGGACCTTCGGGCTCACTGAACATTCGCTGGCAGGGATCCAACTATCATGGCCAACTTTCTCACTTTGCACGGGAAGCAGCAAATCAGGCTCTTGTTGTGAACTTTAAAATCTGGCCTGGAGAAAAGTCGGAGTCCTCATTCCCAACCACACCCCAAGCCTGTACTGGTTTTCCCATGACAAGAGAGTTTATCCAGATAGCACAACAGACATGGCAGTTCCTACATGTGTGTTCCTCACTCTCCAGCGCACAGCAGTGACTGGCTCCTGGATGACAGGGGACACTTTTTTTGCCAGCATCCCCTGGCTGAGGCCAGAGAGCCGCCCAGAAGAAACAGTAGATTTGTGCCCTGGGCAGCCCCCTGTCCTGCTGCCTGCCCCGCCTCACTTCCCATTTCTTGCCGGCGACGTGACCTCAACTAGCGGTGCAGGGAATACCTGGCTGGCGGTGATGGCATTTTACCAGGTACCTATTATGGTCCGATGTGTCCCTTTATATTATTTTTAAGCCTTAAAACAATGGGACAAGGTAAATATTGTTGTCCACATTTTACAGATGAGGAAAGAGAGGCTCAGAGACAATTAGCAATTTTGGTGACAGCCAATCAATTAAGTGGCTGAGAGGGGGCACTTATTAAGTCATATGGCCATTAAATAGGCTCAGGGCTGCCTACATTCAAAGCCTGTGCTCTACCTTATATGAAAGCTGCATTGTCCTCAGCTGTGATCACGGGACTAACTCATTTGCGATCCAAAAACTCATCAACATCCCCAAGTCCTCGGGGCCATGGTCTGGCTCGCACCCAGCAGACATGGGGATCCCTCATTTCCCATAGGAAAGAGCTGCCCCAGAGGCTGACAAGAGGCCCCAGCCCTTGACTCAGACCCTGCGGGCCATCTAATTGCTGGACCCTGGTTTCCCTCTGCATTGCAAAAGCAAGTTGTCATTTCTTCGTGGCAAACCCCAGGAACTGTCTTTAATTCCAGGCTCTCAGGGACGAGCGGGAAGTACAGTTTTCCTTCTCCCAGCCAAGGAGATGGAGCAAGACCATGGACAGCCTCTGCCAGAGAACATATAATTTCCTTGGATTCACTGGCGACAGGCTGCACTAGGCGTCAGAGATCCCCCCACCCTGCTCCCCCCAACACCAACCAAGCTTTGATTTCCTCTCTGTTAAACTGTTGTATGACTTCAACTCCCAGTGTCCTGATGTTCCCAATTCTACCCTGCCCTCTCCACTCCCACCCAGCCCCCAGAGCCCCTTGCCAGTCCTCCAGGCAAGGACCTTCTTGAAGAGAAACCTCCAACAAAGTGCCACTGACCACCTGATGAACGCCGACATCATCTTCCATCACCCTTGTTGAAGACCTCCCTTCCTGCCTCTCTAGCCATGTTCTATAAGGACGTCTTCCTTCATCACTCTTGGGCGCCTTGTGCCCCCCTTGCTTCCTGGTGCTGTGTGCTAGCTTTGTTCCTGCAGTGCACTCTCCCCTCTCTTGCACGCAGTTCCAGCTCTTAGAACCCTGAAAGTCACAACCAAACCCAGACACCGCACACACCCCCTTTTCAACACGGGGTTCACTACAGAGACAGACGGATGAAAAGGGAGAGGAAGATCCTAGCCTTGCCCCCTTTCCCACTTCCCCCTTTCCAGTCCTGCCCTGGCCCTAGATCTGCCCCCACCACTCTGGCTGGGGTGGATTGTGCTAACTTCAGCAGTGTGTGCAAGGGGATTTCAGGAGGGAGAAGAGCTTTGCTGAGCAAGGAGAAAAAGCGTTTGGTGTGTTTGATTTGGTTTGCTGTTTGCCCTCAGGAAATCTGAGCTGGGTTCCTGAACATACCACATAATGTGTCATCGAGACAACAGATGGAATTCTCAAGCTCAGCCGACTGGGAAATTGGAAGCCAGAGAGGGCAGGGAGTGTCTGATTCCGCTGGGCAGCTGGGCCGGCAGGGGATGCCGTTTGGGCTGCGATAGTTGCCGCGGCACCCCAGGTGTGATGCGCGGGTGCCTCCAACTTCCCTTCCAGCCCAAATGTCCTCTGGCTCTTTGGTTTATGAGCTCAGACCTGCTCAGGGATGTCCCACCAAGCAGACTAAACACAGGCTTAGTAGCTGGCATGTTGGGGACACCCAAAAATGAGAATAAAAATAATTTTTGAAGCAATATGATATTTCTAAATAACCATCAAAGCAGTCATCATGGGCTAAGCCAGAGAATTATTGGCTTTCCTTGTACTTATTTTCCGGTTTGGAATTGGTTTTATTTTGAGTTACAAGTTGGGCAGGGTGTAGGCACCATACTCCCTTCAGGGCTTCTTGCCTCCAGAGTTCTAATCTGCCTGCTATCCTGCCTTCAGAACACACGTGCCTGGGGTTCCTGAAACCCACAGCTGCCACCTACCTGGCACCAGTTTGGTGAGTTTCTCTACCTAAGAGTGCCAAGCCCACATACCTAGTCTTACTTCCTCTCTTATCCAAGTTCTCAATGACCCAGGCAACAGAGGCCTTCGCAGCAATGCTTCCCAGCCCTTTTTCACATCACAGCACAAACAGGAACAGCTCAGGGGCCCTGACTGTCCCTCTCCCAGGCCCTGCTCTGCCCACACCCTGCCTTCCTGCCCCAGGCTGGGGGTCCCTCAGTGGTTCACCTGGAATCCACACTCCGCCATCCACCACCGACAACCGGCCCAGTAAGAGTAAGCAAGGCCCCCCTTAACAGCTGCTATTCTGTAGTTGCCAGGGACCCCTCTTACAATACTTTATCCAGACCTGCCTTGCAAAAATATTCACAATCTTCAAGTCCTGCTACCAAAATTTACCTGTTTCCTCTTCCACTTTTGGGGGTTAGCTCCCAAATTAATGCCTGCCTTTCAGGCATCAACTTAGGAGATAACCCAACACATTAAATAATAACACATGTAACCATTAGCACATAAACATAACCTAGTAACCAGAGCCAAAAGAAACAGGTATCAAATGGGGAGGTATTTTTAAGCAAACAGGTCCTTTGGCATCACTTCAAATCACATTAGACAGTGTTTCATTTCATGCACAGGTGACTTTGTGCTCAGGATACAAGTGAGTGGGAAGAGATAAAGTTTCAAGACGCCCCCAGCCACCACTTCCTGGCTGAGTAAGGGAGACCGTGAGCATCCCTGGATCTGTTTCTCCATCTGCAAAGTGAGGATATTGATCTCTACCCCAGGCTGTCTTCCAGAGTGATGGTGAAGACCACATGGTGTAGTGATGAAAGTACATGGTGTTATCACAAAGTACCTCTTACATAGGAAGGACCATATCGCTTACTGTTTCCAAACCGGGACAGTTTTGAGAGTGAAAGAAGGAGCTATTCATAATTATGCCAGGACAGCAGGAGTGAAACAGGATGGACCCAGACAAGCTACCTAACTTATAAATACAAGGGATGCTTGAAAAGGCAGCATGGACTATAATAAAGAATGGGGACTGGGACTCAGGAAACCCAGATTTGAGTCCTGGCTTCAACATTTACTCGCTGACCCTCTCTGGGCTTCAGTGTTAAGGTACAATGGGGTCAACCCCTGCCCCATCAGACCTATAAAACTGTTGTGTAGATGAAATGAGACCATGCCCGTGGAAGGACCAAAGCCTGAAAACTCCATGCACATGTGAGGTGCAGGTGGCACACTTTCTGTGGTCAGGGTCCCCTGGAGGCTGGGGCTGTACCTCAGGGTGGGTGTAGGCTGCTGCTGCGTCCCTCTGCAGCGCAGCGCGGATGTCTGGCATGCTGTCGAGGACATTATCCGAGCAGTTCTCTTTGCTTTGTTTGTTCATCTCTGTTCGAATTTCTTCCATGTCCTCTTTGATTAGCTCATTTTCCTTGGTGAGGTTTTTAGAAACTTCCTGAGAAGAGAGAAAATTTTAAAAAGAGGATTTTTTGAAAGTGCTTGAAAGACAAGCAGGAGGGAGCTGGCAACCATGTTCTGCTCAGAACACAGAGACGCTACAGACTGAGAAATCAGCTGGAAGCAATTGGGGACCTAGAGTGTGTCCAGCCCTGTGCTGAGGACTGGTGCTCGGTCCCAGGCAGCATTTCCAGGGCAGCTTGGCTCTGGAATGTCCACTGCTGGAAATACTTCCCAAGACCACCACAGCTTTCCTAATAATAACACTGCCATGTCCCCAGGATACTGGAACACCTGCTATTTTTCCATCCTTTGTACACAGTATGCCCTTATCCAATGATGAGTAACACTACAAAAAAAATTCCACTTGCTTGCACCCTTACACATGTGAACCAGTGGCTCAATTAATGAAAGAAGGATTTCCTAAGCAATTTTAAAAGAGGTGGCCAAAGAAATCTACGTAATCTGCTTTTCTAATGAGCACAAACTATTCCCCAGCACTTCTTTTACTCTTTTCTTATGTAAGTTGAAATATAGTTGATTTATAATATTGTGTTAGTTTTGGGTGTACAGCATAGTGATTCAGTTATATATATATATATATTTTTCAGATTATTTCCCTAGGTTATTACAAGATACTGAATATCGTTCCTTGTGCTATACAGTAAATCCCTGTTGCTTATCTACTTTATGTATAGAAGTTTGTTTCTGTTAATCCAACTCCTAATTTATACTCCCCCTTTCCCCTTGGGTAACTGTAAGTTTATTTTCTATGTCTGTGAGTTGGTTTCTGTTTTGTATATAGATTCCTTTGTATTATTTTTTAGATTCCACATATAAGTGATTTCATGTAATAATTGTCTTTCTCTGTCTGACTTATGCCATTTAGTATAATATTCTCTAGATTCATTCAAGTTGCTGTAAATGGCAATGTTTCATTCTTTTTTATGGCTTACCAGCTTTTAAAATCATCATTTACATAGGAAGTTGATAGACTGGCTTTAAACTTTCCTATCCACCCACAAAAAGTTTCCCTAAATGACCCCTACTTGGCGAATTAGCCATATTCCAGATGTAGTTCATACTGAGAAGAACCAAAGCTTCACTTCAGTCAACCAACACCGGTGAGTACCTCCTGTGTCTAGGGTACAGTGTGGCAGCCAGAAAGCCTCTAATTCCCCTGGGGTCCTTGTCCTGGGATGGGGCGGGGGTGGTATGAGGACAACTGTAATAAGGGACAGAGGGTCCTCACTGCAGGAGGAAGATGACCAACCATGTCAGCTTCTGTAAGTAACAAATGTGGGTTCAAAGGAGGGAGGGAGTGGGCAATAGGCACCAGGGACAGAGAAGTGAAGCTGAATGGGATTTGAATCATGGACAGCTGTCAGCAGACTCAGAGGTCTCCTTTCTCCTCTAAGTTATTTTTAGAGACATTTACTGCACCGAGATCTAACATTCTCCAGCTTTGGCCCCCATTCTAAGGTTTCCATGAGCATCTGAATTTTTAAATGTGATGTTCTCCTTTGGGCCTTGTTTATGAGGGTGATAGAGGAAGCAACCATGTCAAAACAGAGGATGAATTTGCTTTCCATCTTTCTTTGACAGCCAGACACGGTAAGTGCAAAAGCTCAGACGGTGCCCAGGCACAGTCTGCAGCCTGGTAAGCTGCTGCTAATGTCCTAGAGGGAGGCCACGGTGGCTCAGATCTAGGGAGTGCATAAGGCAGATGGTGACACCCAGACACTGTGGCTCCAGTGGGTCTACATGGGCTGCCCAGAGGAGCCCACGAGGTGCTTGTTAAAACTAACCAGGCTGCAGACCACTGGTCATGCCACTCTTATGGCATTTCAGAGCACGCCAGTTTTGAGCACTGGAAAGGCTCAAAGTGTTCTGTGGGGCTTAGGCCAAGCCAACCTCTCTAGATTGCACAGAATTAACTGTGACAGCTAAAGCCCATGGGACAGAGGTCTTCCTGGGTGTGTGGTCATTGCTGATAAGTGTACAGGGTCAGTCAAGGGCAGTGGTTTAGATCGTGGATTCTGAAGGAAGTGGTCTGGTTCACATCGAAATGCTGCTATTGCTAGATTTGTGATCTTAGGCAAATTACTTAAACTCCCTGTGCATCAGTGTGCCCATGTGTGAAATGGGGAGAACACTAGCACTTTCCCTCTGGGTTGTTACGAGGATTAAATGAGTTAATATGTGTGGAAGTGCATGGGACATACTAAGTAGTTGTAATTTTTCCTAGAATGTCATAGCTGGAGTGGACCCCAGAACTCAAGCCTAACCCTTCATTTCATAAATGAGGAGACTGATGCCCAAGGTAAGGATGTGATCTACCCCAGATCATTTTAAAAAGTGGCAGAACTGAATCCAGTGCCCAGCTTCCTGACTCTTGCTTTTCAGTTCACTTGCTGGATCACTAAGAACACTGGGAGACATTAACAGACGATTGGCTTAAGAAGATATGGTGTATACATACAATGGAATATTACTCAGCCACAAAAAAGAATGAAATATTGCCATTTGCAGCAACATGGATGAACTTAGAGAATATTACACGTAGTAAAGTAAGTCAGACAGAAAACAATACTATAAGCTATCACTTCTATGTGGAATCTAAAACGTAATACAAATGAATCTATATACAAAACAGAAACCGACTCACAGACATAGAAAACAAATTTAAGGTTACCCAAAGCAGAGGGAGGGAGGGGCAAATTAGGAGTATGGGATTAACAGATACAAACTATATGTATAAAATAACATAAGCAACAAGGAATATAAAGCACAGGGAATTATATTCAATATCTTGTAATAACCTATAATGGAATATAATCAGAAAAAAATTATTGAATCACTATGCTGTACACCTGAAACTAACACAATATTGTAAATCAACTATACTTCTATTTAAAAAAGAAGAAAAAAAAGAACACCAGGAGAGGTTCCTGGCACTCAGCTAGCTCTCAAGCAGCACTGAGCACATCACAGATGCCAATGAATACATCAGTTTGGTCTCAGGATATACAATAGGATATGCATATACAGAGAAATATAGAAGTGTTGGACTCCCATAAATCCTTGCTGCTCAAAACGGCCGTCAGCATAGGCATCACTTGGGAGCTTGTTAGAAATGCAGAAGCTCGGGCCTCCCCCAGACCTGCTGAATCAGAAGCTGCATTTTATCAAGATCCCCCAGGCAATGTGCATACACATGAAAGTTTGAGAAGCACTGTCTTAAATGTTGGAAGCTTAAGGTATAGCTGTTAGCAAGGGGGCCCAAATGTGTGAGAGAGGCTGTTTTACAGGAACCAGGTTCTTTCTGGGGCCTTAGTGGGATTCAAGCATGTCTGTACATCCATGAGCACCTGCTCAGAGCAGAGCCTGTGCATCGTCCCCTGTAGCTCCCACGTCCTGGGACTTATAGTGAAGCCCCAGCGGGTTCAGGGGCTCGATGTGTTACTGCCTCATGGGTTCGGCTCTGGGCTCTGAGGGTAAACCAGACCTGCAAGGATCCTACTCCAATGAAGACCACCCTCATTGAGGGGAAGTAAGCAATAAACAAGAAATAAACAAGAAAGCATCATCTAGTGAAACCTGCTGTGTAGAAAGCAAGTCAGGGTGATACAACAGATGCAGGTTCTGACTCATTAGCAAGGTCGATAACATGTCTGTAAGGTGGGGATTGAGGTATGTCCACATCTACTGTCCAGCTGTGGCCCTAGGACCCCATTTTGGGTGGACCCAATGGCTTGGCCTAAGTAGCCTTTTACTAAAACAAGATCCCACCCAATTCCTTGACACCTTGGAAGAGTCAGCATTGGCCCTGGCACTCACTATGAGGCGAAAGGGCAATGCCACAGATTTGGCCCCTGTCCCCTAGATCTTGGGTTTTCTAGGCCCCTGGAAGGCCCCCCTTTCATTGATTTATAAATGTCCAATACTCTTTCTAGTTTTAGTGAGGAGTCATTATTCTGGGTTTCCACAGAGGAGGATTTGAGGCAGACCTGGCCCTGAGAACTCAGAGGAGCAATATTCTTTATTCCCCTCAAGGGAACAGCAAAGCCCACCAGCCTCCTGAATAAACACCAGGCTGGCGGTGGCATCACCCCATCGGCCTGCCAGGCCAAGCCAGCTGGTATCCCCCAGGGTGGCAGGAGCAGCAGCCCCTCCCTGGCCACCCTTCCCACTCAGCCACCTCCACCCCAGGGGTGCTGGCCTTGCAGGGCTCCCCACTCTTCCCTGGGGCTCTGCCTTCTTCATACCAAGGGACTTTTGTGGGGGTACATCTCAGGAGGCACTGGGGATGCCACCCACACAGGATACTGTTGATCCTGCCTTGGCTGAAGAGTGAACCCCATGACCTCATGCCTCTGGCTCTTCCCCTCTGAGACAGTTGCAACCATGACATTTATGGTGTGTGCAACTTGGCTTGTGCGCAGAACTGGCAAGGGGGTGGAGGAGGCAGGAAGGATGCCTATCTAGCAGGGGTGAGCACGCCACGTGGGCCCTGCCAAGGATGCTGATGCTGTGAGGAGGGAAAGGAGGAGGGAAGAAGAGCAGGTAGATAGAGGGCTGGCACAGAAAGCAGAACACAGCCAGACATGGCAGTTAAAGATCTGGGAATTGTGCGTGGGTCCTTGGGTTAGGCAGAGCCAGGGAACTGAGAGGGATTCACAGAACAAGTGCCAGGGGCTGGAGACATGCAGTTGGGCATTGGAGGGTGCCTGCTGAGAGCAAGCCTGCGTTGCCAGATGGGGACGGGTGTCCTGTGCTGACCACAGCCAGATGCACAGATGCCCAAGGGGAGGAAGAATGCAAACTAGGCAGGTCCCCAGCAAAGGGGAACTGGATGTAGGTGGAGTTGAGGGTAAAGCTGGCAGTCAGCAATGGGTAGCACTGTTGGTCAGAGTACAGCTGTTAACGAGTTGTGGAGGGCCAGCACAACCAGGTCTGCAGACTGGTGCCATCGGCATGGGCTGTTCCATGGGTACACACTGTGTCCTGACCTTGCCCAGCTGTTGGACAAGTGTGTGCGTGCCTGGGTGAAACCATGGAGCAGCTTAAGCCAAAAGGGCGGACCTGAGGGAAAGATGACCAGCCTGCAAAGCTCTTATAAGCTTGTTGTGGTCTTGTTTTCCAGACCAGAAACAGGTGTAGGGGTGCGGTGGGGAAGGTGCTGGCTCTGCAGATCAGGTATGAAACCCACACCACAGTCACCGTCTGGTTTTATGGAACCACATAAGGCAAGTGACGGGACCTCTCCAGGCCCCAGATGGAGGAGGAAGGAATGGCGATACCTCCCTCACCAGGCTTGGTATGGAAAATGAAAGAAGGGCTGCATGTGGCACGGTGCCAGGCACAAAACAGGGCTTGACACATAACCAAAGCTGGAGTGGGACAGACCCTTGGGATCTCAGTAGCAAATACACAGGTGGAAAGGGGAGGGGAGCTCAGGTTTGGCGTGGCTGGGACAGGGAGGAAGGTGAGGACCCAAGGCTGGTGTGTTGTAGAGAGACACACCAGACACCTGTAGGAGGGGACTAAGCAAGACCACAGCTGGGCCAAAGTGTAGCCCCATGTCATGCAGCAGGGGTGTGCCCCCGCATCCAAGAGGCCACCAGACCCCTAGCAGTAGATGGCTGGATGTGCACAGGGCGCAGATGCAGATGGCAAGCCTGAGGGCAGAGGGAGCAGGGTTCCCTGTGGAAGGGAAGTGAGATAGCGTGAGGGTAACTGGACCTGGTGGGAGGGCTTGGAGTCCTCATCCGCTCACCCTGTCCCTCCCCTCTCGGATCCCTCCAGGACAAGACGAGGACCAGGTGGCCTGGGACAGCCACCCCAGCTGACAGCTGTCTCCAGCCCCTGGTAAGAGAGCTGGAGGGGGAGAGCAGCTAGAAACAGCTGGTACTCCAGCTGTCGGGACAGGCAGGACGCAGTACAATCCCTCTGACCACAGCTGATGGCAGGAGGGTGGCCAGCTGATGTGTTCAATTACTCCCCCAGCTGAACAGCTGTGAGCCTCTAGTCCACATCCCATGCTCGGCTAAAGCCTGGCAAACAAAGATGACTTCGACCCAGGTTGTCCTCAAGAAGTCCAGAGCCTGGAAGACTGTCGAACAAGTAAAGGGCAAGAAGTCCCAGGCCTCTGATGAAAAACCCCTTAAATACAGCCATACACTCCCTCACACCCTACAAGCTATTCCTACGCCAGCAGGTGGAGGGCCGACACTCACACCTTAGATCCCTTTAGCCATGAAGAACACCTTTCATGCCACAGTGACAATTTAGATTTGAAGTATATCTAACCCCAGGAGAGGTAATATATTGACCTGAACCCATATTAAGACGTAAATTAAATTCAGTAACATTAGAGCTGACATGCATCTTAGAGATATTATCTCCAGCCCTTTCTCTTTTCACACTGTGGTCAGACTGGCTGAATGACACTCCTCTCTGGGGATGCACCTGAGTAAGGAGAAGAGTGAAATGACTTACAGCAAACCCTTCTGTGAAGGCAGATTTGATCGAGAGAGAGAGTGAGCACTTGGGGTGTCTCCATGAGAGAGAAGGACGGGCAGAAGGGAGAAGCTTGGAAAGAGACAGCTCCCCTGACTCGTGGCCAGGCCTGCACAGACAAAACTTACATTTTCCTAGTAGCTGGTAAAAAAGATATATCCCCCAGAGTCAGGAAGGATTCTTTGATCTTGCCTTCCAGACCCGAAACACAAAGTCACCAAATCCTTAGGTCTAGGGGAGGAGACCTCAACAATGCCTGTGCCAGCACTTTCTGGGGAGAGGGCCAGTTCTGGGTCTGGTAAATCCATTGTAGACTAAATCGCACATGGACACAGCATCAGGAGAAAAGGCTTCAGGTGACACGCAAGGTTCCACAGTGCCCATCTGTACTCATGGATGGGGTCTGCAAACTCCAACAGGTAGGTGTGAGATAAAAAGAGTCACACAGCCTGAAGGGGCAGGGCTTGGGCAACAGAAACCACACTTTGGGAAACTTGCAGGCATGTATCTATTTAAAGAGCCTGGGATATGCACCCACACATATACAAAGGCACTTGTGTACACGGTCATATCTAAGTACTTATAAGCATTGACAGGTGTCCTGCAGCTGAGGGGGTGGGGCGTTTCTTCACAAAGATTTGAAATTTTTATGGGCATGATTTAATTCAGCTAAAGCCTTGATGCTAGAAGCAATTATTTTAATGATCTGTCCCTCTATTTGCCTTTTTCTTTACTTTGATAATAAATCTGCTCCTGGAAGCAGTATGTGGTATTAGGGTTGTACCTCCTGCCTCTTGTCTTGCTGCTTCAGAATCCGTTTTTAGGCTGGGGCTGCCTACGAGTCTTTGTGTCTCTGGGTGTAATCAGAGCTCACAGAAAAGTCTTCTGAGCTCAATCTGTGCTGCTGCCAGGCCTACATGCAATGAATAGGGTCTGTCTTTGCCTTTGAAGCTACAGCTTTTCCTTCTAGACTTGCAATTCCTGTCTCCTCTGGCACCTATATTCTGTGCCCACGCCCCCCAGCTCCAGCACACACCCATACTTCCTGCATCCCCTCCCCTTCCAAGTCATTGTCAGGAGAGTGTCAGTCTGGACCTACCACACTGAAGGTTCTTGGGCCACTGACCACCTGGGATGTTACTTCTACTTGGCCCAGTTCTGGAGGAATGCCCATGGGGTTTCAGGCCTCCAACAGATGAATAGGAAAGATGTTTGGGGGAGGTTACATTTTTGGTACACAGTTAAATGGCCCTACTAAGATATATGCTCCAAACTGATAAAAATTAAAAAGTCTGACAAGACCAAGTTTTGTTAAGAATGTGTGTGGAGCTTTCACACCCTGTTGGAGGCAATGTAAACCTGTACCACCACTTGGGAAAACAGTTGGGCGATGCAGTCATTCCTTGGTATCTGCAGGGGATTGGTTCCAGGACTCCCCATAGATACCAAAAGCCATGCATGCTCAAGTCCCTTATATAAAACGGTGTAATATTTTGCATCTAACCTACGGACATCCTCCCAGGTACTTTACATCATCTCTAGATTATTTATAATACCTAATACAATGTAAATGTTATGTAAATAGTTGCCAGCATGTGGCAAATTCAAGTTTTGCTTTTTGGAAGTTTCTGGAATTTGGGGGGGAATATTTTTGATCCACAGTTGGTTGAATCCAGAGATGATGTGAAACATAGCTATGGAAGGCCAACAGTATCCCCTAAAGTTGACAATCAGCATAGCTAATGGCCCAGTATTTCCGTTCCTACTTATACATCATAGAGAAATGCATGCATGTATGGGATGTGAATATAGAGGGGTGCTCCTGGGGCTACTGTGAATTCCAAAACTAAAAACAACCCCCATATCCATCATCAGTAGAACAGATCAATAAATTGTGGTCTATTCACACACTAGAATACTTACAGCAATAAAAATGAATGAACTACAAGCCACAAAAAGTACATAGGTGAGTATTAAAAACAAAGCTGAGTGAAAGAAATCCAACATACACACACACACACACACACACGCACACACAAACACATACAATTCTGTAGAATTCTATATATTTAAAGTTCCAAACAGACAAAACAATTGTATTTAGGGATGCATCCTTAAGTGATAAAACTGTAAAGAAAAGTAAGGAAGATAACATAAAAGTCAGGAGAGAGGTTCCTTTCAGGGAGGCGGGGTGAGTGAGGGAGGGCATGCGGGGGGCTTCTGGGGTAGAGCATTGCTCTGTTTCTTGAACTGGGTGGTGGTTGCAAGGGTATTTGTTTTATAATAATTTGCTAAGCTGTACATTCATTGTTTATGCACTTTTCTGTGCATGTGTTATTTTCACGATTTAAAAGCCCAGCAGAAATCACTCCACCAAGCAGAGTTCCCAGAGCGGATTTCACCAAGAGGCGAGGTTCTCAACAGTTCAGATTCCATTTCTCTCTCCTTCCTTCCTCTTTCATCTGCAAATGGAGTTTCCATTCTTCCATCCTCCTACAGACCTGAGGTGGATGTACACACATGTGTGTGCCCACTTCTTCTGCCAAGAACTGATCTTACTCTGGGCAAAATGCCCCTCCAATCTGACCCCTTTTGTCTGGTCTGACCTCCAAAGAACTCTCCTTGGGATTCAAGAATATCCAAAGACCAGGAGCAGAGTTTCACTTCCATTCCTCCTGCAGAGCCATGATGGAAAAGGAGTGTTTTTTCCATTTACCCAACATTCTGCCTTTTCAATGCCTGCAAACTGCAGACAGAGTCAGCCAGCAAGAGCCAGGAGATGACTGGCTGGACCTGAAGCCAAGAGACATTGCTCTACTCTGTGGGCCCAGAGCCCAGAGCCATCTGTGTCTACTGTCCACCACAGCGCCCTGTCATCTTGGGCTGCCTGTTTGGGGAATCTCTCACTGGATGGGACCTTCCCTAACTCAACTTTAATCCTGTTTAACAGGATTTATAGGATATAGCCATGGTTCTGCCTAGAAACTCCTTTGGAAGAGCTATTGCTTTAAATTCTAGTTAGGAAAAACTGATGCTCCTAGGGCAGCCAACAATGATTTGAAGAAACTTCTGAGCTTGATTAGAAAGAGCTCTGGACCAAGGACCAGAAGGCCTGAGCTCCAGCCTACACTTCCTGAGCACTGTGATTGTAGGAAAGCCATCTCATTTCCTAAGGTCTCACATCCTGTCCAGTTCACAGGACCAAATGAGCTAAATGTATATGGGATGCTTTAAAACCATAAATGCTATACAAATATAATGGATGATGATGATGCTTGTAAAGCTCCAGTTTTTGCAACTAAACATTCCACAGTTCTGAAAAAGAAATAACTCTCATCAATGTAACTAAGATTAATTTTGGCAAAAACCCAGTGATTGTGCGACTGCACAGAAGATACATCCTGCAGGGATAGTGGCATTGCACCAAATTCACCCACTCTTCTAGCCTTTGTTAGCAGGGAGGGCTCTGCTGCTAGACAAGGCTGGAAAGAGGTCATAGCCCTTGAACAGAGCTCAGCCCACTGGCCTTCTCAGAGGCTGAGCACCCGACCTTGGCCTCATGGACACTGTGTTCTACCTCCAGAACTATCTTTCCCAGGCTGTGTTCTCCAGACAGAATGAAAAACATGTGGCTGCCAAGGTCAGGTAAAAGCAGAAGAGGTGGCTGTTACCCCTGTTCCTATAGAAAAGCAATCTTTGTTTTTAAAGGGGTATTGCACATTTTGCTGGTTCTAGGGGCCAAAGGAAAAACAGGCACTAATTTCCAAGTTCCCATTGGATCCTGGTTTAATTCCTTTTGAACCTGTTTGAAAGCATCAGCAAGTGCTTTTAAATAGGAGAAAGAATCCCAAGTCTGTGTGAAGTCCACTGGTAGTCGGATGGTGTTGACCATTCCTCATTCCATCATTCCAGCTGGCAATGTTGGGGAAGAAGAGATTCAAGATGCCAAGTGACCTGATTCTCTTACAGAGCCCTTCCAAGAAGAGCGGGCTGAAACGAGTGGGCTGACATAGTCCTGTTGGGCACCATGACCTACAAATCTTGGGCTCAAGTGTCCCAACCCTGCTCATTAGACCTTGTAATGGAAGTGACTGGTTCTGCCAACCCTCCCAGAGCAAATGGAAAACACTTCATCACAGCACTGGGGGAGCTAAGGCTAAGGGTCAGGGAGAAAGAGCTGATGTTCACTTTCTACGAACATTTTGAGGATTGTAAGGAGTGTACTGAATTCAACATTTGAAACCACATTGTTTCATCATCCTTGCCCCAGTTCTCTCTGTGAAGCAACAGAAGGAAATTTGCCTCCACTCACTCCTTGGTCATAACCTGAGTGCTTTGTTTTATGCCACCGTTTCAAAGTATTTACAAAATGATTAGCTCAACTTTTATGCCCTCAGCAATCATACAAAGTAGATAGGGAACCTTTCCCACTTCACGGCGGCAGAGGGTGAGGATGGCTGCCCAGTTAGTGGCAAACAAAGAGTAATTCACTCTGTCCTGATTCCTAGTCCAATGAGTGCTCTTTCTGCCACACTAAAGATCCTTACCTTTTTCACAACCTGCATCTATTAATCACCCATCAGGGAGTCTCAGCTCCTCCAGTAGAGACCCCCCAAAGCCCACTTTTTCATGAGGAATATTGCTATGTTTACAGTCATCCCTTAATTAAATTTGCCACTTATATTAACATGCTGAAAATTAAATATATTTCTACTTCAAGTAGGGGTTCTTTCAGTCACAGTTTCAAGTATCTGTTCAAGAACTGGATGCCAGTCGATGAAACATACCCATCAGCTTCTTACCAGTAAGGCTGAATGATGATCATTCCTTTTCTGGTGACTAAATGATTTCTTATCTCTATGTTAAAGCATTACAGCAGCAAAACAATGTCAACATTATCGTCGTCTATGACGACTTCTGTCTCCCACCATCACATCACACACCAGCTGAAATCATAGCTCTGGCTGTGCATCTCTCTGGAACCCAATCATACAAATGTGGTGTCTCTGTCTACGAAAATTACATTACCAGTCTATTCTTCCTGGGGGTGATCAGCCTGAATGTCTTCCAATAAGGAATATTATTTAATAGTAACCATTTTTATGTCTTCTTTCTCTAAAATGGATTTGAGATGGATTACCACACACACACACACAGGCATGCACTAGAAAAGTTAAAAAAAAAAAAGTTAGCAACCATATACCCAGAAGGGAGATAACTCCACCTTAAAACCAGAAGTAAGATGCTACTTGTACTTTTACACTTCATTTAGTTCTGAGTTCCCTGGGAGTCAAGGGAAAAATAGGTATACACTGGTTTTGTGGTTCTTATTAATGAAAAAAGAAGGCATTTACATTTATGTTTCAGCATTTCACCTTGTCACCCACAATTTGGCATGATTTCGGATGAGAGTTTCATCTATATATTTTTCTTTCCAACGTATGGAATGAATTAAGTCTAGTCAGAGTACATGCATTCTGAAAAAAGAGTATGGGAAGTTTGATACACTTTGGGGCCTCATCAAGAGAAAGATATGGAAACCCAGAATCTTCCTTACCTTCTCCAGTTTATCCACTCGCCCCACCAGTTTGGTGGTAACCGAATGCAGCTTCAGGAGATCCAGACCATAGAAAGCGCCTTCCAGCATATCTATGATGGTGGAGAGCTATGAAACAAGGGCAGGTGTTAGTCCACGGCTGGGGCTGACTGGCCAGGGGCAGATGTTTCCTCTGAGATCTCCACGTTGGAGGGAAGCCACGAGCCAGGAATTGAGAGGCGGCTCTCAGAAACTGGCACTTGTGTGGGTGGCACACAGGCAGACACAACGGTGTAGATGTATTCTGCCTACTGGGTCACTTGGGTAAGAAAATAGGAGAATCCAACAAGACCAGGCCAGCTGAGGTCTGGACACCTTCACTGAATGGTTTACACTTCTTTTATTAAGTCTATCAGTTGCGTGCACATCTGTGTTTCCTACTAGACTGGGAGCTCCTTGAAAATGGTGCCGTGTCATCTTCGTCTCTGCTTCCCCATGATACCTAGTACACTACCTAGCCTGAAACGAGAGACCTATAAGCACTCAACAGAGGGGCTTACAAACATCAACACCTTGAGGATATGCTTCTGAAACACTCAGCTTCATTGTCCGGTGAAGTCCCTGGAAGACACCAACAAGCTTTTCCTTAGCTCTAAAAGCAAAAGTGCCTCTGGGGTAAAAGAAACCCAGGGGCCCATCTTTGAGGTGGCAAGATGTCATAGGGTGCCCAGCCCTCTTAGTTTTTTCAACACTGTCCTTCCTGCCAGTACAGAGCCACTGGGAGGGAAGTGGCTGAGACGCTGCTGATATCCAGGGCGTGCAGAGTGCAGGCAAAAGGGGCAGGTGAGACACGCTTAAACGGAGCCTCCCTGCCAAGGACTGTCCCCGGAAGAGTTTGCTGGAAACACTTGTGCAATCTTTGTTCCCCAATCTTGCTATTAGATGAAGAATTCCGTGTATGAAATGCTCATGTTTAGAAAATCGCCTTCCTCCCCACCAGAGGAAGATGGCTGAATCTTGGGCAACAGCCATGGAAGGGTCGCTGATTAGGATGTACTGGGATGATTTTCTGATTCCTAACATTCTGCCTACTGTTGTTTCCAATCCCCCAAGAGTCCAATCGTAAAACTGGGTGACTGTGCCTCTCTGGTTCAGAAAGTAGTTTCACAGCATAGCTGCAGCTCTGACTGATGTGGCTGAATCCTGGGACACTCATTTTACTGGTAAACCCTACTCTACTTAAAGGGATATCAGTGATGACCAGTTACTAAGTGTGTACCTCTGCCGGCACAGCAGTAGCACTTTACATGGTCACTCACTATGGAACTGGTGTCTACTGAGCCCCAACCATGTGTCAGGCATTGTGCCAAGTACTCAATAGTTGTCATCTCATCAATTCTCAAAACAACCCCACGAGGTCGATGTTAGTCTTCCCACATTTTATTCAAGGAGACTGAGGTCAGACCAGTTGAATAACTTGAGTAGGATCATGCAGCAAGTAGTAGCAGAGCAACGCTTTGAACCCGAGTCTGCGTGACTTCAAACCAAGCTCATCCCAAGACCCCACGCTGCAGTTGAAGAGGGGAGGGCACGGATCAGATAGGGCAGGTAGGGCCTGAGCTGCCACACCCTGTGGACCAGGATCACAGGATCACAACTTGATGACTAAACCTAGAGCAGGCCCCAGAACTCCCCTTCCTGGGTCACTGAGCCCTTGTACTGAGGCCTGGAAGGCTTATTGCTTTCTGTGTGTCTCTTGCCACTGCGGAGTGCCTGCTGGGCTGACAGTAAATCGTGGCAGTAATTCTCCTGGAGAAGAACACGGAGTTCTTTTGGCCGACTGGGCCTGACAGCTGCTCCCAGCCCTGCCTCCCTGGCTTTACAAGAGAGGCGGGCACACTTTGCTCCAGGCATCTCCCTTAGACACCAGAGTTGCAAATTACCAGTTTGTCAGGTCACCAGCTTTGGGTCCACATGCAACACTCTCAGACCCAGGGCCTGACCTCCTGTAAACGTTACCACAGATCCCACTTATTCAAAGGCCTATGATCCCCAGCAATGGCCTTGCCAGACTCACGCATCCCTAAGGCACCCTCTCACGCAGGCATCGTCGCACACCAGGTCCTACCTTCAAGTCCCGACTGTCTGCCTCCCGAAGCTTCTGGAGCCTGAAGTCTCCCTCGCAGGGATTGAGGGCCGATGGCGGTGCAACACAGGCACACTTGCAGGAGGAGCCTGAGGTGATGGTTTCCACGGTGTAGAAGTCTTCCTTCCTGGAGGTCCCCTCATTGACCCTCTGGCAGGCATCTCGACCCAGGGGGCGCACTACACACTTGCACTGACAGTCCGAGCCCTCAGACACAGCCTTGACCTTGTCATAGTCTCCCAGCAACTAGACAAGGAGAGAGAGAACAGGTTGGAGGTGTGCAAACACGCATCAGTCAGGTTCCCTGCACTTTGTCAGATGTCCTGCAAAGCCAGCGACCTCAGACAACTCTGATGTGGAGTGAAAAGGTCACTGCAACACAATTTGCTGACTGTAACATTTCCTGGAAGGCACTCAGAGTTCAGCTCTCTTCATTTATCTTGGAAAGCTATGCATTTCTCAAGGGGACCTAGCCTTTCATCATTTAAAGGAAAAAAAAATGAGCCCCTTCATTCTTCCAATAGTCCCTGCCTTAGCTAAAATCCAGATTTAGATTTTAAATGGAAGGGAGAAGGGATTGATGGAGGGATTGGAAAATTGACATTCCAATTTCAAGACTACTGGCTTCTGTCCTCCTTTACAATTTTTCACCATTTATTGAGTGCCACCTTGGGACTGAGCTAGGTGCTGTGAGAGGTAAAGCAATGGGCCATCAGAGAGCCTGCTCTCAAGGGCTTACAGGGCAGGACATATATAAAGAGCAGTCACAAAAAGTAGGGAGTGATAAGTGCCCCTGAAATGGGAGTGCAGTGGGATCTCAAACAGAGGGCCACAGAGAGCAACTCTAGCTGGGCACCAGGGAAGACTTCTCGGAGGACGTGGAATCTGATCTGGTCTCAAAGGATAGGTTAGATTTGGAGAAAGGGAAGTGGGAGGAGAGAGACAGATCCAGAAGTCAATAAGGTTTTCTAGGCCTAAGGGTTCATTTGGCTCCTAGAATAGCTTCTGCCCTCAAGCCCCAGGCCAAAGCCGGGAAAGCAAACTGGCAGCACTTGCTGCTTCTACAGTGTAAGCATTTCCTTCTGAGCGTGCGTCGTGCCAGCCTCCCCAGGCAGGAAAACACGCAATAGCAAGCTTTCTGGAACCACCATCCTAGGCACTTGCTGGGGAAAAGGCTCCTCCCCAGCTCCTCTCCAAGTGACCCTGCATCCCCAAAGCCAGGACTCCCTTTGTGGACGCAGAGGAGGGTTCCCTTCCTTTGACTAATGACTCTGGCAGGCAGGCTCTGAGCTTATTGGAGTGGATATGTTCCTGGGATGCTGTCAGGGGGGAAGAAGGCTTGTAATGTTTTTCTTGCAAAGCCTGGATTTCTTCTAATACTAATATTTGTTTTAGGACTGTTGTTAAACACAGAATGGATCAGTGGAAGAAGGAGGTGTAGTTCAGGGTGACTTAAGTGGCCGGTCTTTATGGGCTGACAGTAAATTGTAGCTGTCTGCTCCCTGAAACTCTGCCTAGATTCCTACATAACCCTGCTCTGAGACCCTGGGTGGATTCCTTCCCTTCAATAGGCTTAGGTTTCAGGAAAAGCTTTTGTTGATGGTCCTCCAGAGCCCCAGTGTGAAAAATTTTTATCTTTTTGATTTGGGGGTCAGTGTGAGGTTATGGGTGGGTATAGGACAAGTATTTGCATAATTATTATAGGAAGGGTAAGGAGACTAGTGTTTGATTAATGCCAAAGTGGAGCTGATTATTCTTTCTACATGAGGGGGACAATGACCCCAGTCTAGGGGCTTAGAGGAAGTGCAGGCAGCACCACAGGTATCCTTTCTCAGCCATCCCTCATCCTCAGGATTATGGTGACACCCACCACACAATCCTCATGCCGGCTCTGGAAAGCTTGGAATAAACACCCTAGAGAGAACTATCTTTTACAGTCATGAGATCTGGGCTAAAGACTGTCAGAAGACCTGTCTCTGCCCATCTCTAGGGTTCTTGACTGTTCCAAGTCTTATGGTCCTTACCTGTAGAATGGGAATAAGGGGGTGTGAGGATTGAGTTCGATAAAATAAGTGAAAGTACTTTGTAAAAGAATATGTTACAGATCCTGTCCTTATCAGCTGTCATTTCTCCCAATCCCCACCTGCCAGACCTGAGTGGATTTGCATTTCCATTCTACCTCCCTCGTATGAGGGGACTGCTCTTCCGTCTCTGTTTGGAGGTCACCTCACATTCATCACACTTGTTGCTGTTCTGTCTTCTCCCTGGGTGTCTCACTCTGTGTCATGAAATATCTCCCCTTGGGTTACGCCATCTGCCTGCTTCCAACATGCCCGCCTGTTTTCACATTCCAGCTCTGACAAACAGTCACACAGACAAGAGATGGCCATACTTTCCAAAACCCTTGAACCAAAAGGTTTTGATCTGTTTTTTTCCTTTCTTCTCAGGGAGTTGTGCGGTGTTTTCCTGTCCTTCTCCTCTCCTTTCTCCCGATTCTGTAACCTTGAAAGACCCCGTGATTTAGAGAGGAGGACCCATGTCCTGTCACTTAAGAAAATATTCCGATAAATGAAAAACAAATGCCCTTCCCTTTGGTAATGGAGGGAGAAACGGCTGCCTCTGAACGCTTCAATGAGGACCCGTTTTCTTGCCACCACCCGGGGCAAGAGGGGTGGGGCATGGGACTCGCAGCCTACCTGAGATAAAACGTTTTCCTGGTTGTCCGCCTCGTTTTGCAGGATCTCGTCCTCCGTGGGTGCCACAGTCTGCACGTCTGGGGGCTCAGTGGGCTCAGTCGTCTCAGTGGGGCGAGTGCTGGACCCCCATCCCGGAGCCACAGCCAGAGCGAAGCAGAGAACTAGCAGCAGAGATTTGGCCATGAGGGACGTGGCAAGAATGGGCTCAACCCCTTCGGAGAAGAGCTGGGCTAAGGGGGGTCGCGAGTGTCTCAGCAAGGACTGAGGCGAGAGGGCGTCTTGGCTGCAGCCCGGGAGTGGCCACTCAGTGCGCCTTCTAAAGCTGGGTGCGGCTCAGTGAGGCAGGAGGGTGCACCCCAGAGGCCCCGGTCATCTCCTTCCCGACGCGATCAGCCCTGACCGTGCGGCCCCGGTGGAGAGTGGGGCGCAGGCTAGGGGGTGACGGGGAAGGTGGAGGTGGCACGGCTAGCCGAGCGCGTCGTCCTCTGGAGAGGACTCAGGTGGAAGGAAGGGGTCCGGGCGGACGCGGGCGGGCGGGACGGTGCGCGCCGGGGCGGGCTGCGGGGAGCCTGCGGGGTTAGGGGACCCGGTGAGCGCGCGGGGCGGGCAGCGGCGGCGGCGACGACGAGGGCTGCTGGGCGAGGGCGCAGCGAAGGGCTGGCGCGGAGGGAGGGCGGAGCCTCTATTGTGCCGGGGCCGCGGAGATGCAGCCAGTTACGGCGCGGAGGAGGAGGACCAGGAGGCGCTCCGAACTCGGGCAGAGGGGCGCGCGGCCAACCCCGCCCCCCACTCGGCCTCGGTTGCTGTGCAAGCCCTCCGGGGGTGACTCAAAAGGGCGCCCCTTTACTTTCATCTGGCCGCAAATGGTGAAGCGAGGGACGTTTACCCCGAGCGAGGTCCCTGAAGTTTGGGGATCCTTTGTGCCCATTCTCCCTGAGAGGAGCGCGTTTCCTCTGGGCTGGGAGGCAGGCGCCTGGCACTCTCTCCAAGCCCGAGCCCGTAAGGATCCTCGGCATCCTCTTTTTATTGCACCTGGAGGAGAGAAGGAGCGTTTGCTCTTGGACTTTTCTTTTCCCTGACTTGACTCTGGGCAAGCAAGAGCTTTGGCAGCTTTGAACTTAGCGCCACTGGTAGGTTGCTTGCCTGCCACAGCTTTAGAACCTGGTAATACCTCCACCCAGAGGAGAACTATTGAACTCCTTACTGGAGTGTGTCCTAAGTTGTGGGAGTGTTAAATACAAAGAGAGGGCCTTGTCAATAAATCTCTGACACTCTGTGTGTCCCCGTGGGGGGAAGCTACTGCCTTGAGAGGCAAATGATCGTCAAAGGGAACATCTCTCACTATCTTCGTGGTTTGGGACAAGTCTCTGGGTCTCTGTCACTAGATGATTTCTAAGAGGGCGTCCACTTTCAACAGTGTACGACTATATTACAATGTCCCTTAATCAGTGTCCCTTTTATAAACCTACTGAGAGGATTAACAACGTGCAAATTTACTGTGCCTTCTGGGACAACTGTCACCCTGGAAATACTAAACAGAGCCAGACCCCTTAGAAGATGTGAATGGTGTTATGCATCTTTGGGAAATCCAAACACCTTGCCTTTTATGTTAAAGAATAAGAGTTGTAATGATCTAAGTAAAAATCTAAGGAGACTTCAGCTCATATAAATGATGATAGTTGACAGAAGTATAATAACCCTTATTAATATGTTTTTAGGCTGTAAAGACTTCAGAGTATTATATCTTAAAACTTAAAAAAAAAAAAATCCCAGTATATGGACAAACCCCCAAAGTTCTGGTTATCTGGGCTTGTGAAAATACCTCTCTCACTCACACATACACACAATACTCTGTGCAAGCTATCAAATCTTTTCCAAAACTAGATGGGAGTAAATGTCTATCAAATACAGTTTTAAAATTCAATTAAAATAAATATTGAATGTTGGCTAAGTGCAAGCCAACAGATTGCTGGATATTTAATGGGAACAGGAGATAGTCCATGTCTTCTGAAGGAGTCGAGTGGGACTGAGGAGGTAAACAGAACAAGTACTCAAATTATAAGGCAAAGTAAGAGCATATCCCAAGGGCTTAAGGAAGAAGGGGCTAAAAGGGGGCTTAAAGGAAGAATAGGTCACTTCAAATTGAAAGGTAGGATTTCATGCGATTGACACTAAAGATGACTGGAAGGATGGGAAGGTTTCAACAAGGCAGTAGATAAATCAACAAGATGTAGGCAAGAGAGAGGGGCCATTCTAGGTAGAGATACCAGCCTGAATGTGCATGTTCAGATCTCAGACTGGTGCTCACTTCTCACGGAAGACTTTCCTGACTCCATCACCAGAGTACTTCCTCTGTTATATGCTCCCATTGTACCATGTACCTCTTCTTCGCAGAATTATGGGAATTACATTTTTATATTCCTTGGTGGGTTGTTTCAGTAGTGCCTGCCTTCACCACTAGACTATAAACTCCATGATGGCAGGGCTTTTGTCTGGTTTTGTTCACCATTACATTCTCAGAGTTTAGCCAGTACCTGGAACAAAGGAGACACTCAATTAAATTGGTTGAATGCATGGGGACTACAAATATTCCAATTGGATGTATTCCCAATTACCTTGATAAATACCATCTTTGTATCCATTAGCGTGCATTTGACTACAAGGAACAGAAAATCAACAATGGCTTAATCAAATTGCCGTTTATGCTTCTCCCACGCTAAGACCAGAGGTGGCTATTTGAAATTCGGTTCAGCAGTGCAGTGATGTCATCAAGGACCCCAAGTTCTTTCCATTTTCCACTCTATTGTTCTTAGAGTTTTTAAGGTATTTTTAAAAGGGTTTTTATTTTAGATATTTAAAGGGTATTATTCTCAGGCTTTTTGACCTAATTGTAATTGGTTTAAGCTGGTTCTAGTTACTGCTTGGCCATTCTCTTTTGCCAGACGTTCAGTTTTCCAGTCTCTCACAGCTAGGGGTAGCCACATGATTCATTTCTGGCCAATAGAATAAAACAAATCTGCAGAGAGTTTTTAGAGAAGATATTTTGCTTCCTGATAACAGAAACAAATAGGAGGGAGGAGCTTTCTGGTACCACCCTTCCCCCACTTTTGGACTTTGACCGTGGTCCCTGGAGGTGTGGCAGCTGTCTCATAACCATGAGTCCTTTCTCCTACTGAGAATATATCTCCTTTTAAAGTCCACTTTTAAATCCTTTTAAAGTTCAATTCTACAGTCTTAATACAGAATATGTCTTAGACCTTTCCCGCAAGAGAGCTTTTCTTCCACTTAAAGATAGGAAGTAAGTACTTCCTAAATCTCTTTCTCAAGCTAACTATACACACTTTCTTCACCTTTTATCTCCATTTTATTCATCTTTTTCTCAGGCCCACGGCCATCCAGATCTTCTATTATTCTGGTTATTGTTTCTCTAGAAAGGCTCCAGTTTGAGGAGATGTTAGAGCATATTGAAACTATTTCTTCTCTTTTTCTGGCCATTGTTGTTTTATTAATACAGCCCAAGATTGCCTTAGTGTTTTTGGCAGTTAGATTGCACGAATGATTCACATTGATTTATTTTTTTTAATGCAGTTTTTTCCTGTTGTTTTTTAAAGTAAATTTTATACTGGTTTTCTTCATCGGGTGCTTTCCAGCTATATTCCTTTTTTTTTTTTTTTTTTTAACCCAAGGGCAGGCCTTTACATTTTTTCCTAGTGAATGTCATGATGGTTTTGGCTCATTTTTTCATTCTGTTGAAATCTGGCTGTTTTTGCTCTTATCTCAGTTTGGGGGTAATTTCCAAATTCAATAAGCATAGTTTCTGACTTAATGCAAATCACTAATTTTATTTATTTATTTTTATTGTGAAGTATCGTTGATTTACAATGTTCTGTTAGCTTCAGGTGTACAGCAAAGTGATTCAGATATATATACATGTGTATATATATGTATATATATATCTTTTCACATTCTTTTCCATTATAGGTTACTATAAGATATTAAATATAGTTCCTTGTGCTATACAGTAGGTCCTCAAATCACTGACTTTAAAAAGTCATATTCATT
The DNA here is from genome assembly GCF_048773025.1 of Camelus bactrianus. Classification (NCBI taxonomy): domain Eukaryota; kingdom Metazoa; phylum Chordata; class Mammalia; order Artiodactyla; family Camelidae; genus Camelus; species Camelus bactrianus. Next base: position 12,703,038 of record NC_133559.1, read on the forward strand.
CAGATAGGGATAGATTCTAGAGCCCTACACATAATAGGAAAAGTCTTTCTTTATTGATATGAACTGTTTTGGTGATAGTTCAGGCAGTCAGAGGTGCTGGTGCCTAGGCCACATGTCTTCATCATGTCTAAGAGCATTTCCTAAGAGACTTTTGTCACCTACCTTTCAGAAATCAAGATACAATATCTGTGGCATCCTTCCCACCTGTCAGTCTGATAACTTGATCTGAAGATCCTGAGATGAGTTTGGTTTGGCATTAGAGAATCCAAGTTGACATAAACTCTGTGCATCCTTTACTAAGTGCCTACAGATCCTGCTTCATTTGATCCTCAGCATATTTATGTAAAATAAGTATTGTTCTCCATGTTTAACAGATGAAGTCACTGAGGCACCAAGACAATGAGCTGTATGATGGCCACTCTGTGCTGAGTGCTTACTGTGTGCAGGCGTCATTTGATGTGCAAATCTCTTCCCACCCCTGCCTGGAGCTAGGTAGTATCATCCTTTTTTAAAAACAAGGAAACAGGCTCGAAGAGGGATACACTTACTGTGGAAATGTTCAAAGAACAGGGTCTCAGAAAGCCCTGAGCATGCCACTTCAGCAACCTGAGACCCAGGACCTTGACAGGTTTTGGCCAGCTGGCAGGTTGCCAGGCTCTGGGGACCCCTCGGCTGCTGGGCCCACCAGGCCTCCCCAGCCAAGTTTGCTTCTGGCAAGAGCATCTGTTTTCCAGTTTACCTGGGAGCCTCCGGGCTTAGCTCTGAAATGCCTGTCTGTTGAAAACCAAGGCTTCATTTGCCAGGTGGGGCTGGGGCAGCTAGAAATGACCTGCCACCTTAGTGTGTAATTTAGAAAATGCACCTGCTGCACAGCATCAGAATCAAAGAGCAGAGCAAAATCCCACGAGCAACATCATTCTGCCATCTCCCTTCCCTGGCTCGCTACAGGGTGGGAGCCCTGCCAGGGAACTGCCATAAAATGCTGGAAAGGGATGATGGAAAGCATGGCTGAAAATGAGGTCTTTTTTCCCCTGTTCACTCTGCTTTGCTGTTTTCTCAGCTTCTTATTTTGCCTTTGATCTCTACTTTCTCTCTCCTTTAATTCAGTTTAATTCATTTATTGAATGTATATTATGAGCCAGGTGCCCTATGGCCTGCTGAACACAAAAGATGAAGAAGACAAAACCTCTGCCTTTATGAACTCATGTTAGAAAGATTATGTGTCATCTTGGGGAGGCATACAAAAGAGCTTTTTTTCCTCTCTGAAGATATTTTAGCAAAAACAAAGTTGTTCTTAACTGTATGAGAGTTGGGAGAATGTCTCGTAGACAATGAGGAGCCATTAAAAGATTTGGGCCCGGAGAATGCCATCGTCAGATCTGCAGATTAGATGAATCACCACTGTAGTGGTAAAGAGTGGAAAGCAGAGAAAAAGGCAATACAATAACCACAGATCTCATTCACAGACTACCTGGCCTCCCCAGGGAGCTCTGCCCAAGCCAGAGTCCTGCACTGGAAGGGTCATTGCTCTGACCCAGGGGGGGCTCCCTTGCCCTCCATGACTCGTGGTGACCCAAGGAGGGATAGATAGGCAGAGGCCCTTTGCATTCCCAAGGAATTTCCCATGGCTGCTACCTGGCAGAACTTCAGGAGATGCCACTTCCATCATAGCTCCATGAGTGGAACCTCCAAGAATCGTGCAGGCATAACCTGCAACCACCAGACACTTTCCTGGGAGAGGCCAGGCACACTGCATACAGCCTGTTGCTTTCACACACCATGATCAGTCGACCTCTCCCTCTGTCTCTCTCCCCCAACCTCCCACCCCTCTCTATACCTTCTCTCCCTCTCCCTCTCCCTCTCTCCTGGTTCTAAGAGACCTCCATGTTTACACACAGAGGGCAGCTCTGGCACAGATTATGTGCTGTCATGTGATGTGCTTTTTCAGGACTTTCACATACCTCCCCTGCCTTTTTACAGATGCCTGATGTCCCTTCCTTTTAATACGTTCTGCCTTCAGTGATGAGTCTTTACGTGCGAATACTCCCAGTAGAGGTAATGCGTTGCATTAAATCTATGCCAGGGTATAAATAACTGATAACAGATTTCACTAGGGAAGCGGCAATGGGAAAACTCTGCAGAGTCAAAAGGATATGTTATAGGACAACCCCAGAGTAGGGAATGTGGAGAAAGGTGGTCTGTGCTTTACCACCTTCTAGACTAGAAATGAACTTTAAGGACTCATGCTTATTCCTGATCATTAGGAGATGCATAGAAGCTGGTTCAGTGAAGATGGGGAGAGGAGCACTGCAGGTAGAAGCCTAGAGATGATAAGACGGGGATGGGTTATTGGGAAATGCAAGCAAAGCTGAAGCAAGGGGTTACAACAGACAGAAGAGGACGGGAAGCAGTCGAGGTGAAGATGGACGACCAGATCACACCAGGCCTGTGTGCTATGCTGGGAATTTGGAATTTGAGCCAAAGGCTCTGGGGACAGAAACCCCCAAATTGCTGTGATCAAGGGAGTGAAATAATTAAATTTGAGTTGTGGTAGATGATCCTGGCTGTAGTGTAGAGGATGGTTTGCAGGGTCGGCCTGAAGTAGGGAGACCAGTTAGGAGGCTGCTGTTGAAATCCAGGCATGAGATAGGAAATGCTCTGATGAAGGTAGTGGCATAGAAAGAGGGGGAGTAGGGAGTACAGAAAAAGGTAGAAATAATAGGACTTGGTGACTCTCTGCATATGGGGAAGAGAGAAGGGTGAAAGTATTCTTGAGTAAAAATTCTTGGTTGTAAGTAACAAAGCAACTTTATCCAGATTGATCAAAGAAAAGGGATAAGGAAGGAAACTTTATTATAAGGATATAGGATTGTCTCACAGAACCCAAGGGCCCCAGTGCCAGTAGGGACATTAAAGACTTCACAAAATAGACAGAAGGTGTCCAGGCTACAGTTACTGGAAGAGAGACTGAAGCTGTCTCCTTTTCAGACCCAATTCCAAATGTCTGGGGAAGGGACTCTGGTGCAACATGGGTCGGGTGCCCCATCCTGAAATGATCACATAAGGTGCATGTGGAGGGGGTCAGGTCACCGTGTAGAAGTGGGAGGTCCCACTTCTATCCACTTCTAGACTAGACGAATCAATGGGCATCTACTGTGTTCTAGCTCATGGCTGGCTGGCTCTCTGTCTCCCCTCGGCTTCCAAAGATGCAGTTACTTAACATAAAGTAATCATCTTAGAGAAAAGTGAAAACGTCTCCCCATAAGAGACAACCCAAATTGGTACCTAGGAGTGTCACAGGCAACTCTTCTGGGTATCCACATCCCCGGGTGATATCTTTTCCAGCGTGGCTTGAATCTAGCCCAGATGTGACTTCTCACCATCCTACAGCCACCAGACTCAATGATAAATTTAACCTGGCATATGCATGTAGCTCTCAGCTCAGTGTGGACAGGTCACTTGGTAGACTAGCCTCCAAAAATATTTGCTCCATACATTTGTTCTTCAGGGTACTCTTGTTCACAGAGGTGCACGAATCTCATTTAATTTTAGCTTTGTTAGACAGCCTGGAACCGCGGGGGAGCCTGGGCTTTCGGTCAGACAGGTGGGCTGTGGAATCCTGGCTTTACCACACTTACTATTGACATTGGGGAAGTCACGTCACCTCTGTGACCCTCAGTCTCCTCACTCTAACCTGGGGATAATGCAAATATCCTCCTCTGCTTACTATGTGCTCACCACGTGTTCCTTTTTTGACCCTGACAGGAATAAACCCCAACCCCAATTCTAAGGCTAAAAATCATGAGGAATATAAAGATCACAGAAGGCTTAATAAAAGGATAAGCCTTAGAATTACCATTAAGAGGAAACCCAGACACTGACACAAAGCTGGGGGTTTACTAGTAGGCAGCGGGGGGGGGGGGTTCTAGTCTGAGTGTCACGAGGGCTTCAGAACCACAAACCTGGGCTCAAATCTGAATCCTGCCACCCATCTGGTGGGTGATCTTGGGCGAATTTTTCTCTTCTGAGCCTTAGTTTTCTAACATTGCAGGTTGTTGTGGAGATTAGGGATGTATAAAAATGCCTGACTCATAGCTTGCCACATTTACAAATGTTTGCTGAATGTTGAATGAATGATTAAATAATAGCCATTTAGTAAATGGGGACATTATTATTCCTGTTTCTGGCTCACTATGTGAACTTAGTAGGAATTCTCTCTGTGCCTCAGTTTACTTATCTGAAAAAGGAAACTGTCATTTTTGATTCTTTGTTCTTTCCATTTGGTGATTGTGATTTCTGTAAACATGTTTTTCCCTTTTTTGGGGTTGCTTTGTTCCAGGGACTAAACTTTAACAAGGTAATTTTCTAAAGCTTGAGCAATTCCTGAGGTGTCTGGAGCCAGCTGCCAGCCCCTTGCTTTTGTTGGCAGCGCAAGCCCAGGCACTTTCGGCAGCTGCAGCTGCCCAGCGAGATGCTGCCCCCAGTGGGGGAGCAGAAGGGGGCGGAGGTGGGTAGAGCAGGCGGCTTCTCTGGGAGGACGGACAGCACTGCCCAGAGCTAGGAGGTGAGCAGAGCAAGGCTGCCACAGCATCCTTGGTCTGACACTGAGCCCTGAGTGAAAACCTAAGGGGCACCTCACTCCAGACAGGAGGAAACGCAGCTATGTGCTCTGAGAGCCAATGCTCCAGTCCAAGGAGATGCAGCTAAAACAGCAGCCACACAACCGAGACACAGAGGCACCACCCCAGGGTTCCAACTCCTGCCGACATTCTTTCTCCCCCTTCCTCTAAAAAATTACTTTCTTCCTTTTGAAAAGCCTATCCAAGTCGTTCAAGTTAATCTTGGGATCTTCCCACCCCCACCATTCCTAACCCTCCGTCATCTCATTGATATTGCCCTGCTTTCCTCTTGTTCCTCCTTCCTCCCTTCTTCTCGCCACCATTCAGAGCTCTGCTGTCTGAAAGTGATAGGTGTGGTTCCTGAACAACATGTGCTGTTGAGGTTTTCCATTCCTTCACTGAAGAGTGTCAGTGCCTGAGCGTCACTTCTTTTAGACCTAGAATTGTATGTCCAGTAACACACTGCCTTTGTGTAACTACAGGGGGACCATACAATGTCAGTAGCATCCTCTGGAGTTAAGGACAGTTTGAGTACCTAATATGGCCAGGTGGAAGCATCTCAGTTTATCCTCACAACCATCCTGCAGTGGCGGTGTTGTTATCTCCAGGGTGTGGGTGAGGAAACTGAAGTAGAGAGACTGACCAATAGCCCAAGGACAAAAATACACGGCTTGTAAGTAGCAAGCTAGCTTTGATCTCAGGTCTGTTTGACTTGAAGCTCATGCTGTTAATCACACCCCACCCTACAACATTTAACTTTTAAAATCCAACTTCAGCTCCTCACACACATGCCATCTCTCCTTCTGGAATTCCATATTTAGGTTCTCCAACCACTTATGTGCAAGGTGGCATATCTATGGAAAATTAACCAACTGCAGAAGCAGTGGGCAGTAAGATGTCCCATCTGAGAGATCTGGCATTTAGTCCCAATACTGTCACTCCAGATGTGTGTATGTGAACTTGGGAAGTCATGGGCTTTAGTTTTGTCTATTTTCCAAGAGAATTGGTAGGACTGAGTGATTTCCAAGGTGATCCCTTTCAGCCCCAATATTCTGAATTCTTTGGTGCAAGCAGCTTGATTTGTTGATCCTTCTGTACTGTGTTCTGGAACATAGTTAGCTTGAATGTAGATACCCACAGGAAAAAAAATAGTTGTTTTGTATGTTCCTGTAAGGCCATCAGTTTCTCTAGAAAGTGCTGAATATTTGAGATGTGAGAAGGGTAGACATTCTGAGCTTTTCACGACACATTCCTCAGTAACTGTGCATTCTGGGTTTCCTCAAATTATAGCATGGCAGTCTGCACCTCGAACGCAGGCGGCAGCGGAGGGAAGAGCAGCAGGCTTCCCCAGGGCTTGCTGCCAGGAGAGTTTGGCTGGTCTACTCAGAAGTGGTGGATCCCTCCTTGTGGAGCATGCATTCTGGCCTAGGCAACGGAAGAAACAGTCCTGTTTCAGACCAGCTCACTCTGGGATGGAGACAAGCTAAGTGGTGATAATGTCACTGGCAAAGCCAATTAACAGTTCCTGGGAAATAAAAATAGAATCTGGATTAAAAAGTCTAACTTTTTTTTTTTCTTTTCCTTTGTGCTTAGTCTAGTTTCACTTGCTCATAGTTTCACTTGCTCATATTTTCACTTACTCAAAGGGTATCGTGTGCAGAGGCCTTGCACCTGGCACTTCAGACCAAAGATCCTAGTGTGAAGGGCTGCACCGACACCTCAGTTCAGTGGGCTGTGTGCAAACGTGCTGTGCGGGGCACTCAGTTCAGGACTGCAGCAGTGGCCGTGTGCAGAGACCTGGAGCAATGAGCAGCACACCTGTGCACCCTTTGAGAACTACTACCCTGCCCCTACCCCCAGATCCCTATAAAGCAGCCCCACCCACTGCCTGTCTGGAGGGCATGCCAATAGCAGCATTCACGACAGCACCAGTTCATGGCTTTACGTGCACTGTCTCTCATTCTTAAAGAATTGCCGGCAGACAGAGAGTTTTATCCATCTTATAGGTGAAGAAAACAAAAGCTCAGAAAGTGTATGTAATCCAACCAAAATCATAGTGGTGGTTGGAACGTGGGCTTATTTATTCAGAACCAGGGCTGCAGTCTTCATCTGTGGACCGAAGGGCTTGAACCAGTGCTTCTCCACAAGTGACATGCATACCAGGGGTGTTTCAGAATATTTTAGGTGATGCCCACTTATTTACTAATTTTAACTGTTATTTTTTTTTAATTTTAAATTGTGCTAGAAAAAAAATTACACACATAAAACTTAACTATTTCATAGATAATATTTCAGAAGAGTCCAAATAAAAAAGTCAATTGATCTAAAGTCTATATAAAGAAAAGGGCTAAGTCAGTCCAGGTGATGTGGCAAAATTTGTGAAGGTGGGAACTTCACAGATAACTGAGGTTTGAGGAGACTGAATCAGATAACAAGCTCATTGGTTCCATGAGGACAGAGCAGGACCTCCCTGAGCTTCTGGCACTGTGTCTCCAACTTCTCGGGCATTTGGAGCTCTTTGAATAGGAGAGAAACCAGTTGTGTATACAGAGGACTTGATAGACCAGGCTCAGTTTATCCCACTTCTTGTATCTACTCCATCCCCACCACGCTGTCTCCTACGCACCCAAGGCTTTGCTGTCAGGTATCTCTCAACATACGCCTTGCGTGAGAAGCCTAAGGCATAGGTGCAAAGTGGCTGGCTCTAGATGTATTTAGTTAGGCCAGCACAGTGACTGTTTATTTTTAATTCCTGAATCTGCATGTCTTGAGGGAAGGCACATACTCTAGTTTGCACAGATCTCGTGTCTTCACATAACATCATCCTTCATAACTCCAGACCGCTGAGGACACATGAGTCTGTGATCACTGGTTTAAAGTCTTACCTTCCCCAAGATCAAAATCCTTAAAGGCCCAAGGACTGGTTCTTCAATGGTGGGATTTCAGAGCGGAGAGCTCCCAAGGAGCCATTGGCAGCGTGGATATCTGTAACACACCGTGAGTCTCTAATGCTTGTAGGGCTTCTGCACCAGCCCCACAGGAGAGGAAGTCAGGACAGGAGCCTGAGCCAGGAGGTGGCAATCATCACTGCTTTTTATGGTCCTTTGGTAGCTCAGTGGCTGCTTTGCAAATTTTCAAATAGGAGTAGAGTGACACCTGGTGTCTGGTGTCATTCTTCAAACCCAGCAATTCCCAGTCTGAGTTAATCATCTCCATCCCTAAACCATTTCTCCTCCTTCCCTTTACTCCCCTGTTTGGGGGCAGGCAGCCTGGTATCAGGTTTAAAACTTCACAGTCATCACCAATAATTTCTTCTCTCTCTCCTCCCACATTCTACCCATTGCCAAGGTCTATCAATTTGACTTAGGTTGATTTTATGTGTCTTTTGCCTTCTTGTCACTGCCTCTTTTTGGCCCACAAATTCATCTCTCCCACTGCAGTGATTTCTAAGGGTTCTCACCTACACATCACTGCCTGATTAATATTCTTAAAGTACCGTTCCAACAAACCAGTCATCTGCCAGAAGCCAATAGTTCTCCACGACCCGCAGAATTAAGCCCAACATCTCAACCTGCTCATGACTTGGCCCCTGGCTACCCTTCTGGCATTTTCCACTATTCCCTTGTTCTTCAATCCACTCCAGGCTTTCTGCAGCTCAGATGGCTGCTTTTACCCATGTGAATCACTCTTTCAAGAGGGTTGGTTATAAAGAGAAGTAGAGAGACAGAGCAAATGGTAAGAGAGGTGATCAGAGAGGAAGTTTTAATTTGATGAACAGAAATGACTTGAACATGTTTAAGGCAGAGGTTGAAGTGCCCACTGAGGGGGAGGTTAAAAATTTACAGTGGCACCCACTGAACACCACCTGTGGACCAGAGACTTGACTCTGTTTCATAAAGAATAATTCATTTAATCTTCTCAACAACTTTACAAATTAGGTACGATTGCTATTCCCATTTTACAGATAGGGACACTGAGGCCCAGAGAGGAAATATATGAGTTAAAGCCAGAAGGAAGTAGGGATGAGATTTGAACTCAAGTATGCTCTCTTAACCACTTCATACAAGAGAGTGTGGATAACTAGCAGAGTAGAGTCCCTTAAGAGGTGGAAGGAGGAATAATTCCCAGCTCAGGGTGTTGTGGTCATCCATTGGCTTTACACAGGAAGAGGAGCACCTCTTCCCTGAGCCAGGAAAGAAGCAGGGTCAGATGAGGATGCCACAGTTAGAATCATAGATGGAGGAAAGAAGTTGGAAATGTTCTTGCCAACAGTTCTCTGTTGAGAATTAGGGGGATGTGGTGTGGTAAGGAGCTTAAGGAGAGTAGGGAGAGCCTAAAAAAGTTGCTGTGGGGGAATTAAAGAGTAACTGTGAGAGCCTGGAGTCAGCCTCACTTAACAGAGGTTACAGACCGCAGATTTATAAAGGTCTCAACCTCACAGTGTGTGCCCTCTCTTGTCTCATCTATGCCAGTTCTAGGTATCACTCAAATACTGTCTCCTTCATGAAACCTTCTCTGATCCCTCTTACAGGGTGTGAGTTTTCCCACATCCTTTTGACACTTTCGTATGGTCCTTATATTAATAACCTTATATGACAATTGGATTTGTACATGTGTGTCTTCCTTGGATTGAAGAGTCTCTAATGGCAAGGATGATGTCATACTAGTTTTCTGTCCCTCAACAGGGCCAAGGACATTCTGTTTTATCAGAGTTGCTCATTAAAAGCTATTCCCTTATCGCTTGACTGTTCCCCTCCAGGTGGGGCTACTTCTTTCCTTTATTTTCCCTCCCTTATTATTCTTCCATCTCTTTCTATCTGTGCCCCAGAATCTCTCTTTTAGCTGTTTCTATTTTTTAATTCCCGCTTAAACTCTCAGGTGACTAATGGTGGCCATGAGCACTGCCTTGCTGATCAAGGTCCTCTTGAGGCTAAGAGGTTGTGCAGAACAACTCTAGAGTAAATGAAGATCTTGCAACAAATGGAGGTGGTAATGTATCTGAACATCCTTGGGGATATGTCACTGTACTTCTTATAGACATAGGGGGACCTTGACGAGAGTGGGCCCAAAATGGATAAAAAGAAAAATCTTTAGTTACTGCAGACAGAAAGGATATTTAACTGAATAGTGTTACACAAGGACCCCACAACAGCCTTATTTCTACTTAGTTCATTTTTTCTGTTTTTTTCTTTCTTTAGATGTTACCCCTAAAGTGCCACGGCATAGCCAGAAGACTTGCCTCACAGAATTCAACAGTAATTGAGGTAAAACTCTTAGACATGAAGGAAAACTCCCCACATGATAGGCTGAAAAATTACGGCCCACCTCCTCCAAAAAAAAGATATCCACATCTTAATCTTTGGAACCTGTAAATGTTACCTTATTGGAAAAGAGCATCTTTGCAGATGTTATTAAGGGTCTTGAGATGGGGAGACTCTCCTGGCTTACCTGGGTGGGCTGTAATTATCACCCCAAATGTCCTCCTTGGAAAGATGCCGAAGGAGAGTTGATACACACAGAGGAGAAAGCAATGTGAGGAGGGAGCAGAGAGAGATTTGAAGATGCTGGCTTTGAAAATTGGAGTAATGCAGCTCCAAGGCAAGGAATTCCAGCATCCACTAAAAGTCAGAAGAAACAAGGAACAGACTCTCTCCTACAGCCTGTGGAGGGAGTTCAGCCCTGTCAACACCTTGATGCTGGTCCAGTGAAGCTGATTTCAGCCTTCTGGCCTCCAGAACTGTGAGCGAATACATTTCTATTGTTTTAGGCCACCAAGTTTGTGGCAATTTGTTACAGCAGCCACAGGAAAGTAATACACTACACCACTAAAGATGAGGTGCGAAGCCCCATGAAAAAGATGGCAAGACCCCCCGGCAGGGCCACTACCCTCCTGCCAGCATCATTCAGTTCTCTGGCCCTGCAGCATTATCTCACTTTTTAAACTCTGAAATGGCTTACTTCTAGGAAAGCAGAACTTGTCCCTAAGATTCTATTGGTTCCCTGAGCTAATTCCTGATTGGTCCATTTTCCTCACTCCTGATTGATCCATTTCTCTCACTCCTGATTGGCCCATTTCTACAAAACTTGTTCCTAATTAATCACCTTTGTTATACCTTATTTGCATACGATGTTACAAAATGATGCAAAGTCTATACTGGTAGCCTATAAAAGCCTGTGTAAACCTACAGATGGGGTCCAGAGCTTGGAGTGTTAACTCCTCTGGGCCGGCTGGAGTAATAAACCTGAGTTCTCCAACCCTCCAAGTGCTGCTTGATCTCTCACCTGGATCCAGGTTGCTGCCACAACTGAGCTATAACACTGAGCTGTAACACACTTTGCTGCAACAAAGACAAGCCATTCCCTGCTGACAAGTAACCAAATGGAGGGCATTTTGCTGATTATACTGGAAGAAAGAAAAATCCATTGCTATTTTGGTTTACAAGACTCCGACAATTTTAGACAGAGGCTGCAAAACAGTTGTGCCTCTGGTAAGAAATGCAGTGATGAATAGACCCCTCCATTCCAGCACAGACACATATGCCACTCAGAAGAGGATCAGCTGAGTCTGGACAGTGAAAGAAAAGGGAAATCCAGATTATACCACAACAGACACAAGCCCCTTAGGCATACTCAGGTAAAGATTTTTCTATCTCCCTTATAGGGAAAATTTGAAGTTAATATAAAAAAAAATCAAATTGAAGTGACTATTTCATGCTTAACTAATGATAACCAATTGTACTTTTTTTTTTAACTTTCTAAGGATAGATGTAACTATTTCATTTTTATTTATTTTTAGTTTTTATTTTTTAAATTTATTGAAGTATATAGTCAGTTATAATGTCTCAGTTATCAATTGTACTTGATTCCTCATTTGTTGATGTGAGCTCAGTTACTTTCAGTTAGTCCTTGTGCTATTTTCATAAGCTCCTGAGGTCAAAAACTCCTCTGATATTGTTATGGATAATTCTGGACCCAGTAGGCCCCACCTGAGGACAGCAGTCAAGGCCTGTTGCTCAGAGAATACAAGCCAGATAAGTGGTACCTCTTTGAGAATGCTGCTTCACAAGGCTTATTCCAGGGTGCATGGACAATCCATTCATGAAAGCAAGGTAGGGTAAAAGAGTAGCCAGCTGATAGTTTCTGAGAAAACAGACATAAAAGATAAGCTCCTTTTTGGTAAAAGGAAAGAATCAAATCAGAAGTGTGATCTCTCCCTGTAAGAAAGGAATCTGCTTTACTTAAATGGAAACAGAACAACTCCCTCTTCTGGCTGCAATGGAGTAACTGAGAACAGACTTGGACTCCCATGGTAAACAACTAGAAAACGAGACAAAATGTTTGAAAACAACGGCTTCAGACATTGCACAACAGACAGCACAGAACTATGATCCCTGAGAGAAAGGAAACAAATAAAGTGAACCCTACAATGAACACAGTTTCCTGCCTGGGGGCGCTTTCTGGAATGTGATGCAGAGGTGGGAAACCCAAGAAAATCATAGCAGTCTGAGTTGAGGAGACAGCGTTCAGGGAGTCCAAGACCCCTTAAATGTGCAAGGCAGCGTACCAGAAACAAGGGAGCTATATAGAGAAAGAGATTCAGAAATATGCATAAGATTTCCTTTTGAATCCTTGGGTGAACACAAAGCTGTACCTATGTAGCATAAAACTCCATGAAGGCTATGCAAATAAAATTATAAGAGAAGAAGCAATTACTGGAGAGGTATAAGATGAGTAATTGCTAGAGTTCACACACGTTGAGCAGATATGTAATTTCTGACCATTCAAAGTGGAGGACCTCGTCTAACATCCATGCATTCAGTAGAGCCCCAGGATAATTATGCTTTAGTATTAGGAGTAAACTAGACCAGAGTAAAGGCAGTGGTGTTGGAGCTGGCTCAGGCTAGGCGGTGGGAGCCAACTGTGCACATCTCCTCCCAACTCCACCTTCAGTGACGTCATGTCGGTAGCTGGAAATCAGCCATTGTGAAATATTTACATCAGGGAAATCAGCATACACTATAAACCTGGGCTGTTCCCTTGTGAAGTTGGTTGTTAAACATTTACCGGCATACCTGTGGAGTCATAGAAAGACATTTAGTTTTATCCTCTGGTTCCTAGCGCAGAGTTCCTAAAACCCTTGGAACTTCCTGAGCAATAAGAGTAGTAAGAGTGTTTTTCATTCTAATGAGGTGACTCTTACCAGGTCTCTAGATGGCTTCAGGATGGGAGTGGATCTGGTTTCCAGAAAGACCAAGCTTTGATGGAAACTTTTAGCGCCACCCAACCTCTGGGGAAGTGAGAGGGGCTGGAGATTGAGCTAATCATCAACGACCAGTGATTGAATCAGTCATGCCCACATAAAGAAACTTCCATTGAGAAACCCTAAACAATGGGGTTTGGAGAGCTTTCTGAATTGCTGAACATATTAATGTGGTGGGGTTGGGATGCACCCCACTGGGCCCTACTATCTCTCTCTATACATCTCTTCCATTTGGTTGTTCCTGAGTTGTATCCTTTATAGTTAACCAGTTACAGTAAGTAAAATGCTTTCCTGGGTTTTCTGAGTTGTTCTAGCAAATTATTGAAACTGAAGGGGGAGGCGTCATAGGAACCTTCAACTTTACAGCCAAAATTTACATAAGTGTAGGCAACCTGAGGACTCAATACTTGCAACTGGTGTCTGAAGTGAGGACAGTCTTGTGGGACTGAGCCCTGAAACCTGTGGGGTCTGACATAACCTGCAGGTAATTCGTGTCAGAATTGAATTGCGTTGTAGGACACCTAGCTGATGTCAGAATTGGTTGGTGTCAGGAGGAAAAAACCTCTCAATACTACTGAGTAAAACCTATTGAAAGTCTACCCTTAAAAAATGTTTTTAAAAGTCTCAAGGTGATCTGCAAGTAACTTAACTGCCTCTGGAAGCAAAATTAAACCTTCTTTAAAGAAAGGCATCAAAATACAATCAACAGTGTAATATTCAAAATGTCCAGCATCTAATAAAATTTACTAAACATACTAAGAAGCAAAAAGGTGTGGCTTGTCACAAAGAGAAAAATCAGTCAATAGAAACAGACCCAGGTGGAGTTAGTAGATAAAATTTTAAAGCAGATATCATAAATATGCTCAAGACTTAATGGAAAAATATATAGATTGTCCCATACAACAAAAAACAAATAAATAAACCAATCCATAAAAAGATTTACTGAAAAATATAAATATGAGGGGTGAGGGTATATTTCAAGTGGCAGAGTACATGTTTAGCAGTCATGAGCTCCTGTGTTCAATTTCCCAGTGCCTCCTCCAATGATAAATGAATGAGTAAACCTAATAAAAATACATAAATATATTTATATAAAAATATACATAATATATGTAAATATGAGAAGAGAAGTGAAAGATATGAAAAAAAGAATCAAGTGGACTCTCTAAAGCTGAAAAATACAATATCTGAAGTGAAAATTTCACTGGATGGACTTAATAGTATATTAGAAACTATAGAAGAAAAGATTATTAAACTTGAAGACAACAATAGAAATTATTTAAATTGAACACCAGAGAGGGAAAAAGCTAGGGGAAAAAACCCACAAGAGCAAACAGACACAGTGAGTTGTGGGACAATATCAAGTGGTATAAATATGCATAATTGGAGTCATAGGAAGAAAAATATTTCAAAGTGTAGTGAATGAAAAACCTCCTTTTTGATGAAACCTACAAACCTAGTTATCTAAGGAACTAAATGAAGTAGAATAAACACACACCCCCACAAACAAAAACCAAAAAGGAACATAATTTTAAAAATTGTTGGAAACTAGTAGTGAAGAGAAAAACCTAACTAATAGAATGAGTCTGCACAAGACTTAGGTTGAATAAGCCTAGATTTTCATTCATCACAGCTGTATGAATGGGACATGTTTCCCCTTCTTGGGCTATAATTACGTATCTTTTGAGGGTCAAGAATGAGTCAGAAAAAAAAATGTTTTTTATAGATGAACATTTTCAGTTGATCTGATGATAGAGAACACTAACCTTGACCCCCACTTAAGGGAAATGTTATCCCATTAATAAAGAATTCTGTTCTTCTCATTTGTACACCAAATACAACAAAATATCATATTCAATTACATTCTGATTTCATCAATAAAATTTATGAAAACCATAAAAAATAAAAGGTGAGTCTATATGTCAGACCAAAAATAAATAAATAAACGAAAGAATGAATCAGCAAACTCCTACCAAATTAAAGATGCAGATTGCCTAATTAACTCATACTATCTTAAAGATCTGATACCTAATTACAATTTTCTATATTAATTTTCTTTTTCTTGGTCACATGATTAGCTTACTCCTCATCTGTACTGGTGATTGTACTAATCACATGTACTCATATATAAATGTCTTATCAAAGCATTCTAGTTATAGATGATTGTATAAATGTAAAAGTAAGATGAGGGTAGATCTGACATGATGATGGTCTGAGGTCATGATAAGAGGAAATCTGAGGATATTTAAATCTTCCCAATTTTTTAATCTTATATTTTCATTTGAAAATATTTTAAAAGTCAGATATAAGGATATTCCAGAACAGGGCTCACATTTACTTTGGTGTTCATGACTGTGTTGTTACCCAGTGACCCCCTAAGTGACAGTGCTTGATTTTTAATGTGTTGTAATAAAGTCTGATATGTTCTAATGTCAAAATGGTCATTGACTTATTATTATTAACATGTTGAATTCTTTTAGTAGTTTAAGGACAAAACCTTTCTTCTGCAATGATAATTCCTGCTGCAACATCAACTGGTCGACCCTTGGCACAAATGCATTATTCACAGTTTTAAAGAAGTAAAACTGTTTTTTTTCTTTCAATTGAAGTACCGTCAGTTACAATGTGTCAATTTCTGGTGTACAGCACAATTTCCCAGTCATGCATATACATGCATATATTCTTTTTCATATTTTTTTCATTAAAGGTTATTACAAGATATTGAATATAGTTACCTGTGCTATACAGCAGAAACTTTTTTAAAATCAATTTTTATATGTAGTGGCAAACATTTGTAAGAAATAAAACTCTTGAATATAGCGTTGATGCCTCAAGTGCAGATTATTTTGAGTTCAGCATGTCTGTGCCCTGTGACTCCATTCTCCCTCCATTTTTCTCTATTTGGATTACTAACAAGGTGCACTCCACTTGGTGCAAATGCAAACGCAAACACAGGTCTCAAAGTATGTGGCAGTACTTGGTTATACAATGACACTCCAGATTGATCCCCCAATACACTTTTTATTGCATTTCTTCCTTTTTAAAATGAAACTGAAGCTCAGAAATGTTAAGTGACATTTCAGGGTTGCAGAACCACTAAGCAACAAAACCATAATTTGAATGTAGATATTATGCCTCCAATTATAACGCTTTTTCCACTATCCCAGTGTTTCCCAGGTTGGTATGCATACCACTGGTGATATGTCTGGTTATCTTAGGTGATAAATAGGAAAACATTTTTAACAGTTGTATTAGTTAAATGTGTATTCAAAAATATAATTCATTATGCATCAAAACTTTGATTTCTTAGGTGTTTGCATAGGACAGGGTTACAGTAATTATTACCATGGAATTCTATTTTAGTGAGAACACATAAAACATATGATACTCTCAGGCAAGCATATGGATGTTTCCAAATTCCAGTAACTGAATCTTCTGTTATATAAAATTATTGATGTTAGAGATGACATAGATCACTTATATGGCTTCTCATATATTGAGCTCTTGCATTCTTTTCAGGAAAATATTGAATTCTTTCTTTCATAAACTCTCAGTTATTTGTAAAATCAGTAAGAAAGCTTGTTTCTCATATATAATCTATTGCAGCAATAGGAAAATTTACTTACTGATACCAACACAGGGAAATCTTTCCCAGCAGAGAACTGCATGAAGATTTAACAGATCTGTTGAAATTGTCAATCACATTAAGAGCAGGCCAATATATTCTTGACTTTTTTCCCTCAGATAGGTGGTGTCCATAAGCAACATTTGTTTCATACTGAAGTTCAGTGGCGTTCACGAGAAAAAGCCCTTTCTTGTTTATTTTAGTTGCAAAAAGAACTTCAGAACTTCCAAAAGGAATCCAACACTCCATATGATTGTGGGCATTACTGAGACTGACTTTGCAAACTAGCTTATCTCACAGATATATTTGTTCTTCAAAAAAATTTAAATTTTTCTTTTCAGGGCAAGCTTATAAAAATATATCAAGTACATGCAATTCTCATGAAACTGAGGTGTGGAATACACACCATAATTGTGTGGTCCTTGGTTCTTTTTCTTACCTAAGTTACCCGGCTATTGTTTAGATTTCTGAGGTTCCCAATAACATCTATTCCTCCTGTATGTTCTCCATATGTGACTTGCTATACCTACTTATTAGTTCTAGATCATTTTTTATAGATCCATCAGGATTTTCTACGTAGATGATCATAGGTCTGAGAATTAAGACAGTTACCTCTTCCTTTCCAATCTGTATGCATTTCATTTCTTTTTCTTGCCTTATTGCTAGGACTTCCAGTATGGTATTGAATAGACACTAGAGCAGACTTGTTCTTAGTCTGAGAGGGTGTGATAATGTGATTTATAATAAGAAATATATATTTGGTCTTCATCTCCATTTCTAGTACAGGGCTCCTAAAACCCTTGGAATTTCCTAAGTGATGAAAGCTGTAAAGATGTCTTTTGTTCTAATAATTGGGTGACTTTTGGACCCCACATAAGGATATGAGCTGGTTGCCAATGGAACCAACTGTGTGATTAGAGAGTTGGAACTTTCACTCCTGCCCCTCTGAACTCTGGGGAAGTTGGGGGGGGGCGGTTGGAGGCTGAATCAATCACCAGTGACAAATGATTTAATCTGTCATGCCTATGTAATGAAGCCTCCGTTAAAAACCCAAAAGGATGGGGTTCCAAGAACTTCTGGGTTGGCAAACACGTGGAGATTTGAGGAGAGTGGTCCTCTTGGAGAGAGCATGGTTGCTGTATGCCCTTTCCCCTAGACCCTGTCCTATGCATCTCTTCTATCTGGCTGTCCCTGAGTTATATCCTTTTATAATAAACTGGTAATCTAGTTAAGTAAAACATTTCTCTGAGTTCTGTGAACTGCTCTAGCAAATTAATCAAACCCAAAAAAGAGGTGTGGGAACCTCTGATTTACAGCCAATCAGTCAGAAGCATAAGTGGCAACCTGGACTTGAGATTGGCATCTGAAGTGGGGTAGGGGTTGAGGGGCAGGCTTGTGGGACTTGACCCTTAACCTGTGCAAGTTAATGCTATCTCCAGGTAGATAGTATCAGAATTGAGTTGATTTGCAGGACACTCAGCTAGTGTCTAAGAATTACTCGGTGTTGCCGAGGAAAACCTCATGCATTAGAACTGATGATCTAATATCCCTTTAGGAGAAAAAAATTCAGACTTCCACCATAAGAATAATGTGAACTAAAGTTTTTCATAGATTTTCTTTTTTTTTGTGTTACCTATTTTAATTCTCCCATCAAGCTTAGTATTTGGGAAGAACTATCCCCATTTACAGATAAAAATACTGAGGCTTAAAGAAGTTGTATAAATTTCCTACAATCATGCAGCTAGCAAGTGGCAGTCTAGACTCCAATGCAAGTGCTATTTCAACTGGACCAATGATCCAGTTTCTTGAGTACCTGGTGCTTTATTCAATTTAAATCATTTGTTTAGTAAACAAGTATGGAGTTCATACTTTGTGCTGTACTTTAAAAGTACAAAGCACTAGAAAAAAGGTATTTATTTGTATTAACAATAGTTTTAAAATGAAGATGATACCTACATTATTTTGAACAGATTACTCAGAAAGATAAGAGGAAGTCACTTTACCGATGAAAGTAATGTTCAATCAGGATGGTACATACCATTAAGCATCAAAGAGATGCTGAGTGTTAGTTCAGTAAAGCATGGGTCTGTGTCTCCAGAGATAATATGTGGTAACAACTATGCATTTGATAGCTGTATTTACCCTTATTGAAGAACATACTAATTCTGCTCAAATACAGGCTGTACTTAACGGAGTAGCATCGCTGGTTTCACAATTGCCAGTGTCTTCTGTAAGCATCAGAGAATATCCTTTCTGATTTTATTGGGAGTTAATTTATTCATATTTTCAGCATTGTTGATGAGGAAATTTTAATCTTAGGTCTAGTTAAAAAAATCTTTGTACATATGTATGTTCTAGTTTACTCATTTGAAAGTGAAGGATAATTTGCAAAGTGAAAATCAGCTCATCTTTTTCCTTTAGCTCATGCATAAACATGAAGTGAAAGGAGAAGATTATGGAAAACAATCACAGAATGTAAGGACTAAAGAGACCATGGTGAATGCCATTGGCAGCAACATGGATGGGCCTGGAGATCGTCATTCTAAGTGAAGTAAGCCAGAAAGAGAAAGAAAAATACCATATGATATCACTCATATGTGGAATCTAAAAAAAAAAAAGACAAATGAATTTATTTACAAAACAGAAACAGACTCACAGACATAGAAAACAAACTTATGGTTACCGAGGGAGAAAGGGATAATTTGGGAGTTCGAGATTTGCAGATAATAACCTACTATATATAAAATAAATAAACAAGTTTATACTGTTTAGCACAGGGAACTATATTCAATATCCTGTAGTAATCTATAATGAAAAAGAATATGAAAAGGAATATATGTATGACTGAACTATTATGCTGTACACCAGAGACTGACACAACATTGTAAACTGACTGCACTTCAGTTAAAACAAACAAAAAGAGACCATGGTGGCCACCTTGTCATTTTGCAGTTGGGGAAATTGAGGCCCAGAAAACTTAAGCCACATGTCTAAGATTATACGGCTACTGTCCAAGTGGCAAAGCTGATTCCAAAATCAGATCTTATGTCTACAAGGCCTGTATTGTTTCCACTTCCACAGGCTGATAAGCATCAGATGAGTGGCTGGAACAGTTGACTTTCAAGCTCCCTTTCAACTCTAGGAGACTTGTTATTTTATCCTATTATATGTAGAAATGTATTATTCCCACAAAAACTAATATTTGAAGTATGTCATGCTACGCTCCCTGAATAAAGAACATTTCAAATTACAAATAATAGTTTTTAAAAAGCTGATTTTTGTCCAGTTTAATTAGAATCACTACCACTTTTGAAGAAAAATACCCGGAATTCATACACATTTTAGTTAAACAGAATAATTTTGTGTAAATGTTCGTGTTTTACGGGATCAGTGGTTGTCCTTCTAATACCTGCTCCAAAAAAACACCCAGGATTCCCCACCAGGATGGAAATATTCACCTGCAGTGACTCCACACACCTGCACCTAAAGGATCAACTCGACATTCAGCTTTCTCAAGACAGGAAATCAGCCTGAAAAAGTGAAAAAATAGATCACTGTTTTAAAATGTAAAGTGCGTGCTGCCAAAAAGTGAAATATGCATATTCAATTTTTGAAAGCTCTGTAAGATTGTATCAAGAAACAAGAACATTTTCCTTTTAGAAAGGAAAAGATTTAATTTTTACTGGTTGGTGATAGAAATAATTTTTTTAAGTTGAAGTATAGTCAGTTACACTGTGTCCATTTCTGGTGTACAGCATAATGTCCCGGTCATGCATATATATACATATATTCGTTTTCATAGTCTTTTTCATTAAAGGCTATTACAAGATAGTGAATATAGTTCCCTGTGCTATACAGAAGAAATTTGTTTTTTTTAATCTATTTTTTATATAGTGGTTATCATTTGCAAATCTCAAACTCCCAAATTTATCCCTTCCCACCCCCTTATAAATCTTTTAATTTCTGTCAAATGCACTAAGTTGTAGCCTATTAGCTGAAGGCTGTTTTCAGCTACATCCCCAGCACCTATTTGAGAATTCCTTGGTCGTGATGATCAAAAATGCAGATTTCTGGTGCTATCCCAGACCACTTTTCTAGTTGGTGCCCTGGGACTTTCCACTTTAATCCACTCTCTTCCTCACTCTCAGGATGACTCTTACGTACACTAAGTTTGGATCATTGGCCTAGAAGACAGTTTAAGAATCTCAGTTTAAATACTACTAACCACACAGAGTGCTTCATACTGCATTCTCTGATGATGATAATGTAATGCCTACTGAGCTCTACTCTAACGCCCCTGTCAATACAGCTTCCCAGCCCCTACTTACAGGCGAGTCCCCACCTCGGTTCTTGGAACAGTCTTGTACGTATTGAGGGAGAATTTCAGGATCCACAGTTCAGTGGTCCAGGGGTCAGCACTGAGGGTGATGATGCTGTGACATCAATACCTATTCTGGCCCCTCTCTCTTTTCCTGCTTTTGGTGGCCTCAGGGAAGGGAGAGGGTGTATACTACAGGATACTCCTCACCTCTAGGGGGTGCTGCTTTTCACTATTTAGTTGGTTCATTCCACAAAACTTACCAAACAGCCTTCAAAATGACACTTCCCCTCCCCCACCTCCCCTAAGTCTACACAAAAGGGCTGGTTGGGCACGATGTGAGACTTGGGTAATATTTATATCTATGTTTTGATGGGAGAGTGAAGAATTGTTCATTTTTATCCAAAACAGACTCTTTCAGGTCTTCACACAGGTCTTAGAGCTATCTCTAAGTTTTAACTACACTTTCCCATAGCCTAATTGCCACTCAATTTAACATAGATCATTGACAAGTCATCACCTCTAGGTTATGGAAAACCTACTTCTCAGACCAGAAACCCTTAGATACTTAAGTCTCATGTTTTAAAGATAGATATATGGACACCAGAGGTCTCAGATTCAGTTCTTCCTGGGCCAGTGAAAGTACCCAGAGGAGGCCAGGCCTTCTTTTTCCTCTCTAGCTGACTCTTCAAACTGCTTCTTCCTTTAGTGCCAAAGGTCCATACAGTCATCTGTCTTTCTCAGCACAGAATTTCTGGTGCAGGGAGCACACTTTTAACTGTGACCTACCTTTATGATCTGTTGTATCTAGAAGTGCGTGAAGAAACAGATGAGATAAAAAGTTCCTTTGTCTTTCCATCAAGCTCCCTTTCAGTCTTGAAGGGTATTTGGGTCTTTCCTCCTCTTCTCCATTTGTACCCTCTGGTTCCAGGTCCGATATGGTGGTGATCCAGGCAAGCAACTGTGCAGATCTTGGGAGGGCTACCGAGGATTCTTGGGTTTTGAATTGATTTTTTTTTTTTTTTTTTACAAACTTCCCCAGGAACAGGTTGTTGTCTAGATTTTATAGAATAAAATATTTATAAGTCAAACAATCATTCTTCTTACTTCTCTCTCATGGCAGATCTTTAATGCCTAATTATCCTCAAGTGCTGTTTTGGCAGGAATGACTAACCCCCAAATCTGTGCTCCCTTCCAAGATGAAGAGTGATTGCTGGCAAGCAGCTGTCTCTGCCGTAGTGCATGTAGCAAGAACCACATGACTAGGCTTTGCCAAAAGATCTTGAGCAGAAGTGATGTGTGTCACCTCTGGCTGAGCTGGTTCAGTTCCAGGGACATGGTTGGTCCTCTCTCCCTTTGTCATCCGGCTGCATGCAGAGAATTGGGTGGAGATGACGAGGTGGAGCCCAAGACAACAGGAGCCTGGATCCTGAGTCACCACTTTAGTGGACAGCTGCCCAGAAGAGCTGCTTGGCTGGGAACATCCACTTCACAGTAGTGTGAGTGAGAAATGAACTTTTATTGTGCCCTGCATTCCTAGGATTTGGGATTGTTATAGTAGCAGCTAGAGTCAATTACTCTGACTCATACAACCATCTTCCTTAGGGTGAGGTATGAAGAGGAAACAGACAAAAGTGGGTGAAGGACTGGACAGCCCTGCTGGTCACATGTGGAAGAACAACACACATAACTAGAAACCCAGGTGCCTAGAATGCCATACTTCACACGAGGAATCCCCATCTCTAATCTTCCTGCCTAAAAGCACAGTATTCAGTTCTAACACTCACCAAGCTGCTGTGTGCTGGCCACGCAGGAGGTTCAGAGACAGATAAGTTAGAGTTCCTTGAGTCTCCGAGGCAGCACAGTGCCTGCCAAGCAGAGCACTTGATAAATGTTTGTTGAATTGGATCGTTTGAGAGTCAGCAATGAAACAAGATACAACACAGGATAAGGGTCCAAACAGGGCTATGGGAACCAATGATAGAGCAACTAATTTTGCTTACATAGAGTCTATATCACTGGTTAGTGAAGGCCACAGTTTCTGGATGTCTCTCACAGAACAAACACACGGACAGCACTGTCTCCTTATAGCTCTTGGGTCAAAATAAAGCCCACAGCTTGGGTCTCACCTCCCATCATTGCTGTTCTGGGAACTCCCAGACCCCTCAACTCTTCCTTTAGTGGTCCTTCCCATCCAGGTCACCCTTTGCAGGTCCCCTTTCCTCCTTCCTCCTTCCTCCTTCCCATCCACACCTCTGCTCTAGGGAGGCCAGGGCTTCTGGCCCCCACCAGGGAGATCCCCTTGCCTCTTTCCCTGCTGGACTGCCAGCCCCTCCAGTTCACTGAGTGCTCTGTGCCCAGAACTCTCATCTCCTCCAGCTCTTGATGAGAGGGCAGTGCTGTGGCTCCAAGTAGGACCAAGATGGAGGAAATGAGCACCTTTTTCTCCAGCTGAGAGTCACCTCACCACTTTCCTCTTCTGCACACACACTTCAAGTTCAGATTCTTTGGGGAGCAGGCACTTGGCATGGCCCTGTGGGCTCCCCAGTTCTCGTATGAGGTCAGGTCCAGGTCTGGTCTATGCTTCTGAGAGCAGTAGGGGAAGTCTGTGTTTCAAACATATTTTGATATACTTAAACATGTTTCATGAAATTTAAAATAAAGCAGTGAATCCAAAGTATTCTGCAAAATTGGGGTGGAGGCAGATTAGAGGCTTCCAGGCTTTGTCTTACCAGCAGAGCAGTCCGCACTACTCTGTTCTGCCCCTTGAGGGCACCAGAGACTGCTTTGCTGTAGAGGGAATGGTGCCTAGAGGGAAATCAGGCAGGTTCTGGGGCAGCAGTCAGTTGTGAGACCAATGAACAGAGTCAGTGTGTGGCCAGCCCTGGAAACTCCCCATGGGCATAGCCTGCAGAGTTCTGCGTGGCAGGTGGATGGCAGGTGGGCTCCTGGGATGATGACAGGACTCAGAAGTTCTAGCTCCAGCTCTGCTATCAGCTGTGTGGCTTTTCAAAATTCACTGAACTTCTCTGGGTTTTAGTTTTCTTCCCATGTAAAAGAATGGGGTTAAAGGAGCTGACCCAAATGGTGTCTCCAGCTTATTAACATTGCTTTAAATAATAAGGGAAATGGGAAATGGGAAATGATAGAACAGCATAGAGTCTTGTTTCCTGGAACCTTTGAAAGTGTCCCTGTCCTGGGCATGGACCTCAGCATGACCAGGAGCAAGTCTCATGATGGCAAGATGGCTGAGAAGGGGGTGACATCATAACTCTGAATGACCCTGGAGGAGAATGAGGCTCATGAGATAAATTAGAGGTGGAAATCTCACAAGGTCTCCCTAATCCACAATCCTAGCCAATGCTAGGAGCAGGATCTGGCAGAAGACTGGATAACCTCTTTGTAACCATCCCACGCAGTCTAGCTGTGTGTGAAATAACAGCTGTGAGGGGCAGTATAACCCAGACCTACTCAGGAATATTGGGGTTCACTCACGAGCCCCCATTAAACATGGGTGGAGATCGCAATGGTATTCTGAGGCACAGCTGAGCTTTCCCTGACAATTCATTTCCACATCCAAGTTGTGCACGATATTTTGGTTCACACCAGCTCCCTGGGGTAGGGAGATGAAAAGGGTGCATGGAGCATTGTTCCTGAATAAATGAATGAAAGAATCAATGTCTGAAAGAAAGAGTGGGCACTAAGGGGAAGAGCCCAGGCGGTGAGGATAGTGAAGGCAATTCTGATTCAGCCACAGCTCTTTAGAGTATTAGCAACTGGCTCCTGAACAGAGAGAGCGTGATGGCCGGTCAGTGGGGTCTAGCCCACTGTCTCAAGCGATGCTTGTGTGTAGGTTAGACTCAGAGACCAGGGTGTCGTGGAGGACTCTAAAGAGACCATGTGGGGAACGGGGAAAGCATGGTCCCCTACACTGTAAACGCCAGAGTCAGAGACAGAGGCAGCATGAGATGTTCTGAGTGCGGGGAGAGCAATGCTGTCATTCCATGGGGGCAGCATCAGACATTCCACTTCTCATCTCGCAGGGATGTCACATGGGACACGGGTCAGTGAAGCAAGACAGAAGCGTGGGGAAGAAGCTTGCTTCTTACAGAGGGGTGTCAGGGACGGGGGATCCCTGCAAGCCTTTCTGAGAGGTCATGGCCCTCCTAGTTTACAGAGTCTATCACTCTCCCTGTGGAGCCATAAGAAAGGTGAAGAACTAAGTTTTTGGTGTTGACTTTGCAGAAGTGCCTCTTTCCAGAAGCTGCCTCTCAACAAGGGAGCCACAGGCAGACAGGCTTACCATGGAGTGGGGATGGGACACAAAGACTGAAGAGAAGGAGTGCACAGAAAGGGTGGGGTAGGTGTGGAGGGCTTGCCTTAGACCTGGCTTCTGCCTTTCGGATGCCTCCCTGACTGATCCTTACATTCCTTATCTGCACCATGGAAACCATATTCACACTTCCCTTGGAAGGGTCTCATGAGAGAATAAAAACAACAGGGCTTTGCAAATTATAATGCATGATATGAAATTACACTATTTTTATAATGAAAGACGGAGGGTGTGTGTGTGTGTGTGTGTGTGTGTGTGTGTGTGTTTACCCAGAACACCAGGATTATTACCATTCTTGCTTGGTGGGTTTTTGGAGACCCCTGCAGGCTGGCCAGAACTGCTTCTATTGGGTGACTGCGAGTGGTGGCAGATTCAGTTTTTGAATGCACTTGAGAGCATTCTGTATGTGGCCCGAATCCTTGCATTGCCACCTCTCAGCTTGGTATGATCTGTAAAATCACCTTTTGAAGTAGGTTGGGAGGGGATCTGGAAGGGGTTCCTGCAAATTCTCTTCTAGTTCTTTACACAGGAGACCTGCTTCTATTTGGCCATGGTCGCCTCCAACTTCACTGACAGCCAGCAATGGTGACTAGAATATTGTATTGCTTTGTAGCCCACTAAGCCATGAATGCCTCCCTGCTGTGCCCCAAATCGCATATCCTGTGGTTGCAGAGCTAGGCAAGACAGACGTGCATAGGTTTAGACACAGGGTTTAGGAATAGAAATCCTAGGGGCCAGACAATGCAACATATTCCCAAAACATGTCTCTGGAAGGCTATGTGGACCCTCTTGTCTCAGTGTACTGTCAGCGCCATCATAGTGTGCAGCTGATAATAATAATGAATTAACTGAGAAATTACAATGTGCCTGAAACTCTAAGTACTTTACATATATGATCCCACTGTTTATTTTTTTATTGTGGGAAAACATACATAAAATGTATTATCCTAACCATTTTTAAGTGTACAATTCAATGGCATTAAGTACCTTTGCAAGGTTGTGCAACCATCACCCTCCCACCTCCAGAACTTTTTCATCATCCCAAACAGAAATTCTGTACCCACTAAACCATTAATCCCCACATTAGCTCCCTCCTCCCAGGCCATGGCAATCTCTATTCCACTCTCTGTCCCTATGAATTTGTCTGTTCTCGGTATCTTATATAAATGGAATCATACAACATGTGTCCTTTTGTGACTGGCTTATTTCACTTAGCATAATTCTTTAAAGTTCACCCACATTGTAGCAAGTGTCAGAATTTCATTTCTTTTTAAAGCTGAATGATATTCCATTGTATGTATATATGACATTTTGCTTATCCATTCATCTGTTGATGGACATCTGGGTTGTTTCCAACTTTTAGCTCTTGTGATTAATACTGCTTAAAACTTTTTTTAATGGAAAATTTCAAACACATACAAAAGTAGACCCCAACAACGTAATCAACCTCTTTTTACAACAATTAACTCATGGCCAATCTTGTTTCATCTATATTTGTACCTAATTCTCTGTCCCATATTATTTTGAAGAATCACAAACACCATAAATGCTATTATTGTTTCCATTTTATAGCTGGAAATGCACAGAAAGGTTAAGTATCTTACCAAGGTCACAGAGCTCATAAGTGATGGGGCCAGGATTTAAGCTCAGGCAGTGTGACAGCTGAGCCCATACACATGTCTTTGCTACAGCTGTGTGTGTGTGTTCACATACATACACAAACACATCAGGTCAGCTTTGGGCAAGTTGGAAAAGTACATTTGGAAAAAATTTGCGACTTCCGACATTTTTTCCCACACTGGGATGCTGCTTGGAATTTGGAACAGACAGGCATGTTTTTGAAGTCTTAGTTCTCAGTTACAAGTAGAGTTAGTGATCTCCAGCCTCCAGAATTGTGGTGAGAATTAAATGAGATAAAGTCAACGAAAGTGCCAGGCACCTCCTAACATGTGGCAGGAGATCATTATCTGTGTTTCCCCTCCTCGGGGGTCCAGGCCCACCTTCCCTCCACAGAAGCAACCTCAAGAAAACAGGCACTATCAGAGTATGACTCTCAGAGGTCAATATGTAAACGCTGCTGGGAGATATGTGTTGTGAAATAAAGGATTTTATCCTTTGGCCTTGTGGTGTGGGGTGTGGGTGAGTGCAAAACAGAGGTGGTGCAATTCCTTCCTGCCCTTATGTGTAAGCATGTGCTTATGCACGTGTACGCTCAAGTGTGTAAGCTGGGTCTATAGATAAGTTCAGGCTTCATTCTCTGTCCAGAGCATTCCATTGCTTTGTTTTCTATAAAGAATTGTGACCCTGAAACAAGCAACCACTTTTTCTATCCTTTTCCTCTTATTGGCTGAAACAGGAGGAAAAGCCCTTTGTTGGGACCCCTGTCATTTTCTGGTCCAAGAACCCAAAGCCACAGGATGGAGGTCTGAGCCAGATAGGTATTGGCAAGTTCTGCTCATCTCCTCTAAATTTCTGTGGCCAGGCCCTTTGAGTTAATTTGGGAAGAGCCTTTAGAGCTCAGGGGACAACTGAGCAGAACTCACTGGCCGACCACAAAGAAGTCTCAGGTAACCTCAAAATGCATCTGCAGAGGAGGCTGGGAGGGGGAACACTGCAGCCTCAAGTGTATTAAATGATGGTCAGCGAGAGTCTGGCTATTTCCTCTGCCTGGAATGCCCTTTTCTGATCTTGCCCAGGGAGGTAACACAATCTTTTAATGCCAAGCTCAAATACCACCTCCTCTATGAAGCTGTCCCTACACCGCCTCCCACCTCCCGCCAC